>NC_084480.1:54821614-55126394 GCF_030035675.1 Rhineura floridana
CTTGCCCACTCCCTTCAAAAATTTGCATTCTATGCATGGATGGCAGGAGGAAAGGCTACTCAGTGTGATATGAATAAGGCATAGCTTGGGAGTTATAGCATGTGTAGTGTTAATTTGACACAGCAGAAAATGGGTTAACCTGATCCACATAGAAGCAGAAAAACAAAAATTTCTAAAGTGCTGTGAAGGCAGAGTGTTCTGCTAGCTTGTTCACCCCATGTAACGGGACACCATCCAAATAGATAGTGCTAGGAACAGCACGAGGAGCGCTCAAGGTTAGAAAGCTAGCTCATTGCAAAGACAATGGAGCACACTGAAAAGTGTTGCTAACAAGATGGGAGGGGCTGTGCGTGAGGAGGACTTGAGAGCCATATATCAATGTATCTGTGTAGCTATGCTTCAGACTAGTATTCTGGCGCTAGCCGAATACTTCGTCTCTCTTTTGCAAAAGATATTGGTAATCAATAAAGGTGTTGTTTTATATCCTGGTTTCCCATCTGGTGATTATTTGGAGCTTCCCCCAGATGAAAAGAGCCTTTTTGGTGTAACAATTCTGGCGCAGCCAGCCAGGAGATTTGGTTAACCTGCTGACCTTCTGGGTCGCCCCTGGAGAGTCAAGGGGAGCTCCAGGTTGTTTGAACCTGCCTTGAGGCCAGGAAGCGGAGAGCAGAGGGTACAGCAGTTTCAACCGGAGCTCCAAATAGTGAAACCAGAGAAGCCAACACCTTAGGGAGTAACGGGAGGCTGTTGATGACTGTGTGTGGTCGTGAGAGTCACCAGGCCTACTGAAAAGCCTGGTAAGATCTGCTTGCAGAAGCGGATATGGGGGTGACTTCACAAGGGAGGCCTGTGGGACGAGAGCCTGCTGAAAAGCCCAGGGAACTGACCTATAGCAGGCAGTTGAAAAAACCAGTAAAATGGGAGCAGGGGCGTCTCAAGAAGAACAGCTGTAGAATCCTCTAGGATGTTTTTTTGAGAAATTTTAAAGATTTTAAAAATGTATATGGTGGTTGAGTGCAAGATGTGGTTGGAATGGAATTTTAAGGAATGGAGTCAGTTGTCAGGCTCCCATGTGTGTAGTTTGTAGTATTTTCCGGGAAACAGAGTGGTATTAGGAATGATCTTGTTTAAATAGAAGTGTATGAATTGAGTACTCAAGTGTGAAGGTGTGAAGGTGTGAAGGTTTCTTTGAGTGTCTGTGTGAAGGTTTCTTTGAGTGTCTGTGTGAAGGTTTTCTGTGGGAATGTTATAAGGGAACTCTCCTCCCTTTATTGTCACTTCCTAAAACATGTTGTTGTTTTTCTTGCTGCTTGGATCGGCTGTGTTGTCCACGCTACTATTTCTGCTTGCTGCCCTTGTTTGGCACAGGATTCAAAGAACCTAATCTGTTCCTTTAGTAGCGTTTAGCAATCTTTTAAGTTGGTATGGAGAGTTTTGCCAGAGAGAAAAGTATTTTAAAACCGAGGCTTGAAGAGAGATAGAGGAGGAGAGAAAGAAAGAGGAAGGGGGGCTGAGGAACATCAGAGCTCCCACACACGTATACTACGCTCTCAAGGAACGCATCAAGGACTGCAGGGACAGAACCGGGGAGACTCTGGGTCTCGGTGCAAAACCTTGAGACCAAGAGATTCCTTCCTGGTTTTGGATCAGAGCTCTTCCATATAGCTTCAGCTGTATTCAACCGCCCACTCCGGGCATAGGATAGGTAATCTCTCTTACCTTTCACCTCTTATAGTAATAGGGTCCTTTGATTTCTTTAGTTTAAAGTTATGAATGGGTTAGAATATTAATGATTAATGCTGCCATGCACCCAAGTAATTCTGTAATGCTTTCCTACTCTTTCTCTCAATAAAATCAAGCTTTGCTCTATTTTGGTTTGGACCTGCATTTCTTGGGTTAAATATATACACCATTTAGGCACATTTCAGGGCAAAGCGCTTGTTTTATCCCTAGCAAAAGATCCCCTCCTCTCAAGGAGGTGTGTTTCATGGGACATGAGGGTGGCAAATGCACACACTCAGGTTCCCAAGAGCACATGTAGCCAAGTTCTGAATGTAACTGGAATGAGTGTAATTTCCTTTTCTTTCTTACTATGTTTTGCTGTCTTTTGTTTTAAAGTGAGTGGGGAAATGTCCTTTAAATGCTGTGGTAAATCCAGAGGTTAAGGTATAGAAATTCCCTGGCACATTGTTATCCCCCTCTCCTTCTGTCCTTGGCAACAAAGCTTTGGCAAATGGTGGTTGTGATTGTGACACAGCAATTAGCCAAAGTTGATACTGGAGAGAAGGTTAACCCATTAGTGGCCAGAAGCTACTAAGGGGGTTCCCTAAATTGGGTCCCATCCATTTTGAAAGCCCTTGATAACACTTTGTCTCCCTCCCTTCCGCAAAGTCCTGGGGAACGAAGCCTTGCAAGTATTTTGAGCCGGTGGGGCTAGGTACTTGGAAAAGGTGGAAACAGGATTTGCACTGGGAATGTTCAGTGCTCTGGCTGGCAGAGACTTCTAACTGGTTCCAGTCCCTTTAGATACCCCCCTCTGTTTTTTCCTTTTGAGAGTCAATCTGGGAGAAAAAGCTGGTGACAACAGCTTTACTCATGAGTGACTTGATTTGGGAATGTGGCATTTGAAAGTGGCTCATCCCTGAACTTATTTTGAAACTAGGTTTGGTTGTTTTGTGTGTGCACTGCATCATTCTTTGCATTTGGCTTTTGGTATTGGAGATTTCTAAGCTATGGCAAAAGTGGCAGCCATGAAGGAAATAAAACGCTTTATGAGTCCAGTAGAGTGCCTATCGAAAATAAAGACATGGTTGATTAAGAAAGGAAGGTGTTTGAGGGATGATGATTGTTTTAAGACAGATGACCCTATGAAACCCATGACTGAGGCCTATGCGGGATATTGCAAAGAGTGCAGGCCTTCCAAATCAAAGAAAAGTGCTGCAGCCACTTGGGGACTTTATAATGCATGTCAGGATTTGTCAGATTTGTTAGAGGAAGAATGCAAGAAAAGTTAGGAGTCAAGGAGTAAGTTGGCTCAGGCAAAGGAAGGAAGCCTTTGAAAAAGAGTGTTTGGAGTTAGAGGAAAAGGGAATACAGAGATGATCCTGGAAGTCTTAGGTTTCCCTATAGCAGGCAAAAGCATAGTGACATCACCTTTAATGAAGGGTGATATGTGGAAGGACCCCCAGTTTATGGGGGCAGTTGTAAGATTGAGGCATACAGGATGTAGACAGTGAAAAGGTTAAAGAGCCAGTCGTGATGGGTAAGAAATGTCTTGGGCAAATTAGTTAGTGGACTGTATTAGGGAGAAGAAAAGAGAGTAATTTCTGTTCTATAATGTCAGAGTCCCTTTTCTTTCTTTGAAAATTATTGCGGTTGTTTCCGTGCATATAAATCATGATTTAATTACAGGAATCAGTTCTCAACTGACCCGAGATTTTCTGCTGATAACTGCGTGGACAGAGGGTTTTCTTTATGCATTTGTATATGATCAAAAGTCTAATCTTTTATCCCATGTGCCTTTCCGATTATAGGACGAAGCAGAAGCCAGGCGTTAGCAATGTTTATTTTGTTTTTCTGGTATAGTGTTAAGAAATTGAGAAGTTTTCTACTGTCTGATTTAAAGCATAAGTATATTATGGTAATTTAAGAATGCAGCTGCGAATTGTTTTTCTTTCTCTCTCCTTTGTATTCCTCTGTGCAAGATTTTATTTCCTCCGGAGCTCCCTTCTCTTATTAAGTTTCTTAAAGTTGTTTTCTCCAGTCTGTGTAGCATGCCCACTATCCTGTTGATGATATGTGGAATCTTAGGAGCACATGCAGAGTGGAAAGCAGGTGTCCTGGAGAATACTGGCATCGAGCCCATCCCCACAAATGCTTGGATCTGTTATCAGGACCCAGAGGTGGAGATGGCCTGTCGGTTTCCAGGGTTAGTAAGTAATGCTTCCAGGAGAGAACAGTTGGAAAAAGGTATCCTCCATCAGCTACCTGTCTCACAGAGTGCAGCTTGTGAGGAGTCACGATTAATTAAATGCACCAAAGGTCCCCAGAAACAGCAAGTTCATTTTTGCCATGATTCTTCTGTTGACACCAAGATTTCTTGCACCCCACGATTTGGTGACATGTCCCAAGGCAGCGACATGATACATGAAGGATTTTGCAACATTTTATGGATTTTATGGTCACTTGGGGGGAGGGATCACCTTTGCACTTCCAGATTTTTATGGCAAGTGCCAAGAAAAGAAGAACCACCGATGAACTGGCTCTTGTCCTGATTTCATCAAAAGGGCAAGAATATTCCAGAACTATAATGCATTGGAAGAGGTTCAATGGCCTTATGGATGTCACCAAAATACATACCGTTGGTCCTCCAGACTGGATAATGCCAATCCAGGAAAAGTACTGTCATTATGGACAACATCATATTCTTTTTAAGTCAATAGGTTATGTTTCTATTATGGAGAAATATAGCACCCCAGGGTCTTATAGGTTGGAAGTAGGTTTGTCATTTAAGAAAGTCATAATATTGAATCCTCTTATTGAAAAGGTAAATGAATTAAGCCATTTGAGAAGCCCTCTTGTTGGATCTCATGTGATTAAATTGAACAACCTCCAGCAATTATTGATAAAACCAGGGACTGCACTTAAGAAAGTGGTAGTCTCACTTGAGAAATTAAATATTGCAATGGAATTCCCTGTCTGTGCATCTTATTTAGAGAACGGGAAGAGAAATAAGCGGGATTTGTCAGGGTGGCTGGGAACTGGAGCTGCGTTTCTAGATGCTACCAATATTGAAATATTAGCCAATAAGTTACATTATGCCACTGAAGAAATAAGTAAAATGACCGAACCTATCAACAGGGCACTGGATAAGGCTACCGAAACTCTTAAAATTATAGCAAGCTTACTCCCAATGTGGGAACAGGGAATGGAAAAAGATAATCATGACATGGTAAACACCATGCAGTCCTTACAACAGAATATTTCCTTGGCCATTACATGCACCCAAATGCAGAATTGGGCCCATGCAGTGGCTTTGGAACTTATTCACATGACAGATAGTGGGTTCATACCCAGGGAAATTAGGTCCTTAATTCGACATCAGGTGTCCAAGGGGGAAAGAAAATTGGAAGATTGGTGGAGCCTTGTCAATGCCACATATGATAGGCAAAATCATGCATTAAGATTGTTTATTGTAATGGTAGAAGCATCTGAAATTATTACTGTTTATCCTGTTATTCCATTGGGAATCACTGTAGATCAAGATTTAGTTCTTTATGCCCAGGAAGTGCACCAGTGGGCTATAATTAAGCATGCAAGATGGGTAACAATTAATGTGAATGGATGTCAACACCACAAGAATCTAGGATTTGTTTGTGAAGATGATAGTTTGGAATCCCATCAAGATTGCTTTTCTCTCAAAATGATTAATGTATCTTATTGCTCTTTCATGCTAAGAAATGAATCAAGTTCAACTATTGTGTATTCTGGACATGGGTGCGTGTGCCTTAGAACATTTTGTGATTATGTTGTTATTGATAAGTATTATATACAACCTATGCTAAGATATATCAATAGATGCTTTTGTGGTATTGAGGAAATAGTAGGATGTGATTTTTCATTTAAAGTCCCTGTATGGCCATCCAGAGAATATTAGTTAATCCAGATTTGTTTCAACACCTCAAACCCATTGCATTAGGTTACGGCCTAGCTGATCTCCAGAGGTTACTTTCTCATCCTATGTTACAGAAACAATTAGAAGCAGTTAAACAAATGGGAGAGCAAGCTACACTCCAGATAACACATGATCGTCATGCAATCACTAATATCACAGCTAAGATTAAAAGATAGGGGCACACAGATGATTGAATTCCCTGTTTGATTGGGGTGAGGACGCCAAAGGAGGTTTCAACCTTATACTGCACCCCTTTGTGGTGGTTTTGGTTTTTCAGAAAATTCTGATCTTTGTCTAACTGGCCCTTGCAATGTGTATCCATCTTATATGGCACAGTTACACCGACTGGAAGTCAGCATTGGAGCCGGGGGGCAGAACTGTGAAAGGATGTATACGTCTACATTTCAAAGAGGGGGGGGAGTGGTACGGCTTGGCTAACCCCATGTTAGTTCAAGTGGACTCTAGGAGGTGTAAGGCCAAGAGCTATAACTCCCACCCCACCTCTCACACGCTCCCACCTGATGGCATGGCTGGCGATGCATTCCAGAGGTTATGTGCAAAGGAAAACAAGGGCAAAGTTAAACGCTGTTGCATAAATGTTATCTTATTCCTTGGCGTATATACCCCCACCCACAGTGAATCCCATTGTTCGTTAGAAAGAGCCTTAGTTTTTTAGTGTCAATTAGAAGCACACATGCACATATATACACACGTGTATCATAAGCTTGTGGATTGGGGACGTACAATCCCAAAGACATTGGACTGCCCAGATCCTTTTTGGTATGATGTAACTCAAATACCTGAAGGACTGGTAAAGGTAAAAATTGCAGGCCGTCTATGTCAAAAGGCAGCAGTGGTATTGTAGCACAATCATACAGGGAAATTCTCCAGCTTGAAAGGGAAATGATGGGGCATGAGGAAGATTCAGAATGAAGGTGGTCAGGCCTGTTCCCCAAGAGGCTAGAAGAACCAACAGTGCCTCTTAGAGTCAGGGGACAAAAGTACAATGCCCTCATTGACACCAGGGCAATGTATTCTATTTTGCCAGGGGCACAGCCTGACCAAATAAGCTCCCACGTTAAGGTGGAAGGCATTGATGGGAGAAAGCAAAATCTTCACTTCACATGGCCTCAGCTGGTCAAAAGTGGAGATGGACATATACAGCATGAATTTTTGGTATCCCCGAATTGCCCTGTTGCCTTACTGGGCAGGGACATTTTAACAAAACTGCAAGCTTCCATTTCCTTTGAAGGGAACTTGATGAGAGTCACCATTCCTAAATGCTGTAGCTCTTCATATCCAATGGCCCTGAGGGGGGTGATGCAACATAAACCTGCCTCAGTCTTGGAATGGGAGGAAGAGGCAGAGGGCATTCCAGATGTATGGGCACACAAGAATAACCCAGCCAGGGCTTTAGAAGCAGAACCTGTGAAAGTCACCTTAAAACCTGGAGCAAAGCCCCAACCAGTGAAACAATACCCCCTCAGGCGCGAGGTTCGAGAAGGCCTCCAATCCCTTATTCAACAGTTCCTATAGGATTGGAAATGGACTAATCTAATGGAAAAAAGCATTTAGGGAGTTGAAACAAGCCCTAGGCAACCCTCCTGGGCTAGCCCTACCAGAGGGACAGAAGCCATACCGACTGTATGTGAGTGAAAACAAGGAGTAGCTTCAGGAGTCCTGACGCAGAAATGGGGAGACAGATTGCGCCCCATATGATACTATTCTAAAGTATTGGATCCTGTTGCCAAAGGGTGGCCCACCTGCTTGAGAGTGTAACACATAAACAAATGCTTATGATGTATTATAACCTTCCAAAAGAAAAAAATGATTAAGTGTCAACCCCCAAATGCTTTTGAGGGGGGATTGATATGAATAAGGCATAGCTTGGGAGTTATAGCATGTGTAGTGTTAATTTGACACAGCAGAAAATGGGTTAACCTGATCCACATAGAAGCAGAAAAACAAAAATTTCTAAAGTGCTGTGAAGGCAGAGTGTTCTGCTAGCTTGTTCACCCCATGTAACGGGACACCATCCAAGTAGATAGTGCTAGGAACAGCACGAGGAGCGCTCAAGGTTAGAAAGCTAGCTCATTGCAAAGACAATGGAGCACACTGAAAAGTGTTGCTAACAAGATGGGAGGGGCTGTGCGTGAGGAGGACTTGAGAGCCATATATCAATGTATCTGTGTAGCTATGCTTCAGACTAGTATTCTGGCGCTAGCCGAATACTTCGTCTCTCTTTTGCAAAAGATATTGGTAATCAATAAAGGTATTGTTTTATATCCTGGTTTCCCATCTGGTGATTATTTGGAGCTTCCCCCAGATGAAAAGAGACTTTTTGGTGTAACAAGTGTATCCATGCTTTCCATTCACATGTTGTGTTTAACTAGAATGCTGCAGTGGCATCAGATTGCACCAGTGGAAATGCAGGTCCACCTCTCTCACCACTGGTGGTGGGTATACCCATGATCCAGTAGCTAGGTGTTCAAAGGGTGTTCTAGGGTATAGGCCTGAGGACTGGTTTGGGTTTCACTCAACTGAACACCTCTGACAAAGAGGGAGAAATGATAACATGCATAACAAGATGGGGAAGAGAGATGTAGGGAACTTATCACCTGCCACTGAAGAACAGGAAGAATGCCTGAAAGGAAGGAGGTGAGGGTGAGGAATCACAATGTAGGGTAGGGCATCTGGAAGTAGGCCAGAAAGAGAACGATAAGGATTGTTGGCTCAGCCACCCAAATGAATGAGAGTGGTGGGTTGGGAGGCAGAAAGATCTTTCTTCTGTCCAGCAAAGTGGAAGTGACATGGAGGGGAAGGAACAGAAACAGATGTGTGTGTGTGAAAGACAGGGAGGGAGAATATATATATTTCAAAGCTACTCTTTGGTTTTTCCATTGACTTGTTGTTCAGGACTGAATTAGCTTTGTTAAAAATGAAGTTCTGATTTTATCTGTTTTGCTATAATGGGGAGCAAAACAACTTTTATTTTATTTTCACATAAATGGATGAAATTTACAGGCATAGCAGCTTTTCCAGAATGGATTAAATTTGCCAAGTTGTAGGCAGATACATCCAGGGGTTTTCATGCCAAGCACCTTTGAAGTTGATATTTTTAAACAAAGGGAAAGTCTATAACTTTTTCATTTTCTGCCAGCATGGGAAATAATTTGCAGACATAGCCATCCGTACTGAAGTGGTCAATCCCTCCAAATTTCAAAATGAAGTTGCAGTGTTTCTCACACAAGGGCAGGCTTTACTGTTCGGGGTTGGGTGAAACAGAAATCATACAAAGAGGGGAAAGATGGATTCCCCAGGAAAAGACAGGGATGGAGAAAATGTCATTCCTACCAATGACCCTGTTGCCCCAAGGATCATTGTTGGGGGGGGGCTTCTGTCCACCATACATTTTTGGTGTCACAGTGGACATCTCTCCATTAATTTGCAGAGAGGAAGACACAGGTCCGTGTGAAAAACAAACATATTTTTAAGTGATTGGAAAGTCATTCACTTTTATTAAAAGCTGGACCTGTCCATAAAAATGAAAGCTCCTTCCCACTTCCACTCCATCACCTCTTGAGACCTGGGTGTTTTTCAAGGTAGCCTAGTTTCATTTCTTATGAAAAAGAAAAGAACTTCTGTGCACTTTTTGGACAGCCAAGGCCACAGAGCCATTAAGAAATGTAAGGAGCCCTGCACTGCCCTGAGACACCTTTTTAAGAGAACAGTATGACTTGAAAATGTGAGAACCTTCTCTGAATCAGGTTGTAATTTGGGGTGTAAACAGAGCTGACGAACACCCATAATATATATTCACTAATAGTAAAAAAAACCTTGTGGTTTAAGAATGTACCTATAGCCCACAGATATTTCTATCAAATTTTTAAAAAGCAGGGAAATTGGGCAGCTATAGTGGATGTCCTAAGGAATATTTAGGGACAGACTCTCCAGCCTTAAGTGAAATCAGTGTGCAGTCCTTGCAGGATGCCTAAAATACATGACTAGCCCTGAAACAGCTCTCCTTTTTCGAGACCCTCATTCTCCATGATAGCAGGGGAGCTATCATCCTGGGAGTAGTAAACAGCTATAATGTCCCTGAAGGCCTCATCCATCTACCCCTCTGCCTCTCAACTTTTCCATGTCAGCCACCTTGGCCTCAAGGAAACACATTTGTTCTCAGACAGCCTTTCCATAAAAGACATGACTGGCCCTGAAATAGCATACTTGCCCTAGGAAAGCTCTGGAACAAATCTGAATGTGTGCTCTTCACATATTTTTTTTTTAAATGTATTTACTACAATTATTTAATATCCTACTGTTTAGCCCAATGATTTCCAGGAGCAACTTACAATGGTAAAAAAGACAAATAAACAATGAGATTGATAAAAGATTATTAAAGCCAGCAGAGCAACAAAAGATAAAAAGACTGGAGTAATAAAAAGAATAAGGGCTGAAATAGAGGTGATATTAGTTATGTCAATGCAATTAATTTATGTGAACATTACAAAAACATAAATAGCAGCCACAGGGTGGGATGCAAGCAAGAGTGAGACTGGGGAGGCACAGTTTCACCTTTTTAAATGTATAGTTTATTGGGGGTTTTGCATTATTACTATAAAATAGTATGATCCCTTATTCCCTCCCCCATCCCTCTTCCAATCTCCCCTAGCACCCTTTGCCCTCACTCCCTTTTCTGTTTGTTTACATAAGTTTTCATTTCTGATGTCCAGTGGTTTGACATGTTATGCAGGGTTCAGTTTCATATGCTCAGATAACGGTTGAGATAAATCAATGTCAGTGTTCTGCTGGGGTCCCAGATTAATGGCCATTGAGTTGGAGAAGTTTATGCCCCTGCATTGCATTATACCTCCCACTTCTTCTAGCTGTAGGTTTTACTCTGAGTTTCAAACATGCGCTCCAAATCTCTTGGACTTTTGACTTTTTGTGTAGTTTTTAGAGCAGAATTTCCTCATAAGCTGCTAGTTTTGTATCCAGTTTTCTGTGCGTGGTGTGATCTGGGCCTTTCCCTGCTGTGATCTCGACAAAAATAACCTCCCAGAAGCTGTTAGTTGCATCAAGAGGGAATCATCCACTGGCTACTCCTGGTGTGTGTGTGTTGCATAATTTTGTATTTCTCCATTGGGATCTTTTGCTGCGGGTCCTTGAATAAAAATTTTGAAGACACAGGCTTGCAGCAAAAAGGTAGGCCTTTATTGGATGACAAGTATACACTTGGTCAGTCTCCCTCTTAGTGAGTAGAGAACTGCCCTTGGCACTGTTTGCCTGGGGTTTTTATACATTTCAGGACAAAGACTTCAGCATCTACCAATCAGGGTTTAACACATCAGAATGACATAGACACGACAGTATTACACAGGCATTTTGCATAGGCATTGCATAGGTACTGTAATTCTCTGCATTGTGTTCTAGTGAATTTGGTGTTCTAATGAATTTGGCAATGTTCAATACTTCACATGAAAGTACATTTTCACCGTGAGCTAAGCATTTTAGTTAATGCAATCCTTTCTACATCTTGGAGAGTACAGGGATGTTCAGTGTTTGTTCAGTGTTATCAATTGTTCAGAGTACAAATAGTTCCAAACAAACCAGCATGGTCAGGGGGACAGCTGCAAGAAGAAAAATATCTGGTTTCTACTAAACTATTAAAATGTTATGAACCTTTATAGCTTTATAAAAGAATACGTTTTGCTTATTGTTTATGTTTATTGAATTCCCCATTAGCTATACATGTATGTATATATAAAATTCCCCATCATCTGTGTGCGTGTGTGTGTGTGCGTGCTGCAACTGCTCTTCATGAACATTAAAACCTAATACTAAAATAATAACATCAGTAAAAACATCAGTTGCATATCAATAATTAATGAATGTGGTTAACATCACACTTAGTTTGGCCCCAAGACCTTTCATGTTGGTGACACTTGAAAAATTAGTTCCCTCCCCTCCCAAAAAAAGGCTTGTAGGAAAAAATGACATCATTTGTCAGTTGGGGAAATGAATAGATCCCACTTATTTCAATGCAGGGATCAAATTCATATATACAAAGGAGTGACACATGAACTAATTTAACTGTTATTTGCATCAGGAATGAGCCCTCCATTGGCTGGTCCTAGAAAGATTTATCTTGTAAGGTGGGACTTTGTTGGGGGCACTTGAGATTTTATAGAGGGAACAGATTGCTTGAATGGGAAATGCAATAAAATTAATTATTTTCCTTGAACATCATACTCAAATCTATTTAAAAACAGTTTCTAAGTGAATTCTTCTTGACAAACTAACCCAAAAATATATTTGCTTTTTGAAAGCTGATATCATCAGTGACTTTGGAGGTTTGGTCTGAAGTTTGAGGAATATAGTAGAATAAAATCAAACCATATATATTTATTTACAGTTATCATCATCATTATACAGCCACAAGAGTGGCTGTATACTATAGTCAGCATGGATCTTTTGCATTCCACAATGTTAAATTGAAAATACCCCCATGCTATTCTGATCCTCCCATAAGCTCATTTCAAAATGAAACCTTACAAAATTTATAGTCCTGAACTCAGAAATGCTTGCTTATCAACCCTCTAAATTTTAACAGTGATAGACAAAACAGTCAGAGAGATTCGAGAGTTCAAAATGCAAAAGGAGAGGAAAAAACCCAGACCCCTTTTGGACTTTTTTCTGTCAGAGTTCTCATAGTTTGTTGAAATTAATTAAAAATCAGCCGTGTTCACAGAGTACCTCTAATCCTAATACTGACCTTGCCCAATACTCTCACCTTCATCTTCTGCAGTTTAAAAGTTAAAAAAAATGTCTGGCTGATTTTTAATTAATTTAAGACATATAGCATTGAACTCAATGATAATGTCAGGCATGCTCAGTAAGAACCAACTGTCAGTGTTCTAAAAGCCAGATTCACAGATGCTGGGCTTGCCTAATCAGGGGTAACAACCACACCAGACCTTTAGTTCACTTTAGACAGTCATGGCTTCCCCCAAAGAATCCTGGGAAGTGTAGTTTGTGAAGGGCGCTGAGAGGACACTTCTATTCCCTTGACAGAGCTCCAGTGGCCAGAGTGGTTTAACATTCAGCCTCTCTGATGGAAGCTCTGTGAGGGGAACAGGGCATCTTCTAGCAGCCTTCAGCACCCTTCACTAACTACACTTCTCAGGATTGTTTGGGAGAAGCCATGACTGTATAAAGTGAAATAAAGGCCTGGTGTGGATGTGGCCAGGGAAAGCTTTGGTATAAATTTGGGTGGGAGGCTACATGTGCCTGCTGTAGAATAAAAAGGTGGGGAAACCCTGAAAGAATGATACTGTTCACAATGTTTTCCTTTTGGAAAAGAAAGGGGCTTCCCCTCTGCCCAGTGTCCACCCATCAAATCTCCTCTCGTCTCCTCCCCCTTCCCCCCTCCTCCACCCATTCCTGCCCTCCTCCTCCCCTCCCTGCCCCTCCCCCAGCTCAGCCTCCCTGCCTCTCCCTTAGGTCAGTTTCAGCTATCCTAAGCATGATTGCACAGGAGTAAATCCCACTGACCTCAAAAAGCATGCAAATGATCAAATGTGCCCTCCCCTCCTCCTATCCCCTCCCTCCTGCCCCTTCCCTCCTGCCCCTTCCCTCCCCCTTCTTCTCCCCTCCCTTCCCCTCCCCATCCCTTTCCAATCCCCTCCTTTCCTTTCCTGCTCCTTCCCCTCCTCCCTCTCCCATGGTCAGTTTCACCTATCCTAAGCATGATTGCACAGGAGTAAATCCCATTGAACTCAATAAGGATGCAAATAATCAAACCTACCCTACCCTCCTTCTCCCTCCCATCACCTCCCTTTTGCCCTTCCCTCCCTCCTTCTGCTCCCCTCACCCTCCTTCTTCCCTCTACTCTCCCCTCCCATGTGGTCAGTTTTACCTATCCTAGCCATGATTGCATGGGAGTAAATCCCACTGAACTCAGTAAGCATGCAAATGATCGGACCTGCCTTTTCCCTCCTTCCCCTCTCCTCTCCCTTCTCCCTTCTTCCTCTCCTCTTCCTGTTTCCTACTCCTCTGCCCACTCCAAGCCTCCCTCCCCATGGTCATTTTTACCTATCCTAAGCATGACTGCAGGGGAGTAAATCCCACTTAGTTCAATAAGCATGCAAATGAACAATCCATTCTCAGCAAACTTGCGCAGGATCCCATTTCTTACCTACTGGATTAAAATGAAAGAAATTCATTAATAGGTGAAACCCCTTGCAGTTTAACAATGTACCTATAGCCCACAGATATTTCTATCAAACTTTAAAAAGCAAGGGAATTGGCTATAGTGAATGCACAAGGGGAGCAGGAGACCTGAACGACTCTCTGAAATATTGTACTGCCATACAAATTTGTCAAAATGCAAACACAATTTGGGTTGGTCTGTCACAGTCCAATCCACTTCTTGTGTAGCTTGGTAGAATTTGGTAACATGTGCCTCTGAGCCTCTCAGGATGATAGCTTTCCTGCTGTCATGGAAAATGAGGGCAATGAACCCTTGGAAAGGACCCATTCCTTGAGTGATGAGTAGCTATCCTCTTATGCTGAGGAAATGTGTGTGTGTGTGTGTGTGTGTGTGTGTGTGTGTGTGTGTGTGTGTGTGTGTGTGTGTGTGTAAGTATCCTGGTAGTGGGTGATTTGATCTTTGGGAATACAGATAGTGGTGTGTGTGATGGGCGTGCAGAATGTGAAGCGATTTGCCTTCTTGGTGTTAAGGTTATACCCACTGTCAAGATGGTCTGGTAGATAGGCTGGTGAGGAGTCAGTTGTGGTCATTGGCACCGATGACATGGTGAAATGTAATTGTGAGTTTCTGGAAACAAAATTTAGGTTACTAGGTAGGATTATTATTATTATTATTATTATTATTATTATTATTATTATTATTATTATTATTATTATTATTATTATTATTATTATTGTTATTATTGTTATTATTATTATCTTTATTTATACCCCGCCCTTTTTCCAAACTGGAACTCAAGGCAGCTTCCAGATAAAAATAAGTACATATCATTAAGAACCTATAAAAATATAAAACATATAAACATATAAAATCAGCATTAAAACAGGATTAAACTATTAAGATGTTAAAACCAATTAGATATACACTTAAAATACTGCAAACCAGTTTAGGAGCATACAAGTAAAACAATAACATACAGCATCCTCTTCTGTCACTACCCTTAAAAACTTCACGTCCAAAGGCCTGCTGGAAGAAAAAAGTCTTTAGCTGTCGGCGGAAGGACTGCACAGAGGAGGCCATTCTTGCCTCCCTAGGGAGGGAGTTTCAGAGCCTAGGGGCAGCCACCAAAAAGGCCCTATCTCGTGTCCCCACCAGTTGCACTTGTGAAGGTGTTGGGATCATGAGAAGGGTCTCTCCTGAAGATCTCAGGGCCCGGGCAGGTTCATACTGGGAGATACGGTCTGACAAATAGGTCTGGACCTAAGCCATATAGGGCTTTATAGGTCATAACCAGCACTTTGAATTGTGTCCGGAAACAGACTGGCAGCCAGTGGAGCTGTTGCAGCAGGGGAGTTGTATGGTCCCTGTAACCAGCCCCAGTTAACATTCTGGCTGCAGCTCGTTGCACCAACTGAAGTTTCCGAACAGTCTTCAAAGGCAACCCCACATAGAGCACATTACAGTAGTCTAAGCGGGATGTAACTAAGGCATGTGTCACCATAGCCAGATCAGACAACTCCAGGAACGGGCGTAGTTGGTGCACTAGCCTTAACTGTGCAAAGCATTCCTGGCCACCGCAGAAACCTGGGCCTCCAGGTTTAAGGCTGAGTCCAGGAGCACACCCAAACTGTGAACCTGCGTCTTCAGGGGGAGTGTAACCCCATCCAGCACAGGCTGAAACCCTATTCCCTGATCTGCCTTTTGACTGACTAGGAGCACTTCTGTCTTGTCTGGATTAAGCTTCAGCTTGTTCACCCTCATCTAGTCCACCACTGCTATCAGACACTGGTTTAGAACCGAGACAGTTTTCTTGGAATTAGGTGGAAAGGAGAAGTAGAGTTGGGTGTCATCTGCATACTGATGGCACCGAACCCCAAACCTCCGGACAACCTCTTCCAGCGGTTTCATGTAGATATTAAACAGCATGGGGGACAAAACTGAACCCTGACGGACCCCACAGGCCAACAGCCAAGTAGTCGAACAGGAATCCCCCAGCACCACCTTCTGGGTTCGACCCTCCAGGAAGGAACAGAGCCATCGTAAAACGGTGCCCCCAAGTCCCATCCCAGTAAGGTGACCCAGAAGGAAACCATGGTCGACGGTATTGAAAACCACTGAGAGGTCCAACAAAACCAACAGGGACACACTCCCCCTGTCTAGTTCTCTGCATAGGTCATCTACCAAGGTGACCAAAGCCATCTCCGTCCCATAACCAGGTCTGAAACCAGACTGAAATGGATCTAGATAATCCATTTCATCCAGGAATCCCTGTAGTTGGGAGGCCACCACACACTTTATTACTTTGCCCAGAAATGGGATATTAGACACTGGCCGATAATTATCCATAATAGAGGGGTACAGGGAGGGCTTTTTCAGCAAAGGCCTTACAACTGCCTCCTTTAGGCACGTTGGAACTCTGCCTTGTTGTAGGGAGGCATTGACCACTTCCTTCACCCACTTGGCCAGGCCCCCTCTGGCACTTTTAATAAGCCAGGAAGGGCAAGGGTCTAACAGACATGTGGTGGGCCTCACCTCTCCAAGGATCCTGTCCACATCCTCGGGTTCTACAAGTTGAAAAGAATCCATTATTATTGGACAAGCAGGAGCCAAAGTTACATCCACTAAGCCTGTATCAACTATAGCATCCAAGTCGGAATGAATCTAAGAACATAAGAACAGCCTGCTGGATCAGGCCAGTGGCCCATCTAGTCCACCATCCTGTTCTCACAGTGACCAACCAGGTGCCTGGGGGAAGCCCGCAAGTAGGCCAAGTGCAAGAACACTCTCCCCTCCTGAGGCTTCTGGGAACTGGTTTTCAGAAGCATGCTGCCTCTGACTAGGGTGGCAGAGCACAGCCATCATGGCTGAACGATTTTGTCTGCGAAGTGCCGTGCAAATTCTTGACAGCGGGCTGATGAGTGGTCTATATTACCCTCTCGGGGGCCAGAATGTAGGAGACCCCTGACCACTCGAAACAGCTCTGCTGGTCAGCTCCCCACAGACACAATGGTGGCTGAAAAGAATAATTTCTTTGCTGCCCGCACTGCCACGGAGTAGGCCTTCAGATAGGCTCTAGCCCATGTTCGGTCAGACTCGCTCAGAGTCTTCCACCAACATCGCTCTAGTCTCCGTCTCATTTGTTTCATCACCATCAGTTCCCTAGTAAACCAGGGGGCTGGTTTGGCTCCATTCCGTGAGAGGGGACGCTCAGGAGCGATCATGTCCACCACCCTGGCCATTTCCCCATTCTAGAGGTCATCCAGAGCTTCAACAGAATCGCCTGCCAAGGTGAGAGGAAAAACCCCAGGAGCTCTCAGGAAACCATCCGGATCCATCAGCCTCCTGGGGCAGACCATCCTAATCGGTCCCCCACCCCTGCAGAGGTTTTGAGTCCCAGTGAGTCTAAACCCAACCAGGTAGTGATCTGTCCATGACAACGGAACTACAGAGAGTTCCTCCACACCAAGATCACCATCATCATCAGTTGAAAGCCAGGTCCTCCAAGGTAGCTTTCTTTGAAATGCTACCAGTTTCACATGCAGGGCTATACAGGTGCAGTTTTGTAGTCTCAATGCATGGATGAGATGATGGTGTCAGGTGGAGGGGGATTTGTTAGGCACTGGGGGACATTTTTGGACAAGCTGGGCCTGTCCAAAAGGTATGGGCTCCATTTGAATGGGAATGGAACCAGACTGCTGGTGCTTAAAATAAAAAAGGTGGCTTAGCAGCTTTTAAACTGATTGAGGGGGTAAAGCTAATGGGAGCTAAGGAAGATACAATTCAGAACAAATCTACCCCTGGGATGAAATAAAAAAAAAATGAAATTTTACATGGGGTAGGCATAGAACTAGGCATTGTGAGTGCAGGGGCACACAGCAATTCAGAGAGGCCAAAGACGATGGGCCAAAGGCACTTAAAGAGAAACACTGTATTACAGTGTTTGTATGCCAATGCTAGAAGCCTCCGAGTCAAGATGGGAGAACTGGAGTGCTTGGTGAGCATTGATATAGTGAGCATCATGGCAACCTGGTAGAATAGAGATAACCAGTGGGATATGATTATCTCTGGATATAAACTATATCAGAGGAAAGGGCGTATTGGAGGTGGTGTTGCTCTATACGTAAAGGAGGACATTGAATCCAGCAAGCTAGAAACCCCCAAAGAGGCAGACTCCTCCACAGAATCATTGTGGATGGTGAAACTGGCCCAAAGAGTAATTTAGCACTCAGGATGTTCTATTGTCCCCCTGATCAAAATGCTTAGGGATCAAAATGCTTTTCATCTTGAGATGAAAAAAGGAAATTGAGGAAACATCCACGCTAGGAAATGTAGAATAATTTCTAGATTCCCTAAATGACTGTGTCCTAGAACAGCTGGTCATGGAACTGACCAGAGGGGCAGCAACCTTGGATTTGATCTTAACTCATGCCCAGGACCTGGTGCAAGATGTCAGTGTTGTTGAACCCATTGGGAGAAATAATCTTAGTGCTGTTACATTAAACATGACCAATTGCCAAGAAAATCCAACATGGTCACATTTGACTTAAAAAGAGAAAACTTCCCCAAAGTGAGAGGATTGGTAAAAAGTTGAAAGGCAAATCGAGAGGGTCAAATCACTCCAAAATGCTTGGGAGTTTTTTAAAACCACACTATTAGAAGCTCATCTGGAGTGCATACCACAGATCAGGAAAAGTACCACTAGGGCCAAAACCGTGTTTAACAACCAGAGTCAAAGATGCTATTAAAGGCAAGAAGACTTCCTTTAAAAAAATGGAAGTTTTGTCCAAATGAGAATAATAAAAAGGAACACAAACTTTGGCAAGAGAAATGCAAGCAGACAATAAGAGATGCTAAAAAACAATTTGAGGAGCACATTGCTAAAAACATAAAGACAAACCTCAAACAATTCTTTAAATACATTACCAGCAGGAGACCATCTAGGGAGGTGGTTGGAACATTGGTTTGGCAAGGGAGTCAAACCAGGATGAGCAGGATAGGAGACTGCAGAGAAGTTGAATAAACTCTTTGCATCTGTCTTCACAGTGGAGGATATCAGGCAGATCCCTGTGCCAGAACTAACTTCTGCAGGAAAGGAGACTGAAGAACTGAGGCAAATAGTGGTAATGAGAGATGAAGTTCTAAGCTTAATAGACAAAATAAAAACTGGCAAATTGCTGGGTCCAGATGGCATCCAACCGAGAGTTCTCCAAGAACTCAAATGTGAAATTGATGATCTTCTAACAAAAGTGGCCAATGTAACACCAATCTTTAACAAGTGATCCAAGGGGGAATCTGGAAATTGCAGGCCAGTTAGCTTAATGTCTGTCCTGGGTAAACTGGTGGAAAGTTGTTGCTGTTAATTATATTAGTCATTTTTCCCCAAAATGAAAACTCAGAGCAATCTACACCATAAAAAAACAGATATAAAAACAAGAATAAAAACATCCTAAAATACTCAGACAACAGAAAACAAAATCCAAATTCTTGGATTAAATCCCAAAGGCCTACATGAATAAAAATGTTTTTAACTGGCACTTAAAGATATACAGTGATGGTGCCAGATATACCTCCCTGGCAAGAGCATTCCACAGATAGGGAACCATCACTAAAAAGGCCTGTTCTCATGTTGCCATCCTCTGCACCTCTCTTGGAGGGGATACACAGAGAAGGGCCTCAGATGACAAATGCAGGGTCTGAGTTGGTTCATGTAGGGAGTGGTGGTCCTTGAGGTATTGTTAAAGATAAAATAACTAAGCATAAAAAGAACAAGCCTTGGTGAAGCAGAACCAGCATGGCTTCTGCAAGGGTAAGTCCTGTCCCAATAACCTATTCGAGTTCTTTGAGAGTGTTAACAAGCATATAGATAGAGGTGATACAGTGGACATAGTGTACTTAGACTTTCAAAAAACGTTCAGCAAGGTACCTCACCAAAGATTCTTGGGTAAGCTTAGCAACCATGAAATAAAAGAAGAGATGCTATTGTGGATAGGGAACTCTCTAGGAAACAGAAAGCAGAAATAAATGGACAGTTCTCCCAATGGAGAGATGTAGAAAGTGGAGTCCCCCAAGGACTAAACTTGGAACCTGTGCTTTTTAACTTGTTCATAAATGATCTAGAGTTAGGGGTGAGCAGTGAGGTGTCCAAGTTTGCTGATAATACTAAATTGTTCTGGGTTCCTAAAACAGAAAGGGATTGTGATGAGCTCCAAAATGATCTCTCCAAACTGAGTGAATGGATGGTAAAATGGCAATTCAATATAAACAAGTGTAAATGCATACCAGAGCAAAAAGTCATATATTTTCACATATAAGCTCATGAAGTCTGAACTGGTAATGACTGACCAGGAATGAGACTTTGGGGTTGTGTGAATCGCTCAATGAAGTTGTTGACCCAGTGTGCAGCAGCTGTGAAAAAGGCAAATTGCATGCTAGGGATCATTAGGAAAGGCATTGAAAAGAAAACTGCTGATATCATAATGTTATTATATAAATCTATGGGCCAACCGCAATTGGAATACTATGAATAGTTCTGGTTATCTCACCTCAAAATGAATACTGTGGAGTTGGAACAGGTTCAGAAGAGTGTAACCAACACGTTCACGGGGAAGAAGCAACTCCCTTATGAAGAAAGGTTGCCACACACTCATAAAGTCTGAAATGGCAATGACTGACCAGGAATGAGACTTTGGAGTCATAGTATATCACTCAATGAAAAGGCGAGTCAGGGCAACATGATAGAAGTGTATAAAATTATTCATGGCATGAAGAAAGTGGATAAAGAAAAGCTGTTCTCCCTCTCTGACAACACTAGACCTTGTGGATATCCAGTGAAGCTGAACGTTGGAAGATTCAGGGCAGACAAAAGGAAGCACTTCTTCACACAGTGCATAGTTAAATAATAAAACTCACTCTCACAAGAAGCAGTGATAACTGCTAACTTGGATGGCTTTAAAAGAGGATTAGACAAATTAATGGAGAATAAGGCTATTAGTGGCTACTAGCCAGGATGGCTATGTTCCTCCATAGTTGGAGGTGGTATGCAAATCCTCATCGCGGCCATCTTCCATCTGGAAACCTATGTCCTCACTGTGGGAGGCTGTGTGGATCCTGAATTGGCCTCCAAAGTCACTTATGGACCCAGTGTTAAAGACCTTATCTTGGAAGACAGTCTTACTCGGCCACGAGTGATTGCCAATGAAAATGAATGAATGAATGAATGCATCCGAATACCAGTTGCTGGAAACCACAGGAGGGGAGAATTCTCTTGTGCTCAGTTCCTTCTTGCGGGCTTCCATGTGTATCTGGTTGGCCACTGTGAGAACAGGATGTTGGACAAGATGGGCCACTGGCCTGATCCAGCAGGCTCTCCTTATGTTCTTTTGTTATGTTAGGGTGATCTGTCAGGTACCTGTTCTGTCTCAGGGTAGCTACTCCTGAGGTAGAGGAGAGGTTTTTTATTTTATTTTGCAGACAATAAACACAACTGGGAATGAAGAAACAGTTTTATTCCTTACTTAAATAGTAGGCAGAAAAATACATCATTGCCTACTCAGAGCCTATACAGTTAAAATAATAAGATTCTATGCAATTATACAGGTTAACTGACAAGTGGTTAAGCAGTTACACCAATTTGCTGCATGATCTCTTACTCATCTATGACCTAGTCTCAATGGGCCATGGAAACCCCCTTCAAGCATAGCCAAAACTGGTTGTATGCCCTTGTGATGTTCCTCATTTATAATGTAAATATGGTAAGTGCTGGTATAATATAAAACATATGGTAAGTGGAGTGAGTGAGGAGGGGGAGTACATGGGCTGTAGAATGCTGGATGATTGGCTGGGAATATAAATGGAAGGATGACAGGGGAGGTGGTAGAGGTTGGTTGGTGTTGTTGGTGTTTGGAGGTGGATGTTGGTGAAGAATATAAGGTGGCTGTTGAGAATGTGAATTAGGAATTCTGAGGCAATTATTAAGAAGTACATAAGAGAACATACATGAAACCATACGCTTGTCAACAAAGTCTTAAGTAATCTTGTTATTTCTAATGCTTAGTCAATATTTCTTGGTTTACTAAAAGCCTGATTCTTCAGCAGGGATACACAGACCAGGGGGGATGGCAGAGTAACAAAGGCTGAAAAGTAATTGTATCGAATGGTGGCAGCAGCAGAGGAAAAGATATTGTATCCAGTACCACAGAGAAACCCAGGGCTATAAGCTTCAGTGCAAGAGGCTGCAGGGGGGTTTGGGAATTACCTATACCCATAGACACAAGGTATCAAGATAGCCTGGCAGAGACTAAGGCACAGTCTAAAGGTTATAAGGGATACAGAGTGTTGGGTAGTGAGGCCTAGCAGGGGGATCTTTTGAGATCTGTGCTAGTGCGGTTAAAGGTAAAAATAAACCTGACGTTCCTGACTGAGGGTGGCCAGAGGTAGGCTACACATCATAAGGTGGGCCTGAGAGTGGTAAGACATCACTAGTGGTCACAGGCGGGGAAGGACGTCACAGCCCTCTCTATTGATACAACACTGTTTGCAAGCTCCCAGTCTGCATCAGGATTTCTACCTGTTTGCATTTGCCTCAGCTGTTTTATAGCTTTACACACAGGGTGAGTCAGCTATTTAACATGCCAGCTCTTCCTGTGCTCAGTCAGGTGACACCTTCTACTGCTTCAAAGAAGAAACATTCTTGTTGAATGAATCATCTCTTTCCCAGGCCTCAAGAGATAACACAGAGAGAACCACAGCTGCAAGTCTAAACCTTTTCTCCCTTTACACAGTTACTCATGCCTCTCCCATCTGTCTTACCAGTCAAAGCTGGTAAAAGACAATCCTAGTCACTGAGGTCACCTGGGTCTCTAGTGACAAAGATGGATCCAGGACCAGGAGCACCCCAGACTATGAACCTTACACTTCTGGTCTGTTCAAAATCCAATTAAATCATATCATGCAGATTTAAAAAGCTGCTCATTTCCATTTTTATTTTTTAAAATGCTCACTTTCCAATCATTTCTGAGAATGTTTTTGTTTGATTCACAAAATGAATAAGTATTAATACCATTTATCCGGTATTATACATAATTCAGCACAAATCTTTAAAATATTGAAACATATAGCAAATCTAAGAAGTAAATCATCAACAATGTAAATAAATGATTAATATAGTTGCACATCATCACCAAATTTATCATTTCAAAAGTGAATGAATATTGACTATTTCTTGACAAATTGATATTTGTACATAAAATGTGTATGAGCCTGAATATATTATGTTAAATTTTGTGTTATAGCTATATCCCAGATCCTACCTTCAAGGTTCTATTTTCTTCAAATACATAGAAATTGACTTTTTTTGCTGGTGTCCATAAATTTGCAACCATATTATCAACACATCCTTCCAAATAATTTAATATTATAATTTGTGAGAAAATATACTGAAAAGCAACAAAGTCTTTTTCAGGTTTCTAACACAACAGAAACCAGTACATTTTCTCTGCTAATAATTCACGATTCATAATTCATGTGCATGTGTGTGTGGCTCCCTTTGGCACCAAAGGAATTTTGGTGAGGGGAAATTGGGTTCTGATAAAAAGATTCTTTAGTCAGTTTCCATAGTCAGTTTCTGTTTTTCCTCCAGATGTTTTCAGTGTCAAAGGAGTTACTCTTGCTGCTAAAATGACTCTGTGAGGATATATGTTGTGCGTTAAGATCCAGTCTGAATGGATGCAAGTGTGCTACTCTCTTTTGCCATTGTTCCCTGACAGAAAGAAATCTGTCAGCCCCACTAGCTTTTACAGGGGGGTTTTTGGCAGGGGAAAGAGGATGGAAGATTGCTCCAACTCACCCCATACATGTCTGCAAGGAGAAGTATAGACTTTTTTCTGCCTTCTATTCCCCCTGTCTACTGAGGTTTATAGGATATTTGCACACTTGTGCTCAACTTTACAAACAGAGGGAGGGATGTCTTGGATTACATTCAACTAAA
Source organism: Rhineura floridana (assembly GCF_030035675.1). Lineage (NCBI taxonomy): Eukaryota > Metazoa > Chordata > Lepidosauria > Squamata > Rhineuridae > Rhineura > Rhineura floridana. Next base: position 54,845,486 of record NC_084480.1, read on the forward strand.
TCCTACTCAACGTAGTCCCAGTGAAATTAATGAACCTAATGAAATTTATGAAATTCAATGGATATATTCTGAGTAGGACTAGCATTCAATATCTCCCCTTGTTTTTTACACTATATTCCCACCAATTTTCTCTCATAATCTAATAACTGTAATTAAGACAAGGACATGGAGTATAAAGCTTTAAATACTGTCTCATTGCTTAATTCTGTTCACACTTGCTTGGCTGATTATTCAAGCTTGACAGTTTATTGTCAGTAGAACTACGTGCAGATGAAAAAAGGAACAAATTGGATCTCTATTTTGTGCAAAGCTTGGACTCTGACCCTTCCTTACTATGAAGTTAGATAAATTGCTTTAATTTCATAACTTTAAAACTAGGGTCCATATGGCCTTCAGATTGCTAGCTATTATGGTTTATATATTGTTTCATTGATTTATTGAATTTTGAGTGCATATTTGCAGTATCATCAGACTGATTAGCTTGTCATCATCAGGGCTACCAAGGGAAGTAAAGAAAGCTGTTGTATGCATCAAAGCCATACTACTCTAGATTCTGGAGCCCAAATGTATTATCCTGATACAGTACCCTTTTCTTACATTTCTCCATCCACATAAAGAAAATGTGATGTTAATTGATGATTTTTGGAGATCCTTCTGCCCCCGCTTTATGCTTGGGTAACCCAAGGCTGAAAACCTATACACACTTTCCACATTGAACTCATTGGGATTTATGTCTGAGTAACCATTTACAAGATTCTACTATTAAAGACTGTCAAGCAACAGCTAGAACAATACACATCACATACTTTTTGTTGTAGATGAAGGGAGTGGGGGAAGCAGTGAAATACAACAGTGATAGAGCAAATCACATGCTTTGCATGCAACACATCCCTGGCATCTCCAGTGGGGAAAAAATCTTGGGTAGTAGACTCTTGAGAAAGACTTGAGATTTTGGAAAGTCGCTGCCACTCCGAATAAATAATGCCTGGCTAGATGGGTGAAGCATGATAAGACAGCTCCAAGTCTCCCCATGGTGCAGACTAGAGACAGTTGCAGGGTAGATAAAAATGAAGAAGTGAATATGGGTGTCACAGGGTTGCTGGGAGGATAGTCAATGAACATTTTCAGGCTCATTATGGTTGCCACCAAAGTTTTGAAGTTTCAAAACTTGAAGCAGAGCTATGCACAGATCCACCCTATTTGTGGACCAAGAAATGGGAAGGTGTATTTCAGGGGAGAAGAAATTCTCCAACAGTTTCTCAACTGTAAGTCTCACTATTAGCACTGGCAGTAGTAGCTAGTGCTGTTCCAAACCTGGTTCCATGGAAGTCTTCACTCCACATGAAAGAGATATTGATTTTTCTGCTGCTTGCACTGAGAACTGAACTTTGCAGAAATGTCAAAGAGTGGGTCAAGTGGGGGGTTGCACTTACTTTATTAAATGTACAAGGTTGCAGAGAGCTCGTTTAATGTGGTCCATGTGCTCACAGAAATGCAGGACTCATCACACACCCAAACTTACTTCCCAGAATGCCCTAGCGACATGTTTCTTAAGAGCCCTGTACTGCTGTGAGTGTGAACTGGGCTTTGCAATCAATCAAGTTAACCACATGGCTTTTTGTGTCTGCTGCCCAATGTGTGTGGTTTGTCTGTATCTTTGGGAATTACTGCCATGTTTGGGAGTTATTGGCAGGATTGCTGTGCTGAATATGTCTTCCTTGGAGACACAACTGTATTAATCCTGACACGGTGACAAGCTATGCATCACCAAAGCTTCTGATAAACTTCTGTCCCTGGTAAATATTTCTTACCATGCCCTTCATGTCCTTTGCATGGAGATCTATGGGGTATCTATGTTGAGCATGCTAAGGAGGTAGTTTGGACAACCCACATGTGAAAACCACAACATTTTTTTATCAGTGTACTTCAGTCATTAATGGGGTTGTAATGTTTAGTGAATATTGTAAGAGGATGTCATGCTTGTCTTAGCTGTGCTTTTGTCAGATGATAAAATGTAGCAAAAAAAGAAAGATCAAAGAAGTAAAAACAAACATGGATCTGAATATAATTTCTGCATCATTAATATTTCTGTGAATAAGAACTGAAATTAGATGCAAAAGGTTTGGTGCTTTGATGGAAATCTGACTTCACTGTGAACCCCAAAGAGATCCATGTTTGCACAGCTGCAATTCAAACATTTATTTTCAGATTCAAAATGTGTATCCACTTCTGTTCTGAAATCAGAAATGAAATCTCAGCCAGAGTGGCCATTAAATATGAAAAAAAAAACACATACTGTATGTAAGCATGGAGAACAAGTGATACCTCTAATGAGGCTGACCTCATGCACATTATGCTGGGCTTAATCATGGAGTTTTCCCCCTTCTATGGCAACATAATTGAAATATACACCACACACACACAGTTTCAGCATTTATATGGAATGTCAAATGTTCCTTAGGTTTTTTAATGAAGACACATATTGTGGATCAACAGATCCTGCCTAATGTAAATGGATATCACAATACTGATGAATGTGCATAGAATTGTGCCATAAAAGAAATAGCTCGATTTTTTAATCTATCTAAAAACTATGGGACAAACAGCATGCTTGTTTGAATCAGATTGAAACAATACTGATGGACACTAAATAAAATGTCAGTATTTTCACTGATAGCTATTGAAAAAGCTTTTTCTTAACAACAGCCCAGAAATAATTTTAAGCCCCACTGTTAATGTCTTCGTAACTGTCTGCACAAAACATAGTGTTGTTACTGATGGGCAATACAGGTGTGCTATATTGCAGTGCTAAACTGCTTACAGTGGCACCACCATTATCCCTTTAGGCTGCAGCATCTGTAGAAAACAAAATAAGGGTTGTGGGGTGGAAATATTGCTGATCTGAGACTGAAGGAGTATTTTGTGAAATGCTGGGCTGGAAAAGCTGGAGTCCCATTTAAAATGAGGGGGAAATGCTCTTCTGTCAACTGTGATATTAAAAACTTTTCCCCAAAACTGAAATTAATATGCTCCCATCATGGAGGAAATGCAAAAAGTCTGCAATGAAACACAGTCTAATTTTAATAAACATGTTGCTTGTAAAAGGTTACTTAGTTTTTAGGGAGATTTTAAAAATGAGCTGGTTTTTTTTACAGTGCACTCCTATGCATGCTTATTTTTATGCATGCTTACTCAGTACAACATGACCAACTTCCAGGTAAGTGCATAAAGCTGGAGACCTTTTTTTCCATGAAGGGCTGTTGATCCATGGGAAAAATCAGTTGGGGCCCAGAGTCAATAGCTAGTGGGTCGAGAGTTGATAAGAGACAAATTGGGTGGGGCCACCCATTTTCTCTTTTTGCCATCCTCTCTGTTCTCCCCTCCCACTGATGACAAATGCCTGAAACAAAACAAATTTGCATTGTAGGCAGATCTGCAGCTGCCTGCAATAGTATGTGCTTCTGTTAAAATGTTGCAGCACAGAACTTTTTAAAAAAGAAAAAAAAATCCTCACAACTTTGTTACATGAAGGGTGAAAACCAACATTTGATTCATGAACTTCATGGGTGGCCAACGTGACCAAAGACATGGCTTACATATAAACAGAAAGTAGTTACACTGGCACCCACAAGCAAGGCCCCAGACTCAGCATTCATTTTTAAAAAGTAAGACTCCAGCCATCCTAGAAAGACAGCTGTGAAGCTAACTGTGCAGGTACCCTTTTAAGCGATATCTGTGAAATGAGCCAGCCTGTCTGCTCTTGCCTGTCAGTGTTTTTAGCCAATGAGTGAAATCAGAGTTGTGACTGATCAATGCGTTTTTTGGGAGTGGGAATCCCTACCATTTTCTTCTCCGCATTAGTGTACTTTTCCTGCTTCTTTCTTATTTCCTAGGAGTCCTTGGAACCTCTGTAGTTTGCCCATCCTTTTCTCCTAAAAACTTTGCAAAGAGGCTTTGGCATCATTAAGAATTCACTGTATAGTTAGCTTACAGTACAATGGAATATTTATTTATTATTTATTCATTTATTAAATTTATGTCCCACCCTTCATCTCAGAAGGAGCCCAAGGCAGCAAACAAAAACACTAAAAACACTCTTAAAACATCTTAAAACAAAACATCTTTAAAAACATCTTTAAAAAAAGAAACAGCTTTTAAAAGATTTTAAAAAGCAACTCCAACACAGAATGTTGAAACAAAGAAAAGGGGGCATCCCACATACACAAATCCTGTGTGAACTTGTCTCTTGGCTCAGACAGGGAAATGAGTGGTTGAAATGCCCAAGAGGCTTTGGCAGAATTCCCTCTCCCCACCCCTGTTATTTTGCTGTACATCGAAGAGGAAGCTGTTAAAGAGCCCTTTGTCCATATCTCAGGTGGCACATACAACACAAAAATTGATACAATGGATCATACGTTTGGACCTCAAGCACATTAAGACCCTATGTAGGTGTCAGATCAAATGTGTGGAGATCACTAGGACAATCCCCATCCCAACCCCCTCACATATACATGGTCTACACAGATCATTATCTGCACAGGGCTTGCATACAGTAGCTAGCCCTTCGATTCTTGCTCTACTCAGAATAAGGTTGTTAAAATTCTTTGCTGATCACAGACTGATGTTGGCTTTGCTGATTTGCAAAAGAATATTCTTCACCATCAGCTTTTCTTTTTTGAATTTGTTCTTTTCTAAGGCAGCCAATTCCTTTTCCTACTTCCCAGTTTCTATATTGGCCCCCACCAACTGAGTTTCTCACAGTGCCCTAATAATGGAATCATTCTGTCATCATACATGCCTCAACAAGCTTGGCTTCCTGATCACAAGATCTTGGGTCATTGTTCGTTTTGCCTTCTGTTCAGACAGAATGTCAGACACACTGACCTCCTCATCCCCCTGTCTAGCCTATAATAAAAAACTCAGAAGGGCAGTGGAATTAGAAATGAAGCCTATGCATTTTTATATGATCCCTCCTGTACATCCAGTACTGTAAAATTAAAAATCAATCCGCTAGTAAAGAACAGAGCAAACAAAACTTTCAAGAGATCTAGAGGAAATTCCTGAAACTCTTGTAACTTTCAAAGCCATGTGAAATGGGAGTCACAACACAAAAAACTTAATAAATCACTGTTTACCTCACCGATAGCATGATACAAAGCTGTTGCATTTACATTTTGATCCCTATTGTACAGCCACAACAGTGGCTCTATACTATAGCCAGTGTGGATTTTTCACATTCAGCAATGTTAAATTGAAAAGAACTCCCCATGCCATTCTGATACTTCCCATAAGCTCATTTCAAAACAAAACCTTACAAAATGTATAGTCCTGAACCTAGAAATGCTTGATTAACAACTCTCTAAATTGTCATGGTGTTACACAAAACAGTCAGAAAGAATTGAGAGTTCAAAGTGTAAAAAGAGAGGGAAAAAACCCAGACCCCTTTTAGACTTTTTTTCTGACAGAGTTCTCATAATTTCTTGAAATTCATTAAAAATCAGCTGTGTTCACTGAGTACCTCTAAACATATTACTGACCTTGCCCCATACTCTGACCTTCATCTTCTACAGTTTAAAAGTTTAAAAAATGCCTGGCTGATTTTTAATTAATTTAAGACATTTAGCATTGAACTCAATGATAACGTCGGGCATGCTCAGTAAGAACCAACTGTCAGTGTACTAAAAGTCAGACTCACAACTGCTTGACTTGGCTAATTAGGGGGGCACACCAATGCCAGACCTTTAGTTCACTTTAGACTGTCATGGCTTCCCCCAAAGAATCCTGGAAAGTGTAGTTTGTGAAGGGTACTGAGAAGAGGCTACTATTCTTCTGAAAAAGCTCCAATGGCCAGACTGCTTTAACAGTCAGTGCTCTGACTGAAGTTATGTGAGGGGAACAGGATGTCTCCTAGCAACTCTCAGCACCCTTCACTAACTACACTTCCCAGGATTCTTTGGGAGAAGCCAAGCCTGTGTAAAGTGATTTAAAGGTCTGGAGTGGATGTGGCTAGGGACAGCTTTGGTTTAAATTTGGTTGGGAGGCTTCATGTGCCTGCTGTAGAATAAAAAGGTGGGGGAAACACTGAAAAGCAATGACACTGTTCATAATGTTTTCCTTTTGGAAAGAAAAGTGCCCACCCACCCAATCTCCTCCCCTCCCCCTCACCTCCTTGCCCCACTAGGTCAGTTTCACCTATCCTAAACATGATTGCACAGAAATAAATCCCACCAATACCTTCAATCAGCCCAAATAATAGAAACAGGATATGTGCTGTCCTGATCTTGTTTTAGCAGGGAGGAAGCAACAATATTAACACAATTGATATAGTTCAGATAGTAACTTTAAATATGTTTGATCTACTTTGCAATTTTAGTGAAGTTTCCTATAGTAAATCCTTTTCTTTTGCTTCTGTGTCTGTGAATATGTGAAGTACAGCAACACTTTGCAACACTAAAAAAAAAGCTTCAAAAACATTTGTGGAATAATGGCACTGACTGTTCTGCAGAACAGTTTCCAATAGAGATGAGGTGTGTTTCAGTTTGCACAAGATAAAACAGTAGGTGAATTCTATTCTAGCAAAATTCTAGGTGTTCTCTATGTTTTTAATTGACCATCCCCACCATTTCTGAAGTGGAGTGGTTTAAACACAGCAGGCTGAAAACATGCATCTTAAGTAGGCCAAGTTTGTTTTTTCCAACAGCTAGAGTAATTGCTTAAGTAGCAACATGCTGTAATTAGTCTGATTTTACAGCAAACTGCAGTTTCAGATTTAACTGTTAATTTACCCAAAATAGAAATAGAACATAACCTCCAATTTGAAATACAAAAGGCTGTCTTCACCATCATATGACATTGACCAATAAAAAGGCTTTGAAATTAATAAAAAATAATTTGATACAGTTTTCTAGGATGAATAATGAGGGAAATAAAATTGTCTAGATTAGATTGTAGGAGCAACAGTAACACAGGAAAGAAGCAAAGTAAGAAGAACACCAACAAACATACAACAATGTAATTCTCCATCTTTGGAGATGGCAGATGTTGCCACCACTCCCCATATGCTCAGAGGCACATGTTACTAAATTCTTCTAAGCTACACAGGAAGTGAATTGGATTGTGAAAGACCATTCCAAATTGTGTTTGCATTTTGACAAATTTATAGGGCAGTACAATATCTCAGGGAGGAGGTCAGGTCTCCTGCTCCCCTGGTGCATTCAGTATAGCTGCCCAATTTCCCTGCTTTTTAAAGTTTGATAGAAATACCTCTTGGCTATAGGTATGTTCTTAAACTGCAAGGTTTTTTGCCTATTTGTGAATTTAATTCTATTTCCAGCACACACACAAACCTATCATAAGAGCAGAAAGATACTGTAAAAGAAGCTAAGAAGTCTGCAGGGGTGGAGACCAAAATGTGTAATTGTAAAAATGTGAGAACTCCAAAATAAAGTATCTCTTAAAAAAAAAAGAACAGAGTCAATGATGGTATTCAGGGCTGGCGCCAGGTATGACTGACCCCATAGGAACCATGATTCTATGGGAAAACAATTATGAGAAAAGCTTCACCATGGCTTCACTCTCTCTAATTTTGTGTTATGTCATGTCCCATCCCCCCAGCAACTGTATTGTGTCATGCCATGCCCCCTCCCATGGCAGCCATTTTATGACTGGCACCTACAGCACTCCCATTGATCCAAAAATGGTTGGCAATCCTTGTACTAGGAGAAACAGAAGGACACTAATGTGGCAAAGTGAATAACTGTTTTCTGCACAGTAATGGATAGTGGTATAAAGTAATCATGTTCAGAATTTGTCCACCTTCTACTAGTGGCCGCTAATTAAATTATGCATGCATGGGGAAGTGTTGGACCCAGTGACATCACAGCACACATATTTTTCAACTATAAGTTACCAGAGAAATGCAGCAAGAGGAGGAGGTTGGCAATGGCCATGTGTCTCCTGTTACTTACATAGTTTGAGTCAAAGAAAGAATGAGGGGTACATCAATTTTCACTGACCACACTGAACTATCTTATTACAGTTTTAACACCACTTCACTTTGTGTCTCACATTGGACCTGGAACGTCGCTTAATTCTGTATCATGATTCTTTACCAAAGGTCTCAGTCATTTTTACAGCTGTGTAATATTTTGAGTTGATCATGCTGTTGTACAGGATAAGCTATCCTGTTGTTGAACAATCACCTTTGAATTAATTATTTTCAGTCTGTATGTCAGAATAATGGATTCATTCTGTGTAATTTTCAGCACTCATTGCAGTCATTTTCACTGGAATGAGGACAAAAATACATCAGTCATTAAAAATGGTAGTGTCTCTTACACGAAGAAAAAACTATGACAAGAACACAGTCACTTAAAATACTTCTAAAAATAGAAAATAATACATATTTCTCCCATTTGTATGACAACTAGAATAAAGCATTTACATTTCTTTTATGACAATCTAATCCTTTGTAAATGCTACTAAATAGAGCAGCTGGACTTTAGATTGCAGTCACTTATAGGGGAGTAAATCCCATTTAACTCAGTGGGGCTTACTTCAGAGTAGCGATGCATAGGATTGTATTATTATTATTATTATTTACTTATTTATTTATACCCCACCTTTTGGACCAAGGCCCTCAAGGCGGCTTACAGAAGACACAAATATCAAAATACAAAATACAATATAAAGCTGTAATCCTATTCCTATAGTAGGGAATAAGCCCCATTGAAAGCAGTGGACTTACATCTGAGTAAACAATAAGCATGCATATGATTACTCATCAAATAAGTTAAATTGTGGAGGTGTGCAGGTTTTAAAATCACACAGACAAATAGAGTATATTTTAGCCCTTTCAATAGTCATATAACTGATAATAAATAAACCTTCCTTACACCCTCACTCAACTTTACTCTCAGGATTAGATTTAAGGCCAAACTTTGAATATTGTGTTATTTTCATAGGTGATACTGTCATCTACCTGGAAGATGAATGCAGATAGGTGTCAGCTTCAGAGCTGGGGGCTGGGCAGTAACGAAGCAGCCGGCAGTTAGCTGGGTAGTAAATCAGTCAAGGCCAGGCAGAAAATGGAGGGCGGCTGGCAGAAGAAAGGCTTGACAAACTAACCAGTAGCAGTGTCCAAGAGCATTGTCCAGGTAGGGAAGCAGAGTTCAGAAAGCCAGGGGTCCAGTCCAAAGGTCTAGAGGCTAACAACAGCATTACACACAAAGAGTCACAGCCAACATTGTAGTCAGCAGTCTGCTGCAGCCATGAACTGCCTTTTACAACAGACTCCCTAAACCAGGTCCCCGTGATTAGTCTCCCAGCTGCTCAGAGCTGCTTGTTCTTAAACGACCCGACCTCTTCCTTCGTTGCTGTGCTACTCGCTGGTGTCTCCTTTCTGCAGGGGGGAAGGGGAGCCTCCTGTTCGTACCCAGAATCTGATTGAGGGGCTTCAGCCAGGTTCTGGACATTCTCCAGCTGGGGAAGAGCCAGAGTTGTGTCCTCAGGGGTTCCACTAGTTCCTTCTCCTGGGTCTGCCAACTCTTCCTCTTCCTCTGAGTCCTCTGAAGGGACCATGACAATAGGGACCTTTAACTAAAATAGTAAAAAGGATTGCACCTGTATGGGAGGAAAACGGCTCCTAGATAAAAGTGGTATAATTCTATCTGTATTTCCAAGTATCTACATGTTTTCAGTATATATATATATATATATATATATATAAGAAATGTGCATGTGTTGCCTTCTTAATTAGGATAATTTATATCCCAACTTTCTGCTATTAATCTCACTCTCAAGCCAGTTAACAATAAATTAATAAAAACAATGTTAAAATACAGTAATAAAAGCATCAAAACAAAAAGAGACAACAGCCATCTTCAGGCATTCAAAAGAATGTCTATGGGCTTAAACTGGTTAGCAGGTACAGGAACATGCTGGCTTTGCCCCTCCTCTCCCAACCTTCATATGCTTCATGTAAAGATCTGCAGGGGTCTTCTACATGAGTTCAGCTGAGTACAGTGCACTTAGCTATCAAAAACTCCACCCAAACAGCACCTCCTTAACCAGATGGCAGAGAAGAAGAAGAAGAAGAAGAAACCTCCTAGGAACATAGGAAGCTGCCTTGGTATAAGGACCATTAGTCCATCTGTCTCAGTGTAGTCTACACTAACTGGCAGCAACTGCCCAGGATTTCCAACTGGAGTCTCCCCAGCAGGGGCGTCACTACCAGGGTGCGGAGGGTGTGGACCGCACCCGGGTGACACCCTGAGGGGGGTGACACCCAGAACCACTCCGCCCCATGCCGTTGCCCCGCGCCAACTCCTCCTCAGCGGCGGGCGGGCGAGACCAAAAGCAGGTGCCCGCTTGCTGGTGGTGAAGCCGGGACAGGCCTCCCACCGCCAGCCTGGAGCACGTGGTGAGTGTGTGTGTGTGCGCACATGCAACACCAGCCACCCTCATCCACGCACCTGGGAGGGCGCGCACCGGAGGTCCACACCCCCCCGCACTCCCACTAGTGACGCCGCTGCTCCCCAACCCTACCTGGAGATGCTGTGGTTGAACCTGAGGCCTTCTACATGCAACACAGATCTCTACCACTGTGGAAGAGAGTTTAATGACTTGGGCAAAGCCACATAAAAGGCATAATCATGTGTCCCAACCAGTCTTGCACCAGCTTGTGTTGGGATACAGAGAATGTCTTCCCCATCAGATCTTAGAATGCAGGATGGTATATGGGAAGGCCCTCCTTTAGAGACCAGGCATTGAAACCATTTAAAGTTTTATAGGCAATAACCAGCACTTTGAAATGCACCCAGATATATAACAGCAATTTTTAATTCCATGAAATATACATAGGATTTGATTTTCCATTTTGATGCACAATTTTATACATTTGGGAAAAAAGCCATGGAATTCTGACTTTATCTGAGACTGACAGAACTTTGCATTGATTATACAACATGATGAATGGTGTAAGATGAAGCCCAGGAGAAATCTAGTGGGTCACAGTGTTTAAACTATACACATGAAGTGAACTGTTGAATTATTTATCTTATTTATTTAAAACGTATGTACCAACCTTCAAGTATGCTTTCAGAGTGGTTTACAAAACAATAAAATAATAATAATAATAATAATAATAATAATAATAATAATAATAATAATAATTTAATTTCTGTGTCGCCTATCTGGCCAATGGCCACTCTAGGCGACGTACATCTTTGTTTCAATAAAATACATCATAATAAAACAATACAACGATAAAACTATAAAACTATAAACAATGACAGTTCAGAGTACTAGGCAATTTATCATAGTGATTAACCCTCCCCGGAAGTCCCAAAGGCCTGTCTGAAAAGCCAGGTCTTCAAGGCCTGGCGGAATACATTCAGGGAAGGGGCATGCCGAAGATCATATGGGAGGGAGTTCCAGAGAGTGGGGGCCACCACTGAGAATGCCCTCTCTCTCGTCCCCACCAACCTAGCTGTTTTAGTTGGCGGGACTGAGAGAAGGCCCTGTGTGGCTGATCTTGTGGGGCGGCATAATTGGTGGCGTTGGAGGCGCTCCATCAGATAAAATAATTATCAGATAAAATAATTATGATAATTATTAAAAGATAATAAAATAAAAATACAACAACAATATTAATAAAAAGTGGAAAAGCTTTGAGTTTTAATGAAATTTGAAAAATGGAAATGGACTGCCTTCAAGTCAATTCCAACTTATGGCGACCCTATGAATGGGGTTTTCATGGTAAGCAGTATTCAGACGTGGTTTACCATTGCCTTCCTCAATGAAATTTATACAATTATTTTAAAAGAAGCAAAGCAGTTGTTAAAACAAAACCTAAAAGTCTAATGTTTGTCTAGAAGGTGAATGTGATTTTGACAGAGTTGAAAAATTTTATACTACACAAAGACCACCAATTCAGTGTTGAAGGCATAGCAAGGTTCTATTTTGGCAAAGCAAGGCAAAGATTTGCAAGGAAAAGTTATTTTTTCCTTGTCAGTGGGAAAATGCCAGTACTTGTAGTGCTGAGTCTTTGGGATCATTACCTGTATTTAGTTTAGTTTTGGTTTTCATTGGCACTGAAAATATTCACATACACTCCATACATTTAAAGCACATTGCTTCCCACAAAGAATCATGGGGACTGTAGTTTACCCCTCACAGACCTGCAATCCCCAGCACCCTTAACAAAATACAGTTCCCAGAATTCTTTGGGTGAAATCATTTTTTTAAAGAAAACCTCAGTGCAGTTTACACACATAAAATTATTAAAAGGATAAACACTATAAAATGCAACCAGTAATAATTTTTGGAGACATTGCCTGGAGAATGTTGTTCTGTTGAACATTAATGGAAAGGGCTCCTAATCAACTGAAAAGAAATGCAATAGCTATGTATTCTAAGCACATTTAATGACAAAGGGTGGTTTAGAAATATATTCTCTTCCCATCTCACAACACCTAAAGTTACTTTCTTCTTTTATATTGGCTTAGATCAAAAGTTCCCAGGAGCTCCATGAGGAGAAGTGGGAGCAGTTGATTTTTGCCACTTCTTCCTTCGCCATGCAACCTCTTGGTTCCCCCGGAAAAGCTGCCATAGAGAGTAGGAGGGGCTCTCTGGCACAATGTAAGAAGTGGCATTGAGGGCTGCAGGGGAAATCAGCTAAAAATTCCCCTTCCTTCATCAGGACCCTCTGCGAAATTCGTTTTGGTGATTGGAATGAGCCTTTCCATTTTCAGAAGGGACTCTTTGGACCCAACCAACTGTAAGTAGTACAAAAAAGTGGAGTTTGTCAACTTTGCTTTCCTCATCTTGACTATTCTATATTTCAGTCTGAAAGTAAAATGTTAGACAATTTCCCCCATGAAAGTACTATTTAAGAGAGAGAAAATGTAACATTGGCCAAGATGGTGGGGGCTGATTAAATCATTTGTGCCATATCAAGCAAGGGAAAATGTCTTTCTTTATTGCATCACGCTCCTCCTGTCCTCATGTTTCTCATTCACCTCAGGAGTGTTTCTAGGCTAGGAAATAAAACCAATCTCAGCATCGACAGGGACTATATCTGCCATAACTTTAGTTTTCTTATCCCCAGAAGAGACACCTAACTCTGTCGGCTGATGTATTTTATGAAATATGTCATTGGCCTTGGTGGTCCATCTTACTGAAATGAGACTTTCAGATGAAGATAATTAACTGTGCCTCATTCATGTCTCCCTTCTGAATGAAAATACATTGTACCATCTGGTCCAAGATAAGAGAGATCCTTCAGCTAATTCAGTGGAGAATTATCCCATAATATATTTTATAAATTCAATTACAACTATTATCATAATTTGCAAATTTTGCAGGCCTTGAATTAAAGGTTTTAAATATCTTCTTCTCACCTGTTATCTGGGAGAAGACTGCTATTTGTTCACACAGGCAGAGTTCTGAGGATAAAAAAAATATTCAAAGTGAATCAGTAAGTAGGAATATCTTAAAGAGAATAAGTTGAGGGAACTGAACTATCTACAGACATGACTGCAATATACTGTATTTTTTAATTCCTAGGGTGTACAATAGTATTATCTAAAATGTCCCATTTTAGGACCTCTTGCATAGATTACAACTATAGATGTGTGATAGGTCCTACTCAACGTGTTAGAACAGGTGTGGGGAACCTTTGGCACTCCAGATGTTGCTGAACTACAGCTCCCATCAGCTCCAGCAAAAATGGCCAATGGCTAGAGATGATGGGAGTATTAGTTTGGCAACATCTGGAGAGCCACAGGTTCCCCGCACTTGTGTTAAAACATCCTCAGTGATGTCAATGCCCAGTCCTGGAACTCATAAGAACATAACAACATAAGAACATAAGAAGAGCCTGCTGGATCAGGCCAGTGGCCCATCTAGTCCAGCATCCTGTTCTCACAGTGGCCAACCAGGTGCCTGGGGGAAGCCCGCAAGCAGGACCCGAGTGCAAGAACACTCTCCCCTCCTGAGGCTTCCAGCAACTGGTTTTCAGAAGCATGCTGCCTCTGACTAGGGTGGCAGAGCACAGCCATCACAGCTAGTAGCCACTGATAGCCCTGTCCTCCATGAATTTGTCTAATCTTCTTTTAAAGCCATCCAAGCTGGTGGCCATTACTGCATCTTGTGGGAGCAAATTCCATAGTTTAACTATGCGCTGAGTAAAGAAGTACTTCCTTTTGTCTGTCCTGAATCTTCCAACATTCAGCTTCTTTGAATGTCCACGAGTTCTAGTATTATGAGAGAGGGAGAACTTTTCTCTATCCACTTTCTCAATGCCATGCATAATTTTATACACTTCTATCATGTCTCCTCTGACCCGCCTTTTCTCTAAACTAAAAAGCCCCAAATGCTGCAACCTTTCCTCATAAGGGAGTCGCTCCATCCCCTTGATCATTCTGGTTGCCCTCTTCTGAACCTTTTCCAACTCTAGAATATCCTTTTTGAGATGAGGCGACCAGAACTGTACACAGTATTCCAAATGCGGCCGCACCATAGATTTATACAACGGCATGATGATATCGGCTGTTTTATTTTCAATACCTTTCCTAATTATCGCTATCATGGAATTTGCCTTTTTCACAGCTGCCGCACACTGGGTCGACATTTTCATTGTGCTGTCCACTACAACCCCGAGGTCTCTCTCCTGGTCGGTCACCGCCAGTTCAGACCCCATGAGCGTATATGTGAAATTAAGATTTTTTGCTCCAATATGCATAATTTTACACTTGTTTATATTGAATTGCATTTGCCATTTTTCTGCCCATTCACTCAGTTTGGAGAGGTCTTTTTGGAGCTCTTCGCAATCCCTTTTTGTTTTAACAACACTGAACAATTTAGTGTCATCAGCAAACTTGGCCACTTCACTGCTCACTCCTAATTCTAGGTCATTAATGAACAAGTTGAAAAGTACAGGTCCCAATACCAATCCTTGACGGACTCCACTTTCTACAGCCCTCCATTGGGAGAACTGTCCGTTTATTCCTACTCTCTGCTTTCTGCTTCTTAACCAATTCCTTATCCACAAGAGGACCTCTCCTCTTATTCCATGACTGCTAAGCTTCCTCAGAAGCCTTTGGTGAGGTACCTTGTCAAACGCTTTTTGAAAGTCTAAGTACACTATGTCCACTGTGTTGTAATGAGTTAAAATTAAAATGTTATAGTGGAATAAAATCAAATAATGTTAAATGAAACATATGCTTGCCTCCCTTATGAAAAAGTACGGGAGTTTTTCTGCTTATCAGCTTCATTTGCAATTAAAAATGTTGTTCCCAGCTTACCAGACCAAAGGTCAAGGATAGAGGAAGTTTGGAGGGAGAACAGAGAAGTGGACCAGAATAGACAGATACTGAGAAATCAAACAATGATGTATTTCTGATTAGCTATGCATTTCTAATGATATGTATGTGACGCATCTATAGCCTATAAATATGATGGCTGTCAGCAATTCTGGAGAGTCACTTAAGAGTGGCCCTCCCTTTGCAAAGGTTCAATAAAGGCAAACATTTGCGGTACTCTGGTCTCGTCTCTATTCCTTATTGGCATCTTAGGGAATATAGAGTTCCTATCAGTCTGGCCTCCATTCAGGCCTGACTCCTTTTGTAACAACTGGATCACCTCTATCTATATGCTTGTTGACACTCTCAAAGAATTCTAATAGGTTACTGAGACAGGACTTTCCCTTGCAGAAGCCATGCTGGCTCTGCTTCAGCAAGGCTTGTTCTTCTATGTGCTTAGTTAATCTAGCTTTAATCATACTTTCTACCAGTTTTCCAGGGACAGAAGTTAAGCTAACTGGCCTGTAATTTCCGGGATCCCCTCTGGATCCCTTTTTGAAGATTGGCGTTACATTTGCCACTTTCCAGTCCTCAGGCACGGAGGAGGACCCAAGGGACAAGTTACATATTTTAGTTAGCAGATCAGCAATTTCACATTTGAGTTCTTTGAGAACTCTCGGGTGGATGCCATCCGGGCCCGGTGATTTGTCAGTTTTTATATTGTCCATTAAGCTTAGAACTTCCTCTCTCGTTACCACTATTTGTCTCAGTTCCTCAGAATCCCTTCCTGCAAATGTTAGTTCAGGTTCAGGGATCAGCCCTATATCTTCCACTGTGAAGACAGATGCAAAGAATTCATTTAGCTTCTCTGCAATCTCCTTATCGTTCTTTAGTACACCTTTGACTCCCTTATCATCCAAGGGTCCAATCGTCTCCCTAGATGGTCTCCTGCTTTGAATGTATTTATAGAATTTTTTGTTGTTGGTTTTTATGTTCTTAGCAATGTGCTCCTCAAATTCTTTTTTAGCATCCCTTATTGTCTTCTTGCATTTCTTTTGCCAGAGTTTGTGTTCTTTTTTATTTTCTTCATTCGGACAAGACTTCCATTTTTTGAAGGAAGACTTTTTGCCTCTAAGAGCTTCCTTGACTTTGCGTGTTAACCATGCTGGCATCTTCTTGGCCCTGGCGGTACCTTTTCTGATCTGCGGTATGCACTCCAGTTGAGCTTCTAATATAGTGTTTTGAAACAACTTCCAAGCATTTTCGAGTGATGTGACCCTCTGGACTTTGTTTTTCAGCTTTCTTTTTACCAATCCCCTCATTTTTGTGAAGTTTCCTCTTTTGAAGTCAAATGTGACCGTGTTGGATTTTCTTGGCAATTGGCCAGTTACATGTATGTTTAATTTAATAGCACTGTGGTCACTGCTCCCAATCGGTTCAACAACACTTACATCTCGCACCAGGTCCCGGTCCCCACTGAGGATTAAGTCCAGGGTTGCTGTCCCTCTGGTCGGTTCCATGACCAACTGGTCTAGGGAATAGTCATTTAGAATATCTAGAAACTTTGCTTCTTTGTCATGACTGGAACACATATGCAGCCAGTCTATGTCCGGGTAGTTGAAGTCACCCATTACTACCACATTTCCTAGTTTGGATGCTTCCTCAATTTCATATCTCATCTCAAGGTCTCCCTGAGCATTTTGATCAGGGGGACGATAGATCGTTCCCAGTATTAAGTCCCTCCTGGGGCATGGTATCACCACCCACAATGATTCTGTGGAGGAGTCTGCCTCTTTTGGGGTTTCGAGGTTGCTGGATTCAATGCCTTCTTTCACGTATAAAGCGACTCCGCCACCAATACGTCCTTCCCTGTCCTTCCGATATAGTTTATATCCAGGGATAACCGTATCCCACTGGTTTTCTCCATTCCACCAGGTCTCCGTTATGCTCACTATATCAATGCTCTCCTCTAAGACCAAGCACTCCAGTTCTCCCATCTTGGTTCGCAGGCTCCTAGCATTAGCGTACAGGCACTTGTAAGCAGTGTCTCTCTTCAAGTGTCTTTGGCACTTGTGGTTTGGCCTGTGGTAATTTTGCTCTTCTGAATTTATATCCTGTGCCCCTGCTCTCACAATGCCTACTTCTACTCATGGGCCTGGATGGTCCTTGCCAGGATGGGATCTCAATTTTGGGCCCAACTTTCATTTGGCACTTAGCCTTCTAATGCTGCTTATTAGGCTGCTAATGCTCAATTATTCACTCGGGATTCCCTTTAGGATAAAGCTGTCTCTCCATCTGTCATCCTGCTCTTCTGGAACAGCATTGCATTTTTTCCCAGGTTGGAGACTAGCTACTTTCATTGCTTATAATCAGAGCTTGGAAAAGTTACTTTTTTGAACTACAACTCCCATCAGCCCAGTCCAGTGGCCATGCTGGCTGGGGCTGATGGGAGTTGTAGTTTAAAAAAGTAACTTTTCCAAGCTCTGCTTATAATATAGCTGAAAGTAGTCATCAAGAGGAAGAGTTAGATTAAACTTCCCCTTTCAGCCCTCTCACTCCCCCAGAAGTTACTGGTAACTTATCCGCTGAGTCATCTGGTCTGGTGGTGCTGTCACTTAATGCCAGGTTAGTCCATAATAAGACCATACCCATCCATGACTTTATTTATTTATTATTTATTATTTGATTTATATCCCACCTTTCCTCCCAGCAGGAGCCCAGGGCGGCATTGACCATGGATAAAGGAGCTTACTTGGCATCTATCACCAAGACTTGTATGGGTGAACTGGGTCGGCCTGACCTAACTCAGCTGTGCCCATCTGACTTCCACTGTGGTGGAGGAGCCTCTCGAGCATTTGAGACCCGCTGTGACCAACTGGCTACACACTTTGGAAAAAAGTTGCTTGACTTCGGAGTGACCTTGACTCTGCTGTTGTTGCAGTTTTAGATGAAGTGCCCAATGCTGGAGATGGTGATGTGTTGTGGGATCAGTTTATGCAGTAAGGTGATGTGGACAAGGTACTGGTGGCTACACATCTGCCCACGTGCCCTCTTGATTCCTGTTCCTCCAGGCTTATTAAATGCAGCAGAGGGGGGTTGACTGTTAGGGTCCAGAATGTGGTTACGGTTTTATTGCATAAGGGGGTGGTCCCTGTGGCCTTGAAAAAGGCGGTGGCCCTGGACCCCTTGGATTGGAATAACTATCGACCAGTCGCAAACACCCCCTTCTTGGGGAAGGTGGTGGAGAAGGTAGTGGTGGGGCAGCTGCAAGCATTCTTGGATGACATGGATTATTTAGATCCATTGCAATCTGGGTTCAGGCCTGGCCATGAGACTGAGTCAGCCTTGGTTGCCCTGATGAATGACCTTTACAGACAGCAAGACAAGGTGTTTCATTTTGGATACTCTGTTCATAGGGTTTTTGTGGTAAGAGATATTCAGAGGTGGTTAACTATTGCCTTCCTCTGAGTTTGGATGCATCTTAGTCTGGTGTCTCAGCTTTGACCATTCCGCCATGGGTGCCCCTGTTGTTGTGTTTTGTTTTCATGGATGCATGTTGTTGGATGCTTAACCCCAATGAGTAGTATCAAAGAAATTTGAAAAAATGGGTGCATATTGACATATATGGCTGCATAGATGCTCCTGCTTGGGAGTGCTCCTGGATCCATCTTTGTCACTGGAATCCCAAATGACTTCCATGCCTAGGAGAGCCTTTTGCCAACTTTTGTTGGTACAACAGTTATGGCCATTTTTAGACTCGGGTAGCTTAGCTAAAGTAGTCCAGTAGTAACTTCCACAGTGGATTTCTGCAATGCACTCTTTGTAGGACATACCTTAGGGTTGGTCTGTAAGTTGCAGCTAGTGTAGAATACTGCAGCAAGGATGTTGGAGGGGATGCCAATCAACAGCACATAATACCTATGCTAAAAGAGTTGCGCTGACTGCTGATATGTTACCAGGACAAGTTTAAAGTTATTGCTTTCAGTATACAAAGCTCTGAACATCATGGGACCAAGTTACTTCCGGGAACACTTTACCTTGTATGCCCCTGACCAGTCACATCAATCCTCAAGAGAGAAACTCTTACTGAGGTATGGCCCTGAGGTTTGCCTTGTGCCCACTGAAACCAGGGCATTTAATGTGGCAGCATCTGTTCTTTGGAATTGACTTCTAAAGAGCAACAAACAGGCACCTACATTATTAGCAATTAGGCACCTGATTAAGATTCACCTACAATATTGGTCCCTAAATATAAAAGGGTGGAAGAGAAAATCTAGCCAACTGTACACCTATTTTACTTGATGTCCTTCAAAAAATCTGTGCTAGGCATCTTCTAGCCAAGTTAGAGATCTGGGTAGTAACCAATAATATACTGGTTTATGAGTAGAATGGAAGAGGTATACTTTTAAAATGAATTTATACATGGATTTTGGCAGATCTCAGTTGATTGGGGAGGACTGTTACTCAGTGGTGGAACATCTGCCTTGCATGCAGAAGGTCCCAGGTTCAATCCCCAGCATCTCCAGGTAGGAGATACCCCAGTTCTGAAACCCTGAAGAGCCAGTGCTTGTCAGAGTAGAAAATACTGAGGTAGATGGGCCAATGATCTAATTCATTATAAGGCAGCTTCATATTCATATGTTCCTATGATCAAGCTTTGCCTGAACCAGTCCACCTCTTACACAGAGCACCCACCTAAGTCCAGGCTGCTCATGAATTGTCAGTTTTTTCCTGACTAATTATATGCAAATAAATATATATATATTATACATATAAATGAGTCATGCCCCAAGCTGTACTCTATTTTACAGCATCATTTTATAAGTATTAATGTGCGCCTCCTCCAATCTCCGAGCGGTGAGATTCCAGGGGTCCCTGCGCTCATCCAGGGTTTGGTTTCCTTTGGGAAGAAGGTCAGCGGAGACTGTGGTGTCTTTATGAAATATGGTTTATTTATTTACACACATTCCAACCTCAGCTTCAGAATGGGGTTCAAGGCATCAGCAGTCTAATATCCAGCTTTTCCATCTGGGTGCAGGGGCATCCTATAGCCATGATGCAGAGGGATAGCCTCTTTGCGTGCCTGCAGCCCCAGCCATTCTCTAGAACACACTAAAATGACAAGCACACACCTTCTGCTAGCTGCCAGGAGTGGGGGGAAGGCTTTCCTGTAGAGTTTAAAATGACAAAACGGGTCTTCCTAGCCCATTCTCCGTTGCTAGGCAACTGATCGGCCTATTATCTTACCTGGCCAGCCTATTTGGTTAACAAAAGACTCATTTGACCAGCAGAGAGTTCCTCATTCCAAGGCACAGGATTCTAAATCAGAGGCTGGAAATGTGACCCACAGGAACCTCCCATGCTTATAACAGTATATTAATGCATATGCATTGCTGTATGTATCTGTTTATGTGCCAGTTACTTTAGGAAACCCAGACTGTATATGCATATAATATGTACTAGGGGCTGTACCCCGTTCGCTTTGCTCACTAATTCCCACCATGGTAACCCCCTAGAGCTTCCCTTTCCCACAATATTCAAATGCTAAGCTCTCTTATCACCTTCCCAAACACCATTTCTGAAGCCCCTTTGTTCTTCTATTCTTAAGCTTCACTTTGCACCCCTGTTTTCACCTTCACCCCCATGTCTATGCCTCCTCCTTCCCCTCCTTTTCTGCAACCCCCTTGCACACAGACAACCCACTTGGTAGCTTCTGCCTCCTCCCACACATTGCAACTACTAAACACTAAACTCCTTCCCTCCTATTCTGCAGCCTCTTTGCCCAAGTACCCCACTTCTTTGCCAGGGCAGGAGAGGATCTCAGTGTTAGAATATGCACAGACACAGTTTGGAGGCCACATTCCCACTTTGCTCCTCCCCCTCCAGGTTTCCATTGAGATGAGGCCTGCCCCTCCAGTGCAATGACATTCTTAAGCAAATATAGCATGGGAGATTTAGTATTACACATATAATAATGTGTATAATGATGCATGTAACATGTGAGAGTTTGTATTTTTAGTGGAAGCAGGGGAAAAACCCCTCACCTCATCAAGATTAAGAAGACAGAAATTAGAAAAGATCTTTGTGAATAAGCTTGAAATCAAGATTTTCAGAAATTTCCACACCTACTTGTGAGCAAGCGGCGTTTCAATTCCATGATTAGTCCAAACAGCAGTTTGCAAACCTTGTTGCTGACCAGAGTCTAGTTTAGTGCTATGTTTAGCAAAATACCAAACCAAACCTAAGAACAGTTCTAACAGAGTAATCATAATAATAATCCTCCACCCTGCCACCAACACCACTGCACAGATACCCTCCTATTTCCCTTTCTTCAGAAAACTCTAGGTAGAATTGAGACCAGGCCTGCTGAGCCCTGCTGAAAAAAGCACATTTTATCCACAGTTCTCAACTGCCAGTTCTTCATCATTCAAGATCAAATTTATCAATTATCAATGCAGACAGCAGGAAATTTGCTGAATTTTTACTCCTGTGTAGGTGAACTTACTACCTACACGGTTTAATAGCAGAACTTTCTGATATTTTGTTCCAGTGCCTGTATTCACCAGATCTGTTGGAAAAGTTAGAGCACACTTAATCACTTTTGCTTATTTGTATTACTATTCCAAAGTCCATATTTTAAATAAATCTTTATTTTTTGACTACAGTAATATTTTAAAAGTTAAAGTCTATTTGATTATTGTTGGTCATGACTCTCATCAGCTCTGATCTTTTAAAACAGTGATTGTTCCACCTACTTGATTTCACACCACAACTCTTGGATATTTTGTTCCTGCTTAGCTGCCAAAACCTTATTTTGTTTATTAGTTCTGTAATGACTTTATCAGATGTTTTCAGTGTTCCTTTGTTTTAAACACACAGCTTGCCTATAAGCGCAAGTACATTTTTCTCATCACTGATCATTGTGAGAAACCATTTCACTAATAGAAAGTGAGATGAGTCTCAAGTCTTGGAAGTGCAAGAAAGAGCCGTGGATCCTCTGCTTCCCCATTCATGGTGGACAAGCCAAAGTATAATCACTTATTGGGGAGAAATTAGAAAACAAAGTAATTCTATTAAAGGCTGAAGATTTAATTTAGATCTTTTGTTAATCCTCCTTTCTTACACAGTATATATATACAGAGAAGGGAATTAGTTTATTAAATGTTCCTTGCAGCATAGAAATGATTCCCCAAGCCTAAGAGAATGGGAACAAAAGCTATTTGAATATACGACTCTGTCCGAACACACCTGTGAGATATGAGCAGGGGTGTCTGTGATGTCCCTGTATGTAGATATTACTGTAAATATGGTAAGTGCAGGTTTTGTAGGGTAAATGTGGTAAGTAGAGTGAGTGAGAGGGGGGAGTACATGGGCTAGAATGCTGGAGAATGCTGTATTGTGATTGGCTGAGCGTTTGAGTGTCTGAAGGTATAAATGAGAGGATGACAGTTGAGAAAGAGTTCTGTTGGTTGAGTCGGTTGGTCGGTTGTTGTGGGTTGGATTATATTTGGCTGGTATTAAGGCAGATTATATATGACTGGAAACATAAAGAGTGCCACTATATGAAAGCATACACTTGTTAAATATACCTTAAGTAATCTTGTTATTTCCTGGTGTTTATAAATAAATATTTTCTTGGTTTACCAAAGGCCTGATCTTTGGCTAGGGCTTTCACAGACCAGAGGGGTAGGCAGGGTATTTACTAAGGTGGAGAAACAGTATCAAATGGTGGCAGCGGTGAAGAGATAGTGTATCATCAAGTAACCAGGGCAACCCAGGGCTTGTATGCTTTATAGACAAAGATACAGAGGGGTTGTGGCCTTCAAGTGCACCCAGCCACAAAGTAACAATAAGCCATAAGGAGACTAAGGCAAAGTCTCAAAGCAATATTGTGAAATAGGGAGTGGCTGGTGGTGCTGCCTAGCAGTGGGATCTTGTGAGATCTGTGCTAGAGCCGGTGAGAGAACAAATAAAAACCAGGATCCTGACTGGAGGAACCTGACAGGAGGTGGCAGCAGGGTGGGATCCTGACAGTGTCAACAAGATTTCTGGGCCCACTGCACTGTATGTGGATTGGGCCATCTGCCCCATTTACAAAAGATTTGCTCTGAGGGAGGCTCAGAGAGTGGTGACAAGAGAGAGGGCCTTCTCAGTTGTGGCTCCCCATCTGTGGAATGCATCTGTGATATCTGCCTGATGCCTCTGTTGACATCTTTTTGGCACCAAGTAAAGACTAATCTATTCCCCCCCCCGGGCTATATGAGGGTAGTTGTTTTTGCTGTTTTATTGTTTGTTTTTTCTGTAGGATCTATTTATTTGTACAGGCACAACTGCTTTCCCCAAATGTCAACTCAAAACCATGCAGATGACTCAAGTTTCATGAGTTGTAAACCAGTTATGATGGATTACATAGCCATAAGGTCTTACATCAGTTTCTTGTAGCTGCCAATACTACGTTCAGTGCAAGACCTGCCATGGAGGGCAGGAGGGTCAAAAGGTATTTAAGAATTACAGTAATCCTGTTCTGATGATCATACGGAGGCAAATTATTTTTTAATACAGTAACAATTTAAAAGCAAGCAGTGTATTCCTGTGTTGTGGCTATATATTATTTTTTCATAATAATTACAACTTTGCTATCCGAAGTGGTCAAACAGCCACTTTTTTTTTTAGCAAAAAGGATTTGAGACTTTGACTTAAATATAGCCATTTAAGTGTTTATACCAGCAGCAACAATCCACACCCAAGAACACACTTAGTTTGCCCCCATGGATGAGAAACAATTAATTACACCGGCCCCCACATATTGCTGCTATAATAAACTTACACCACTACCCTGCCCAGTTACATTCCCTGGGGGGAAAACACACACAAAGAGGGGACAGTGTAAAACCCAGAAAGGAACAAGCCAAATTGGACCCTTTATAAAATAAACTGATGCCAAAAATTTCTGGGATGTGTCTTCATGGAAGATTTGTGGCTTATTGCATCAATCCCATCTAGTCATGTGTGTCTTGTGAATCTGGTAAGCCTGGCTTGCTTGGAAATTGCCATTCCAGGCTTTTCCATTCCAGATGGTAGTTTAGTTGCTAAAGGGTTGATAAAAGACAATATTAGAAGGGTTTTGGTTGTTACATGTTGTTCTCAAGTGTCTCTAACACATACCAGTGTTTTTGGCATCAATTTCTTTTATAAAGGGCCTGTTCTGGCTCACTGTGTTGTTCTGGCTTTTACACCATCACCACCATTAGAGTGAATAGCACATTCAATTGTGAAGCATACAGCAAATATTTCTCTCCACTCCACCATTCTTGACATGTTAGAGTAAAACCAATGGCAACAAAACTTTTAAGCAACACCTGTAATTATTATTATTAAAGCATTAACAGGCAATAAGAGGTGATGAGACACCAGAAATAAACACATACACACAAAGCATGGAAACCAGACATCCCCTCCTTCCATTCTTTCAATTGCTTCTTTCCATTCTTGATATTTTTCAGCAAAACAAAAACAAAAAAACAGTGTAGTTTAAGCAACAACAAAATATATTTGGAGCATGTGCAGTTTCACATTTTTAATTCACTTAACTCCTCATTGTTTTTCACTTACTGCTTTGGCCAGTCACCAACTCTTAGCTAACCAACATCACTTGGTGTCCAAATAACTCACTCATCAATCACAGCTCTGACTTCACTCATTGGTTAAAAATATAGAAAGGCAGGAGCAGCAAGAGATTACCTTGGAGCCAGGGTTAAATGTGTGGTCTCTTTCTATCCAGTTTTCCCCTTTGCAGAAATAATGAATAAAAATGGATATGGCCAAACATTAAAATTTTATTTTGAAACTCTCACCTTACACAGAAATCACTTCAACCCAGACCAGACCAATGGGCCTGCCATTGGTAGCGAAGTGCCATAGATCTGATAAACAGAGAAAATGCATATATGCCACCATTGGATTGGGAATGAGTTTGCATGAGCCTTGGACTCACATATTCCTCCTCTCTTTAGCATGCAAAGGGAAGAAAGAAAGAAAAACCTCCACTTCATCTTTAGAACAAGCCACAGCTCTATACTATATACAGACCCAGGAAACTGGAGCTTGTTCAAAACATAGTTAAAACAACAATAGGATCATCAAACCATAGTTTGATGTCCTAGTTAACTAACTAACTTAGGCTAGAACAAACTACAGTTCTCTGAGTTAGTATGTAATATGGTACTATGATTTATTTTATAGTGAAAATGGAAGTTTTCTCTCTCCAGTTGTGCATGAAAGAGGAGGAGGAGGAGGAGAGGGGAAGATGAAATGCAGAGGTTTGAGGTTTATACAGGTTCATCGATCTAATCTAAACCATGGTTTAGAGATGTTCCCCTGAACCATGCCTTTTTCTCTCCCTGTAGTAGAGATGGAATCCTCTCCTTTTTTACATTTTGTTTTTAAGTGTGGCCTCCTTGATCCAATTCCTTTTTTCTCCTATATCTTTTCATTTTTCCAATCTCCTCAAATATTTTGTGGTGGTTTTTTTTTTGCTTTGCAGAGAATTATCAATATTATCATCACTATTCAGAAGTCTCTATTGGTATCAATCCTTATTCTGAACTTTGTAATTATTGCCTGTTTACATTTCTTTTCAAGTGCACTGCAGAGCAGATTAAAGCAGATAGTCAAGTCAGTGTCTTCCCCCCTGCTGCTTACAATCAACACATCCTCCCCAGCTGCTTTCTGTCTGTCAGTTACAATCAACACTTCATTGGCATCAGTGAAAGGAATATACATTTGAAGAGCTCACATAGAAAGTAATATCACTCACACTATCAATTATTTCAAAGTGATTTTTTAAAAAAAAGAATCGGGGGGAAAAGAAGAATGCATTGGAAACCAGGCATGGAGAGTTGCTACTTCAAAATTATCTCCACAAAGATAGACAATATCAGAAATAATAATTGATCTGATGGCAAATCCAGTTTTTGCAGAAATGGAGCCTATCGCTGCCCTGTAGCCATTAAGACTTTGGGCTGTACACTGGATTTGTACAAATCACAAAGCAAATTGGGCCAATTTGTATCCTGTCCAGATTGGGCTGAAGCAGCTACAAAACTCTGTACAGTGGATCAGCTAGTCTTGAACTGATTTGTAGACGTTTGCACCAATCTGTAGCTCAAAACAGTCTTTAATGAACTCAAACAGGGTGTCCCTGAAATGGAGCAATTACAATACCACATAAAGAGAACACAAGGGTAAGGAGAGAGGGAGTAAGGCTAGAATGCTATCACCCCACCCCATCCAACCACAATGCTTGGAAGGATAGAACTCTTAAAATTCAGAAATCATTTGTAAGTTCTATCTCTTAGAAATGTTTGGTGGGAGTTGAGTGGCATCTGTTCAGCAGGAGTATGAAAAAGGAAATCTTGAAGGTGGCTAACATGAAAACCCCTGGACCTACCTACCTGAAATTTGCAGGGTAAATCTCTTCTATAGGAGCTACCATGTCCCCAAATTTCATGTCCCTATGTGCATATTCTGTCCATTGTGCTGCCAGCCCATGCTTATTCGTGTCTAGTGTCACAAACATATTTTTTAAAAGCTCATTTTTTTTCAGAATTGTGAAGTAAGGAACAGGGGGAACACAGGAGCATGAGAATTCCCATATCTTTTAAAAAAAATTTTTTTGGAAAAAGCAAAATTTAAAGGTGGCTAGCATGAAAACACCTGGAGGTATCCACCCAAAATTTGACAATGTTAATTCCCTCTATAGGGGCTATCATGTCACCAAATTTAATATCCTTGTGTAAAAAGCAAAATTATTATGTACATTTTAATTTTAAAACTTTAAAAAAAATTAAAGGTGGTTACCATGAAAACCACTGGAGCTATCCACCTTCACCTATATAGCTGCTATCATGTCTCCAAACGCCATGTCCCTAAGGCAAAAAACAAGAACATTATGGCCATTTTGGTTCTGCTATGTAAGTAATGTCGTTCCTAATTAGGGGCGTATTTGCCTCCAACATAATTACAGGGAAGACTTGGGAACATTCTCGAATCAAGTGCTAGGAGCCACGTGAGATCAATCATCCTATCAGGGAGGGCGCTGAGCAGCAGATATAAGGCTGCTCCGTTCTTCCCGCTCTTGCCTTTTTCGCCTCGCGGCAGCTGTGTTTAATCCTCATTCCACGTTGCTCCGTTGGCGGCTTTGGCGTTCGTTCGGAGATTTTTCATCGCTTGTGATTCCTTTGCCTCTCGTTTTCCTTTTCGAGCCTTTACTTGCTATTATCAGATCTCCGACGATCAGCTGGGCGGCGGGAGTCCGCCTACGCGCCCCGCAGCGGCAGGGCAGCAAGCCGGCTTCCTTATTTCCTGGTTTAGTTCCCTTTAGTGTTATTGCCTTTTAAGTTTCAGTTACGAGGGTTTGAGTTGGTTGGCTGTTTGTTCCTGTTTTAGTTTGTGTGCCTTTAATTAATTCTGCCTTTGCTTTAGTTAACGTTGAGATATTTGCCCCCCACTCCAGTTATTCTTGTTGCGTAATTCCATTTAAATTGTTAATCCTTTTGGTTACTTTGGTAGTTACCAAATTATTTTTAGAGCAAAGGTTTAAAGATATAATAAGTATTGTTTCTGTTAATTTAATAACTAAGGTATTCCTTTACTTTAAAATTCATTTACTAGTCGTTATTTATTCAGTTTATTAGTGTTAAAAATATAAATTACCACCACCCCTTCCCACTTCCCTTTACCTTCAATCCTTTTTCCACTTTCCCTTTGTATATAATAAATAAATAAATGTATAAGTAAATAAGTAAATAAATAAAATATATAAATAACCAAAGAGGTTGGGTTAATTTATTAGTTGTAGTGTTATAGGCACTTGGTGTATGATAATTATTATTATAATTTGTTGACTCCATAATTAGATTATAATAGCATTTTGGTCTTTTGTATAATTGTTGTTGTTTATTGTTTCTTACAAAATGCCTCCCAGGAAGGCTCAGCAGAAAAAAGGGGTGCGGGTGGTCAAGCAAACTACAAAGCGCCCTCCACCACAGCAGAACCTGTCTTCTGACGAAGAGGAGGATTTTGGGACCATCCGTGCCTTGGTGGCTAGGGTGGAGGCGTTGGAAAAGGAATGCAGACAGCCCCTGGATGCTGAGGCTGGCACAAGTACCGCTCCAGCAGGTAAGAAATCTGCACGGTTGGCTTTCAAAAAGCCTAAAAATCGTATTCTTGCTGATTTAGTTTCTAGAATCGGGGTTTTGGAAGCTGCGGTACCCAGTGAGGAGCCAGGAACCCGTACGCATACTGCATGTTTACCAGCTGCTTAAGCACCTATTTCTGCTGTCACGCCTTCAGTTCCGTCAGCTGCTGGGCATATGCGAAGTCAGCAGCCAGTTCCGCATGATGCTGCAGCGTTTACTCCAATGGTTTCTGGGTTTGCAGCACCTTCTGTGATTGCCTCTCCTTCGGCGTATACAGGTGAGCAAATCATGCACTCACAAGCTCGCAATACACATCCATAGGATTCCACTGCCCTTAACAGGGATACACAAACAGCTGATTCTCCTTCGTTGGGAGAAGCTGCCCACCCAGTAGTGTTTATGGGAGGGGTGTTGGTACCCCAGCACCCACAGCTTCCTTGGCCGGCGGCTGCAGTGAGTCCTTGGCAGCCGCCTTTGATTTCCTCTTCTCAATCACCTGCTTCTTTGCCCCTTCCATATGGGGTTTATCCTCAAGGCGATACCTCCATTCTGTTAGGTGATCATTTATTGTTAGGAACAAAAGAAAAAATTTGGAGGGGAGAGTATATTGACTTGTTTACTCTCCTGTGTCGTGAGCATGAGGCTAAGCCCAAGGACGGTCAGGAAGGGAAAGAGCGTGAGGCAGTGATCAAAAGGAAGGTGGATAGGGTGTGGCCTAATTGGTTGAACGCCTATACGATTTATATGGGTGTTATGACACAGGCTTATCCGTCTAGGGCTTTATCCATGATAAAATATCAGGATATAGTGCATCGGGCCTTCCGAGAATTCTCTGGAACCGCTTGGCTTAGGTATGATCAGAATTTTAGACAAAGAGCAGCATTAGATCCCACCCTTCGTTGGGACATCGAACTTACTGGACTGTGGCTGCGTTCTATGACCTCCGCCAGGCCCTCTCTTGGAGATAGGGCCGATAGTGGGCATTTATTGGCACGTGCGCAGACTTCCGCCTCTGGCTACAGCCAAGGCGGGCAGTGGGTTCAATCCCAATAAGTCTGCTGGAAATTTAATAGCAATGGCCGATGCTCTAGACATCCCTGTAGGTTCCGACATGTTTGTGAACTGTGCGGAGGCAACCACTCTAGTTCCTCTTGCCAGAGGGCACGTACAGCTCGACAGGGTACAGGGGAGCACCCACAGCCAAAACGCGGTCTGGCAATAGCGGCTGTACGTCGCAAGGCCAGTAGCCCGATCAAGCTGGCTCCCTTGGCGAAGCTGTTAGAGCATTATCCCAATCGGCAGGCTGCTAGTTTTATACTCCAGGGTTTTACGGATGGTTTTCGTATCCCTTATGAGGGTCCTAGAATTGCTACATCGCTAGTCAATCAGCCCTCTTATAGTAATTTAGCGCCCGTAGTTTTGGCCAAGCTTCATAAGGAGATACTTGCTGATCGGATATCAGGCCCCTTCCGTTTTCCTCCTTTGGAAAATTTGAGGATTTCCCCTTTAGGTATTATCCCTAAGAAGCAGGCTGGAGAATATCGCCTGATTCATAATTTGTCATTCCCAAAAGGGGCCTCTGTCAATGATGGCATTTCCCCATTATTTGCATCAGTTAGATATACTTCTTTTGACGAGGCGGTTAGAGTAGTTAGAAAAGCTGCAAGGGGTGCTTTAATGGCAAAGTGTGATATAAAATCTGCTTTTCGCCTTTTGCCAGTACACCCTGAGGATGTGGATTTGCTTGGTTTTAAATTTTAAGATCAGTTTTACGTCGACAGAGCTATGCCAATGGGCTGTTCTGTGTCGTGTGCTGCTTTTGAAGCATTTAGCACATTTCTAGAATGGGCATTGAGGAGGAAAGCATTGTCCTCCTTTTCTGCTCATTATCTTGATGATTTTTTTTTTATTTGTGGGGCCGGCCGGGTCTTCTCATTGCCTTCATTTGATGCAATCTTTTGACACTTTAACTGACGAATTGGGAGTTCCGTTAGCTCCCGAAAAGTCAGAGGGCCCTACTACTTCCCTTATTTTCTTAGGGATTCAGTTAGATACTGTGACTCAGTCCTCACGTTTGCTGCTTGAGAAGTTGGTAGTACTGCGTCAACTGCTCTGTTCAGTAATAGGGTTGAAAAAGATCACATTGGCCCAGTTACAGGAACTTGTCGGCCACTTAGTTTTTGCTTCCAAAGTTATTTCCCCTGGTCGTGCGTTCCTCAGGCATTTATGTGACGCCATGAAGGGAGTTCACTCTCACTTCCATTTCATAAGGATCACGTCAGGGATGAGAGAGGATTTGTACATGTGGCTTGAATTCCTGAAGGATTTCAATGGCCTTTCCTTTGGAGGGAGGAATTACTCTTAGAAGCGGAATTACAAGTGCATTCTGACGCTCCCGGAGGCATTGGCTTTGGGGTCATCTTTAGAGCCCAGTGGTGTGCTGAGCGATGGCCTGACAGTTGGAGAGATATCGGAATTACTTCCAATTTGACATTTTTGGAATTTTTTCCAATTGTGGTCGCTGTTTATATCTGGCCAAAGGCATTTACAAACCGCACAGTGCGCTTCTGGTGCGATAATATTTCCACAGTTAGCGTGATTAATGCCCAAACTTCTAAGTCTCCTCGTGTCATGCGCTTGGTGCGTGCTTTTGTGTTGCAATGCTTGCGCTTTAATATTTTATTCCTGGCCAGACATGTTTCCGGTTTGCAGAATACAGTAGCTGATGCACTTTCCCGGTTACATATGGCACGCTTTCGGGAGCTTGCACCTGGAGTAGCTCTGGATCCTGTACCAATCCCACCTTTCCTGTGGAACCTTGGCAACTAGAAGTTTGGTTGCGATTGCTGCCGCTCTGGCTCCCAGTACTCAAAATGCGTATGAGCGTTCATTCGCTAAGTTCCAGACTTTCCGTATAGGCACGGAGCTGCCTTTGGAGTGGCCTATTCCTGTGGAGCATTTATTGCAGTTTATGATACATTTAAAAGGGCACAATAATTCTGTCTACTATCGCTGGTCACCTCTCGGCACTAGCCTTTATTTCCAAGGCAAGGGGGCTGCCGGATCATTCTGTAGATTTTAGGGTCAGAAAGGTCCTTGAGGGTTGGTCGCGTTCTGCTCCCAGGGCCGCTGACCGGAGGAGGCCAATCACGCCCGATGTCCTCCTCCAGATCCTGGCACTATTTAAGTCTTTATGCTCATCTCAGTATGAGTCGCACCTGTTCGCCGCAGTAATTCTGACGATGTTTTATGGTGCTTTTCACCCTAGCAAAGTATTACCCCCTTCTAAGTGCGATGTGACTTATCGAGCCTTATGCTTTGGCGATTGTACATTAGGTGCAGATATAGTGAGGTTTTCACTGCGGGTCTCTAAGACCGATCAAAAGGGCCATGGCAGTATCGTGCTTTTACGAAGTCGTCAGGTCCAGGTATTGTGCCCTGTGTCTGCAATGCGACAATTCTTATCCATTCGGCCAGTGGGCCAGCGTTATTTGTTCATACATGTGGATGGTACTGCCCTGACTCAATTTCAATTTGGGGGCATTGTTCGGCGGGCCTTGTTGGCCAGTAGTCGCGATGCTGGAGTCTATGGGCTGCATTCTTTCCGGATTGGTGCAGCTACAGCTGCGGCCCTTGTGGGCATGAGTATCAGCGAGATACAGGCGATTGGAAGGTGGCGTTCCGATGCATTTAAGTCTTACGTCAGGTTTTAACAGATGACTTTGTTTTGTTTCCTGTAGGTTTGACAAACATCCCAATTCCCGTCAGGATCATATTGTGTGGCCACTCAATTGTGTTTTGGGCTCACCGGAGGGCATCCTCGTCTGTTTATGGAACACAGCTGCAGCTTTCTGTCACAGCTACGATTCAGTGGGAAGCCCGGAGGGGCATGTTATGGGATGCGTTGCTGCCTGCTGTGTGCCGGATCATGTCATTGGCTGACAGGCCGGACATATTGTTAATTCATTTGGGTGAAAATGATTTGGTGCAGCGTCCTGGGTTGGATTTGCTGCTAAAAGTTACGCGTGATCTCACGTGGCTTATTAGATCATATCCCCATCTTCTGCTTGTATGGTCTGAAATGCTTGTTAGAAGGGTTTGGAGGGGTGCTGTTCACCCCAATAAGATAGATAGAGCTAGGAAATGGGTCAATAGGAAGGTTAGAGATTTAGTTTTGTCTTTGGGTGGGGCAGTTATTCCTCATGATAGGATTAGGTTCCATGCCCCACATCTATTTTGAGATGATGGTGTTCATCTTTCTGAGCAAGGGTGTGACATTTTTTGGAGGATCTTATGGGGGGATTAAGGGGATTGTTATCCTCATTGAGTGGAGGGGACCAAGCTTAAGCTGATCCCCTCTTGTGGCATAGAATTCGGGCAGGTGAGGTATATGGGGATTAAAATTAGGTGGTTAAGGCATCATGAAAAAGGGGCACTTCCTAGGGAACCATCAGGGCTTTGTGTCCGGTGGGGATCTGTGTTGTGTCCTTGTGGGACCTGCTTGCGCATCATGGTGAACGCCTGTACGGCGGGGCCATGGTGTGGAGGTTGGAACCACACAGCTGGCTCCAAGAGCAAGGAGGGAGGAATTCACCCACGTCCTTGACTATGGAGTCACGTGATGATGAGAAGTGATGCCTTAAGAAGGTGAGGGTGTAATCCCTCGTTGTTAGGTTTAGCCTCACCTGCCCGAAAAGATATAGATTTGAATAATTGGCTGTATTGCATTGGATTTAGGATGTTATATTTTAATAAATATAACATTATACCAGTTTGGTGTCACGAGTCTTCTTTGTGTGGGGGCAATGGGATTTCAGGAGATTTCCAATATCAGGATTGTGATCCGGATTAGGATCCAGATCAGGGTGAATCAGGTCAAAATCTGTCCAAATTGGATTGGGCTTGAATTGTATTTACAAACTGGAGCCACAGATCAGATTGGAGGTCTGTGCACAGCCCTATTAAGATAGTGCATCTTCTGTAACTTATGAAAATATGTAAGCAACCATGAATAATCACTTTGTGACCAATTAAGAGCAGCTTTAGTAATTTTATTCTCATTATATTACTGTTTCAAATGTGATCTTTTTTAAAAGAAAAAATGAATTTGCAGGATGACTATTAGCAAGGCTGAAATATTTTGGCTAAATAATTAATGCTTTTTATTAAATGTTATCCATATTCTTTTAATTCACTTGTCTGAAACATTTCAATATTTTATAGTAATAGTAATATAATGATATAAACAAACCACCATGGGTTTCACTTCAAAGATGGGTATTTCTTTTTTGTTAGTTATTCAGGAAAATATTTCACCAATTTATTGTTTTGCTTCTTAATTCATGAAAAATGCTAAGAAGCTGAACATTGGTTTGCAGTGAAGTGTGTTCTGTGGCATGTTCTCCGTGAACTGTGTAATTTTGAGTGTTGCCTGAACATTTGGCTGAGGTTTATTCCCGAAATGCAGAAAACAGACTCAACTCTTAGAGTGCAGTCCTCTTCACCAGGAGTGGGAAACCTGTGAATCTCCAGATATCGCTGATCATTGACAGTGTTGTCCAAGCTACACAGGAAGTAGATTGGACTGTGAAAGACCTGTTGTGGTGTAAATTAGTATATTTGTTAAGCAGAGAACAACAGCGGTCTGAAATGCGTGTGTGCCAGTGTGTGCACATTTACCTAAGAAAGTGGGCTTTTTACTGTGCATTAGGATCACTAAAACTTAAGACTTAGTAAAATAAGAAAAGCTACTTTATTTATAGAAATACATAGTAGATAGAAAGGCATACCTAGTTCTAACTAACTAACTAAGTTGGAGGTGCAAAGCCCAGGCGTGGGAGTTGCCCCCATGGCTAGGAGTGAGAGAGCAGAGACAAAAGGTGTCTCCTCTCTCCCAGACAGTCAAAGAGAAGAAAGGGTGGAAGGAGGAGGGGCAGGTAAGCTTCCCTTAAGACGTATCAGTCTAACAATGGAAGGAAGTCAGAGCATCATAGGTAAAGGTAATCAAGCCTATCCATCTGGAGGACCCTAACTCTATCTCCCTTCTGGAACATAAACAAAAGAAGAAAACAGTAGTTGCTCTTGCCCCACTTCCAATACCCCTTTTCAATGAGTGTTTGGTTCAGTCCACGAGGTTCATCTTGTCTCACAGCTTGCAATATCTGACTTTGCCCAACACCTTCTTGAGAGCGTCTGCAGTCATGTCTTCCGTTGGACAATACTGCATCTTTAGTAGTCCTCTCCAAATTGTGTTTGCCTTCAAATTTGTAGGGCAGTACAATATCTCAGAGAGGAGGTCAGGTCTCCTGCTCCCCTGGTGCATTCACTATAGATGCCCAATTTCCCTGCTTTTTAAAGTTTGATAGACATATCTGTTGGCTATAATTATTTTCTTAAACTGCAATTAACCTAAGTGGTAGGGTTATAGCTAAGTGACAGAGCATCTGCTTTGTATGCAGAAACCCCAGGTTCATTCCTAAGGAGCCCAGCATATCAAGTTAGGGTTGGAGGGGGGGGAGGACCCTGTCTGAAACCCCAGAGAGTTGTTTACCCATCAGTGTAGACAATACTGAGCTAGATGGGCCAATGGACTGACTTGGTACAAGGCAGCTTCCTATGTGCCTTCCTATGAGTCTCCCATGGGCAGTTTCATGTAATGTCAAGAACAAAATACTAGTCTTTACGACACACACACACATATATATGAATGATTCATTGTCAGGAATGTCACATATTCGAACCACTATATTTAAAATTAATCCTCTGTCCTAAATCATTCTTGCAAATCCTCACATTTCTGTCCTGTGTTTCTAAACTGCATCTAATTGCTGCTAGAGTGAAAAAGAAATCAAGAATGAAGAAGCCTTTCTCACTCAAACTTAGGGGGGCAATAGATATAGTTAGGCTGCTTTCAGACATGGGACTGATTGCATTAGTTTAATGGATTAAAATGGTAGCACTTCTGTCCCAATTTCTAAAATTCCTTTCACACTATACTACCTGTTGCGTTAAGCAACAGTAGCTTTTTCAGCCAATACAACGGCATTTTGCGTAAATGTCTTTCACACAGATTAGTTGTATAGACACAGAGGAATGTGTGGGAAATGCTGCTGTTACTTGTGCCTACACTGGAATGCCAGTAAAATTTTTGTCAGGCAAAAAAAAAGTGCACTGCATGCTGGGATGCCTGTCACATGAGCGGGTGCAGCTAGTGAAAAACTGCCATGATTTTCCAGGTTCCCAAGCTTGCAAGCAGATTATTTCTGGTATCATTTATCACAAAAATTTGCACTAAACTTGCACTATATTCCACCAAAATTCCAGAACTAGCTTGTACGTCATGTGAAAGATCAACTATAATGCACAAATTACCAGGTAAGAAATCATCAGAATAATGGAATAAAGTGCAGTGTGAAAGCAGCCTTAGTCAGTTGAAAGGGCTCTTGCTTGAATTCTCTCCCTGTTACTTTCCTCAAGTTTAAGCATGCCTCTGATTGGTTAGACTGATATTCTCAGAGCTATCATCACTTTCAGTTCCTCCTCCTTCCCACAAGTTTCTCTCTCCTTACCTTTTGAATTTGGCTAGTGTAAATGACTAGGCTTTCCTATCCATGTGTACTTTCTTAATAAAATGAGTTTATTTTGTTTAACCCCTCTCTTTCTTATTATTTTATATCTCCAATGAACCCAGCTGCATAAAGCAACTCTCTTTATAAATCAAGCAATACCTATCCCTGAGAGGATAGCCTGGTAACTGCAGTGACCAACCGACCAAGGGAGGGAACCATCATTTGAATATCTTCCCAGTAGCACAGCACAGCACAGCAAAGTGCACCGCAGCGTGCGCGTGCGCACGCACACATGCACACACACACACACACACACATGCAGGGACCACTTGCTCCACCCTAGATCCATGCCTGAAGTAATTTTGGGGTGGGGCTAATATTTAATGAGGATTTTTAACACCCTAATTAAACATGTGGTTGGGAGGGTGGAAAGGGAAGGAGCTGCAGCATCTCCCCCCTCCCAACTGAAAGTGGGGGGTTCAATCCTGCAGGCTGCTGCTTGTCAAGAACGTTTCTTGCTGGAACACAATGGCAAAGCAGACCCCAGCAGCCTTCCTACCCAACACTCCATTCCCTGACAATCTCGGATCATTTTGGGCCGCAGAACCCAACCAGGTCGTTCCAGGCATGTCTTGACCCAACTTGGCCGAGGGCAAATACTGAACTGAATCAGGCTGTCCTGACCCAATTTAGCCAAATCCTGGAGCCCCTTGTGATGTCCCTGTATTTTAATATCTGTAAATATGGTAAGTGCGGGTTTATTAAGCGATATATGGTAAGCGACTGAGTGAGAGGGGGGAGTACATGGGCTAGAATGCTGGAGAATGTTGGATGATTATTGGCTGAGTGTTTGAATGGCTGAATGTATAAATGAGAGGATGACAGTTGAGTCGGGGAAGTTGTGGGGAGTTGTGGGGGAGTTGTGAGAGTCATTAGTGGAGAGTTATTTGGATGAGTTGGTTGGCAGAGTTCTGAAGGAGGCTTGGATTGTATTTGGCTGATATTTAGGCAAATTATATATGACCAGAAACATAAAGAGTAACACTGTATGAAACCATACGCTTCTTAAATCTACCTTACATAATCTTGTTATTTCCTGGTGTTTATAAATAAATATTTTATTGGTTTACCAAAAGCCTGATCCTTGGCTGGGGTTGATACAGACCAGAAGGGTGGGCAGGGTAATACCAAAGGCTGGAGAGAAACAGTATCAAATGGTGGCAGCGGTGAAGAGAGAGATATTGTAACATCGTCAAGCATATAGAGCAACCCAGGGCTATATACTTTATAGACAAAGTACAGGGGGGTTGTGGACGGCAAGGGCACTCAGACACATAGTAACAAGAAGCCAGAAGGAGACTAAAGTCAAAGTCTCAGGCAGTGTTGTTTACAGGAAGTGGCTGGTAGTGCTGCCTAGCAGTGGGATCTTGTGAGATCTGTGCTAGAGCATGTGAGAGAACAAATAAAAACCGAGATCCTGACAGGTGATGGCCCTGGTGGGAGTATCACAGGTAGAGCCAGCTGTGGGATCGTCACACCCCTCCCTCAGAATTGGCTCATTTCAGTTCAGGATTCGGGCTTCAGCTAAATCTGGTGGTTAGCCCCATTTCCCAGTGTCCACAATGGGGCAACACTATGTTAAGAATGGATGGATCAGCCAGTTTGTGTCCGGTGCCAGTTTCACATGCGCATAGTCCATCTTAGCCCATTGACATGCAGATGTTTTGGAAAGGAAAAATCCTTCAAAGAAATCTATGCAGTTTCACTGAAACTAACAATAAAAATCATACTATGCAGATGATGAGGTCATCTGAGGGTAGCCTTCAGCCTCTCTTTGTTTATTAATATTTGAAAGTTGCTTGGAACAGCTAGTAAGCTCACCATGGCCATGCAGATACCTACTGGGGAAGCAATCTTTTTTTTTTTCTTTCCATACAAATTACCCAGGAAGGACCATACATTATAACTTCCTGGGAGCATTTTACAAGACAGTTAACCTGTGTCACCTAATAAGTGCCGTTGTCATACATGGGTGCAAATTGGTTTATAGATGTGTGGACTGCTCTGCATGTCAATGAACCAATCCACACATAGCCCTGGGAGCATTAAAGTAGTAAAGTCTGCTCCAAACTGTGAAGTGAACAAAGTCCTCCCCATTGGATTGGGTGGGTATTAAAATGCAACTATTTCCTCTACATGCTGCAGCAGCTGGGCATTCCTTTCAGAGGTGCCAATCATCCACCACTCAGTAAGGCTGGTGGGGGAGCACACAGGCATTTTGTTCAAGCCCCCCTGCCAAAGCTGGAGTTGGGCCTAGACCAGAGGTGGGGAACCTCAGCCCCAGTTGACAAATGTGGTCCTCCAGACCTCTCCTATCTGGATCTTGGAACTCTCCCCAGGCCACTCCCACCATCCCCACCCCCAACCCTATTGGTCCAGGTTTGCACCTTCCTTGAGTGTTTTTCCCTGACTGGAATGTGTCCTTGTACTGATCATGCCTCTGCTTGCCTGAGTGGAGGATAGAGATGTTTGTGTTTAGAGCCCTAAATGATTGAGGCCCCAAAGATCTGAAAGACAGCCTCCTTCCCTACAGACCCTCTTGGATGTTGAGATCGGCAGAAGGGTATACGTCCCTCAGAAGTTTGTTTGGGGTGGTGGTGGGCTGGGAGAGGGCATTCACTCTGGAAGCTCCTAAATTGTGGAATTCCCTCCTGAGAGAGGTGTGTTTGGCACCTTCATAGTAAGCTTTCATCTTATGCTGAAGATGCACCTCTTCCTCTTGGCTTTTGACACTTGAGATATAAATTTTTAGGACACTATCTAGTTGTAAATGCAATTTGTTTTAAACTGTTTTTAATGATTGTGACCCACCCTGTGTATAAACAATTATAAAAACAATTTATATTTATATTACTGGTAATCATCATCATCATCAGAGGGGGTTTACCATTGCCTTCCTCTGAGGCTGAGAGGCAGTGCCTGGCCCAAGGTCACCCAGTGAGCTTCATGGCTGTGTGGGGATTCGAACCCTGGTCTCCCAGGTAGTAGTCCAACACTCTAACCACTATGCCACACTGGCTCTCTAATAATAATAATAAGCTATGTATAGAAACTAACCTACTGTAATTTGTTGCTCCATGATGTTTTGCCTCTGGCCCTACCCAGCACTGGCATAATTTCCTTGGGAGAAAGGAATGCAACCCTCAGGCTAAAACGTGTTCCCCAACCCTTCCCTAGGCAGTGGGCATGTGACCCAAGGAAAATCCGCAAAGTAGGATTTGTGCCAACAGTCTAAGTACTCTGTGTTTTGAAAAATAATGACAAGAAAGACAGTCCTCCCAAATTGTTCCAGCATTGCTGAGTTTTGTTAGGAAAATCATTCAGCCTCAAGGTAGCAGCTGTCATTAGGATTCACATCTGCAAATAGTAATCTTCTTTGCATATCTTTAATAATAATAATAATAATAATACCTCTAATTAAACTTTTAAACGTTCTTATCTTTGAGGCCTGGTTAAAGCAGTGGTGGAATATATCATTCCTAGTAACAATGGTTACAATTGCAATTCCCTGAATAATACAAATCTACTTGATTGTAACAAATTGTGTTCATTAGAAAGTAATAGATTTCCCCCCTTCTTCTTTGATCAAAGCAGTTGCTCTTTAATCCAGGCTTAGTGAGGGAGTCACTAGCTCTCATTTAAAACAATGATTGGACTGCTGAAGCTCGGACATTAAGCCAAACTCATCCCCCTATTCAACTCCACAACTGAAGTTGTCACAAATGCTACCATTGATGAAAAAAGATTGTGGGTGGTGGAAGAAAAGGGAAATCCATGTAACAATGCATACATTTCTCAACATATTTTTTTATAAAGGCAATATCAAGTAAATGCTTGTCTTGAGCCAGCATTGGTGAAGTGCATCTGTGACTGCAACTGCCTGCTACCACTGGGGTGATCAATGAAAAAGCAGAAAGCTCACCCTGACCAGTGACCATTGAAAACTGATGGTGATAGAGACAGGAACACCTCAGTAAGACAAGTCTGGGAACCCATTACTCCCCTCATCCATTCATTGAATATGTGACTGGGGTGTTTTGAACACCCTTAATAAAACAACCAGAGCCAGTGTGGTGTAGTGGTTAAGGTGTTGGACTACGACCTGGGAGACCAGGGTTCGAATCCCCACACAGCCATAAAGCTCACTGGGTGACCTTGGACCAGTCACTGCCTTTCAGCCTCAGAGAAAGGCAATGGTAACCCCCCTCTGAATACTGCTTACCATGAAAACCCTGTTCATAGGGTTGCCATAAGTTGGGGTCGACTTGAAGGCAGTCCATTTCCAATAAAACAGATCATAAGAACATAAGAACATAAGAAGAGCCTGCTGGATCAGGCCAGTGGCACATCTAGTCCAGCATCCTGTTCTCACAGTGGCCAACCAGGTGCCTGGGGGAAGCCCGCAAGCAGGACCCGAGTGCAAGAACACTCTCCCCTCCTGAGGCTTCCGGCAACTGGTTTTCAGAAGCATGCTGCCTCTGACTAGGGTGGCAGAGCACAGCCATCATGGCTAGTAGCCATTGATAGCCCTGTCCTCCATGAATTTGTCTAATCTTCTTTTAAAGCCATCCAAGCTGGTGGCCATTACTGCATCTTGTGGGAGCAAATTCCATAGTTTAACTATGCGCTGAGTAAAGAAGTACTTCCTTTTGTCTGTCCTGAATCTTCCAACATTCAGCTTCTTTGAATGTCCACGAGTTCTAGTATTATGAGAGAGGGAGAAGAACTTTTCTCTATCCACTTTCTCAATGCCATGCATAATTTTATACACTTCTATCATGTCTCCTCTGACCCGCCTTTTCTCTAAACTAAAAAGCCCCAAATGCTGCAACCTTTCCTCGTAAGGGAGTCGCTCCATCCCCTTGATCATTCTGGTTGCCCTCTTCTGAACCTTTTCCAACTCTAGAATATCCTTTTTGAGATGAGGCGACCAGAACTGTACACAGTATTCCAAATGCGGCCGCACCATAGATTTATACAACGGCATGACGATATCGGCTGTTTTATTTTCAATACCTTTCCTAATTATCGCTAGCATGGAATTTGCCTTTTTCACAGCTGCCGCACACTGGGTCGACATTTTCATTGTGCTGTCCACTACAACCCCGAGGTCTCTCTCCTGGTCGGTCACCGCCAGTTCAGACCCCATGAGCGTATATGTGAAATTAAGATTTTTTGCTCCAATATGCATAATTTTACACTTGTTTATATTGAATTGCATTTGCCATTTTTCCACCCATTCACTCAGTTTGGAGAGGTCTTTTTGGAGCTCTTCGCAATCCCTTTTTGTTTTAACAACCCTGAACAATTTAGTGTCGTCAGCAAACTTGGCCACTTCACTGCTCACTCCTAATTCTAGGTCATTAATGAACAAGTTGAAAAGTACAGGTCCCAATACCGATCCTTGAGGGACTCCACTTTCTACAGCCCTCCATTGGGAGAACTGTCCGTTTATTCCTACTCTCTGCTTTCTGCTTCTTAACCTTATCCACAAGAGGACCTCTCCTCTTATTCCATGACTGCTAAGCTTCCTCAGAAGCCTTTGGTGAGGTACCTTGTCAAACGCTTTTTGAAAGTCTAAGTACACTATGTCCACTGGATCACCTCTATCTATATGCTTGTTGACACTCTCAAAGAATTCTAATAGGTTACTGAGACAGGACTTTCCCTTGCAGAAGCCATGCTGGCTCTGCTTCAGCAAGGCTTGTTCTTCTATGTGCTTGGTTAATCTAGCTTTAATAATACTTTCTACCAGTTTTCCAGGGACAGAAGTTAAGCTAACTGGCCTGTAATTTCCGGGATCCCCTCTGGATCCCTTTTTGAAGATTGGTGTTACATTTGCCACTTTCCAGTCCTCAGGCACGGAGGAGGACCCGAGGGACAAGTTACATATTTTAGTTAGCAGATCAGCAATTTCACCTTTGAGCTCTTTGAGAACTCTCGGGTGGATGCCATCCGGGCCCAGTGATTTGTCAGTTTTTATATTGTCCATTAAGCTTAGAACTTCCTCTCTCGTTACCACTATTTGTCTTAGTTCCTCAGAATCCCTTCTTGCAAATGTTAGTTCAGGTTCAGGGATCTGCCCTATATCTTCCACTGTGAAGACAGATGCAAAGAATTCATTTAGCTTCTCTGCAATCTCCTTATCGTTCTTTAGTACACCTTTGACTCCCTTATCATCCAAAGGTCCAATTGTCTCCCTAGATGGTCT
The DNA here is from genome assembly GCF_030035675.1 of Rhineura floridana. Taxonomy (NCBI): domain Eukaryota; kingdom Metazoa; phylum Chordata; class Lepidosauria; order Squamata; family Rhineuridae; genus Rhineura; species Rhineura floridana. The sequence continues at coordinate 54,887,826 of NC_084480.1, forward strand.
CCTGCTTTGAATGTATTTATAGAATTTTTTGTTGTTGGTGTTTATGTTCTTAGCAATGTGCTCCTCAAATTCTTTTTTAGCATCCCTTATTGTCTTCTTGCATTTCTTTTGCCAGAGTTTGTGTTCTTTTTTATTTTCTTCATTCGGACAAGACTTCCATTTTCTGAAGGAAGACTTTTTGCCTCTAAGAGCTTCCTTGACTTTGCTTGTTAACCATGCTGGCATCTTCTTGGCCCTGGCGGTACCTTTTCTGATCTGCGGTATGCACTCCAGTTGAGCTTCTAATATAGTGTTTTGAAACAACTTCCAAGCATTTTCGAGTGATGTGACCCTCTGGACTTTGTTTTTCAGCTTTCTTTTTACCAATCCCCTCATTTTTGTGAAGTTTCCTCTTTTGAAGTCAAATGTGACCGTGTTGGATTTTCTTGGCAATTGGCCAGTTACATGTATGTTTAATTTAATAGCACTGTGGTCACTGCTCCCAATCGGTTCAACAACACTTACATCTCGCACCAGGTCCCGGTCCCCACTGAGGATTATGTCCAGGGTTGCCGTCCCTCTGGTCGGTTCCATGACCAACTGGTCTAGGGAATAGTCATTTAGAATATCTAGAAACTTTGCTTCTTTGTCATGACTGGAACACATATGCAGCCAGTCTATGTCCGGGTAGTTGAAGTCACCCATTACTACCACATTTCCTAGTTTGGATGCTTCCTCAATTTCATATCTCATCTCAAGGTCTCCCTGAGCATTTTGATCAGGGGGACGATAGATCGTTCCCAGTATTAAGTCCCTCCTGGGGCATGGTATCACCACCCACAACGATTCTGTGGAGGAGTCTGCCTCTTTTGGGGTTTCGAGCTCGAGATCAAAACATTAACAAGCACTGCCGATGCAGCATGCATTTCCAGCAAGTACAATGGAATTTACTCCTTTGTACATCTAACCACACTACATCTAATCACTGTACGTCTTAAATACCACAACACTGCAGCTCTTAAATCAGTTGGCAACTGATTAGACACATCAAACCAGCCTAGGCATGTGGAACCAGACTAGTGATGAAGGGCAGGTAAGAAATCTTAATCATCATCATCCCGCCACCAAAAAGGTAGTTTCCTCCATTGATACCCATCAAGATGTAGATCTTAATGTACATGCACTAGGCAGGTACAAACATAAAAAGGAGGTCCAAAATGGAACCTCCGCATCTACTGTCCCTTTGAATAGCAATTGTTGGAGACAAACAGCAGGACATTGCTGTTGCCTTTGGGTTTGCTGGCCATCTGTTCCTCTCAAAGTGCTTCTGGAACAGCATGTCACAACGTCACACTCTTCTCACGGGGCACTGTGTTCCAAATTACAAAGGAAATGCCACTGGGCTGCCACTTAAAGCAGTGACAAAACTTTCTTTCTGTGTTTTTTTAAGTTTAAAAATACTCTGTCGCTTCATCTTTAAAGGAAAGTCCATCACCCCAAAGTCACCAAATATCCTCCCAGCTTTAGCAGAGAATAAATGTTCTCATGAAAGTGGGTAATGATATTCATTCTGCACAGCCTCACTTAGTTAGGAAGCTGCCTTATACAAAGTTAGGTCATTGGTCCATCTTATCTCTATGCTGACTGGTAGTAGTTCTCCAGAGTTTCAGATGGGAATATTTCCCAGCTCTATCCAGACATGCTGAAGACTGAAGAGAGACCTTTTGCAAGCAAGTGTTGGGATCTACTATGTCCAGAAAATATGGACAAGATTATTTGTCTATCCGGCCTGGTATTGTCTACTCTGACTGGCAGCAGAAAGAAAGAGGCCTGCCATATCACCTGCCATTTGGCACCAAGTGCTCTACCAGTGAGCCAGATCCAATTGGCTACATTATGATGTCACTATTATTATTATTAAGAAGAGCAAGGACTATTTTCAAACTAAAAATGACATTAATTGCAATCAATTGGAGTTGTGGCTAGCAGAAAACTGGCATGAAGGATAAGTTTTAAGGAAGACTCTGGGGAAACACAAGCCTCCCCCTCCCTCAGAGAGTTTGCACTAAAAATGTTGGAAACTGTTGGAAAATATTTGGCTCAGCGTTTCAAAAATATTCTTGGCTCAGTCATTGTAGCAAACCTGATTAGCTGCGACCTCCCAAATACAAATGAGAGAGGATGAGAGACAATTAATTAAGATGAGACACAACTTATTTTCCACTCTCACTCTAATTTGCTTCTGGCTTTCCCTTTTGCATATGGATTGCTTCAGCTTTTGGTTATCTTTGATCCTGCTTTGCTTTGCTTTCAGTTACATTTTATTCCATTTCAGTTGTCTCTTTTTTAACTTGAATTTTCATTTGCTGTATTGTTTTCTGATTAGTTCTTCTTTCACTGGAACTAATAAACATGGACAGTCTAACTAAATCTGATATAAATTATACACCCAGAAGTCATGCCGCTGGTGCTGAGTTCAGACCTGCATGTTAATGTATCCATCACCATTCTTAATAGCAGGGCAGTATCTTACAGAGGTGGAACTAAAAAACCCACCTAGGATAGATTAATGGAGTAAAAATAGTGGTCTCTTGCTCTTAGGCTATATAAGTGCATAAAAGTGAGGGAGGGATATTCAGCCTTCAAATGTGTGAGTTGGAGAATTCCTGTTCTGTTCACAGTATTAGCAGTGGAGACTGCTGGCTCCGGTATCAGTGCGGCCATGAACTACTCTGGGTTTTAGTCTAAACTTTCAAGGAGCAATCATTTCAGAAATTGGACAGCTCCTTGAAAATTCAAACTAAGACCTGAAGCAGATTCACTGCCCTACTGACATTGCAGCCACCAGTTTGCACTATTAGATGTTTTAAGAGTGCATGGTAGGGGTGGGCAACCTGTGGTTCTCCAGATATTGTTGGAGTACAACTCCCATCATGCCTGACCATGGGCCTGGTTGGGGCTGATGGGAGCTGGAGTCCACCAGCAAATGAAGGGCCACTGGTTCCCTATGCTTGCACTGTTGGACTCACAGAACATCACTCAAGATGGTATTTCCTCACAATCTAAATATTTCTGCCTCTGATGATGATATGCTAGGACAGCATCTATTTTTAAAAATTAATGTTATTAATTTCAAAATTATACAATACATACATATGACATCAACATTTTCAGTTATTCAAACCCCCCCAATGGGATTGACAGTACACTAAAAACTAATCCAATTTTCATCTCCCCATAACCCTAATCAAAATCCAGCTCAAGTAAGTAAGTAAGACTAAGCAATAACTGCTACCTCTTGACTAATAACAGCATCTGTAATCATCACTCTTTCCCTCAGTTCTTCAGATATCCTTCCTGAAAAATGTCACACCTGCCCGGTCCAATTGCCAGCCACCAAAAGAGGCACTGTATTCTGTGGAAGAGGCCTAAATAGGACATCCATTACAAACCACACCAAAATTCAACACACCTCTCTGCCTCAGCGGCTTAACTCCTTCTGTGCTGTCAGCCTGCCCCAACAGTCAGTTGCCCTAAGCCAACTCGTAGCCAGAGGGATCTTTATGTCCAATCTTGGCACTAAGCACCACAGGGCTGTGATCAGAGGTAAAGCCCCTGCCTGCTATTTAAGAGTAGGGATGGAAATAACTGACAATTTTGGTTCTCTCAGTTTCTCACTTTTCCAATCTTAAATTCAGTTCTCCAGTTTTGCAGCAATTTGCATTTTTTTTAAAAAAAAAAATCCTCATGAAAATTCTTTAGCATTTTAGTGCAACTTTTTCCAACTAAACACATTTTGTATGTAGTTTTGACTAGTGTACACATTTTGCAAGCAATTTCTCCTAATATAATGCATTTGTATATTGTTTCCACCAATATATTCATTTTATGTACATTTCCCTCCTAATATATGCATATTTGTAAACTGCATCGCTAAACTGGGATAAGAATGACTGTGTTTGGGTTCTCATATTGTTTTGGTAAGCTTAAATTTGATAAATTTAGCTTTAAATGTGAACCTAATTGAATTTCTCCCTCATCTGAAAGGCAGAATTTCCCCCACCCCAGCGTGGGAGTAGGGAGGGCCGGCCATGCTGGTTGTGTTGTATGCCTCTACATGTGTGATTGTGTATGTATGGACATTTGATTACATGCATGCAAGACTGTTATGTCTGATGAGTGTGTGTACTATCTACCTAGTGAACCTGCATACCTGTTGTGTGTGTATGTATGATGTGTGTGCACTCATGTGTGCACATATGTTGGCCACACCCACTGCTGCCATGGGTCCCTTGGAGGGTTGGCTGCCATCAATGTAGCCCTTCGGCCAAAAGATGTTACCCACCCCTGGCCTAGGGCCTAGACTCCAGATGGGACAGGACTTACAGTCCCCATTCTCACCTCTTGCCCACAGTCTCACAAAACTGCAGGCCAAAATCTCAGGTTTTATAAGAGTTCATTGATTGATGCCTGCAGCTCACATCACCTCTTCCCACATCCCATCAAATTTTCTTCTTGTTGTTTAGGCTGAGCTGCAGAAGAAAATGGATCCTTCTTTACAGTCTGTAGATCAGCCATGGTTATTAATTAATAAATACATGATAGTTTCCTGGATGTCTGCCATTCACAGCCTCCGTTTTTGCATCTGACATTTGAAATACAGTCATGATGGATTCATGACTCATTTTCTTTCTGCAGTGTCCTTAAAAGTTGAAATAGAGCCCAAATCAGTGAAATGTCAGGTGTACAGCAAGAGCCTGGAGCCCATAATCCACACTAGAAGTGCCACTGAAAACAGTCACCATGTGCATAGTTCCTTCCTCACCCTCTGCAGGGTCCAGTTTACTTATCTCTCTTGTGAAGTCACAGCAGAAGCTGGCAGAATTTATGCTGTCTTAAATTAAACGTGTAAATTACCCCTTTTCCAAACTCCATTCAGGAGCCAGGGCTGCTGTCAGCTAGGAATGGAAGGATCTGTCTGTTTCAGCTTTCCCAGTTTCTCAATTTTGTTTGAAAAATCCTCATGAAAATTCTCCAGCATTTGAGTTCAAATTTCTCCAAACAAACACATTTTTTTAGGCTGTTTTGACTAATGTACACATTTTTGCAAGCAAATTCTCCTAATATACATTTTTGTATGATATTTTTACTAATATATTCATTTTATGCACTCTTTCCTTATATATATTCATTTTTGTAAACACTGGTTGGAGAACGGCATCACAAAATTTGGGTAAGTGTGGATTTCGAAGGAAGCCCGTGTTTTGATTCTCACAACATTTCAGAGAGTGTAAATATGATAAATTTGGCTTTAAATGCAAATTGGATCAAATTGCTCCCCCATCCCTACTGGCAGCTGAACTGGCCCAAGCCTGCCAGAGGAAAAACACACCTTAAAAAATGAATTTGACTTACACCACCCTTTTCGTAGCCATAAGTTCCTTCTCAAACTGGGGGGAGGTAATGAGTGGGATACTGCAGGACTCAGTCCTGGGCCTGGAGTTTTTAACATTTTTATTAATGACTCGGATGAGGAGGTGCAGGGAATGCTTATCAAATTTACAGATGATACAAAAAAGGGAGGGATAGCTAATAGCCTAGAGGACAGAAACAAAATTCAAAGGGATCTTGATTGGCTGGAGCATTGGGCTGAAAACTACAGAATGAAGTTTAATAGAGATAAGTGCAAAGTTCTACACCTAAGAAAAAGAAACCAAATATACTGTTATATGATGGGGGTACTTGGCTCAGCAATACTACATGCAAGAAGGATCTTGGAATTGTTGTTGATCACTAGCTGAATATGAGCCAACAGTGCGATGTGGCTGCAAAAAAAGCAAATGCTGTTTTTAGCTTAATTAATAGAAATATGGTTTCCAAATCATGTGAAGCACTAGTTCCCCTCTATTCAGCACTGGTTAGGTTTCATCTTGAGTACTGCATCCAGTTGTGGACTCCACACTTTAAGAAGGAAGCAGACAAACTGGAACAAGTTCAGAGGAGGGCAACAAGTATGATCAAGGGACTGGAAACAAGGCCCTATGAAGAGAAACTGAAAGAACTAGGCATGTTTAGCATTGAGATGAGAAGACTGAAGGGAGATATGATAGCACTCTTCAAGTACTTGAAAGGTTGTCATACAGAAGAGGGCAGGATCTCTTCTCAATCATCCCAGAGTGCAGGACACAGAATAATAGGCTTAAGTTGCAGGAAGCCAGATTTTGACTGAACATCAGGAAAAACTTCCTAACTGTTAGAGCAGTACAATGGAACCAATTACCTAGGGAGGTAGTGGTTCACTGACACTGGAGGCATTCAAGAGGCAGCTGGACAACTACCTGTGGGGTATGCTTTCAGTTGGATTCCTGCATTGAGCAGGAGGTTGGACTTGATGGCCTTATAGGCCCCTCCCAAATCTACTATTCTATGATTCTATGGTTTAAGTTCTACCAGCTGAGCCCCACCTGAGCCAATATAGCTCCAGGTCAGCCAGACTGAGGCAGTTACACTGCTATACCCCTGGTTGAGCCCAGCTGAGAGAGTTACACCAGCATAACCCAGGTAGAGCCCCATGTCAGCTGGGACAGCTCAAGAACCACCTATTCCCAATTCATTAATTCCAGCAGATCTTCGGTTTGGATTGTGTTGTTAATCACAAAGCCATGTAAGACCTATTGGCAAAAACGTCCCAAAGCATTACATATTATTCTATTTTTAATCTGATTTTTTCCATCAGTACAATATATATTTGACACTGACACATCCACACCATCTTTGGCTTCTCCCAAACAATCATGGGAAGTGTAGATTATCCATCACAGAGCTACAATCCCTAGTACTGTTAACAAACTAAGTGCCCAGGATTTGGGGTGGAAACATATATGCTTTAAATATATGGTGCAGATCCAACCTCAATAAGTGTAAAATACTTTATAGACTCATAGGAATATATCCTCTTATCATGTATGTTAATATTACTCGTTTATTTGATAGATTTATATCCAACCTTTCCTCCAAAATAGAGCACAGTGAAATGAAAATCCCATAATCATGAAAAATATATAACTAAAAATGGTGTACACCAAAACAAAAAACAGAAAATGAAGCAGTAAAACCATAACATTTTATCATACAACCAAATATTAAAACCAAACATACCTTAAAATGCCTGCTGGAAGAAGAAAGTCTTAGTCATGCACCTGAAGTTCAGCAAAGAAGGTGGCTGTTCAATACAATGAACAGAAATGAAAAACTTTCTATAGCCCTGTAACACAACCTGTACTTCAGAATCCAAATATCCAGACAAATAAAAATGTATTCAACCACTTCTTAAAATGTTTGCAGTGAGGCGTAACTATATTGAACATAGTTTTTTATTATTATTGTTCACAATTGGACTTAGGAAATATAAACAAATAACGGATTTCACTTTGAAATAGGATGCTTGTTAATTCTGTACAGCTACAAAATATGTCTTCAAAGCACAATGTGTCTGTGAGCATGGAACAGGTGACTTTTTAAGATTTACTGCTCAGATGCATCCATCATTCATTCGTTGACCTCACTGGAATTACTTTCAGGATGAATTTGGTTTGTGGCTGACATTCACTAATAATTGTTCTGTAGAACTTAAATATACTGTCATGATGGGTCACAGTGCCTTTACTTACTAGAATTCTAAATTGCCTTGGGTCATAAGCCAAATCTCTCTTTTGCTGTCTTTCTCTCTCTCGCTCGCTCACTGTCTCTCTCTCTCTCTCTCTCTCTCACACACACACACACATACCATAACTATACCTATACCTGTCTGTATGCATTCTTTCTAGGTTATGCATGTCACCTTACATGCTGGTAGGAGTGACTGACTGGCTCTGCTAGTGCATTTGCAGTACACTGACCTTCCTGCCACCTTCCCTCTGGAAAGGAGCAATGACCCACCCAACCCAACCAGCTTCTTCTGCCCTAAGGGGATATAACATTTTCCTGAGGGAGGGCAGGACAGAGTAGCAATTGCAAAAATGTGAGAGCCTGCTGAGCCTCTGCTCTTTCTCCTGCGTCTGTTATAAACTGAAGAAGGCATTGCCGATTTAGTTATAAAACCAGCATGTTTTTCTGCCAGGGATCGTTGAGTGGAGGTAGTGGTGGGCTTAAAATTCAACTCTCATGATCCCTGGCAGGAAATGACACCAGCAGTATCACTACATGGGCAGTGCCTTCGCCACTTTGATCTGTTTGCGTATATGCAGTTTTGCTTGTTCTGTTGGAAAGACTAGTGCAAACGCTGATCTGTTTGCTTTGGAACGGATTACCATGCAAAGACAACCCCACTAGTGCCAAGTATAACAGGTGCATATATGTGGGGGGAATGTAATGCTGGTGCTGTGTCCAATATTAAGACAATTATGCTATAATGACAACTGTGGTGCCAAGTGAAAGCAATAGAGACTAGAATGTTAAAGGCATTATTAGACACATAGCTCAGAAATGAAGGTTTCTTTCCTTTGTTGTAATCGAAATACCTCACATCTTACGCTAAGTGTTCACTTTCTCTATCCATAAACACATCTTGGTTTTGAATAGGCAAGTAAACCCTATTTGGAGAGCTTCTTGCTCCCCTGGTGTTCAACAGGGGAGTAAAAAACACCTGAATCATGCTACCGACTCATGCAGTTTGATATCCTTCTTTCATCACTCGAATGAAAGCCAGAAGCCCTCTTTTCATTGCTCCTCTCTTTCTTGTTCCTAAGACTGTCACATTCATTTTTATCTATGGTGCAGTGTAAATTGTGGTTCAATGATTACATACGTAATTTCACGCTAATGCAATTTTTTAGTGCCAGATAAAATAAACTTTTTGCTTTGATCTTCTCGGCATAATTTCATAATGTGGCCAAATGTTTAAAAGTCTGGTTATAAAAATAAAATGTACATTGTTGCTTAACAGGCTATATAAACAGTTTGTCAAGGATACAGCATACTAGATAGTCTTGATAATGCAAAATGTGTTAAGCACAGTGATTATTGTTCTTGGAAAGCACATGTCTGCTTTCTGTGTTTTACATTTGATCCCCTGTACTAATTTCTTGTCTATTTCCACAAGAACAAAAACACATAAGAGTACTAGGTGTTACAAACCCCACGCCTATCAGTATATTTTGAACAAATGGATATAGTCCATATTCCTTAGCAGCGAATGCTACAATCTTGCACACAGTTATACTGTTTAAATCCTATTAGTTTCACTTGCACTTGTAAGTCCACTGATTTCAATTGTATGTTTAAATCCCACTGATTTTACTAAGAGAGCTAAACCTATAAGCTGTTTACAGTGAATCAGAGTATTAGTCCACTCTAGCCCAGTATTGTCTGTTCTGACTGGCAGCAGCTCTCCAAGGTCTGTTGTGCAGGTATTTCCCCGGCTAGTCCTATTGCATAAGAAGGCCTGTAGCTCAAGGGAAAACATCTGTTCAGAAGGCCACAGGTTCAATCCTTGTCATCTCCAGGTAGGGCTGGGAGAGACCTTGGTCTGAAAACCTGGAGAGCTGCTGCCAATAGGGATGGAATGATCTGTCAGTTTCGGTTTTTTCAGTTTCTCGTTTTTCCAATCTTAAAGTCAGCTCTCCACATTTCTGCAGCAATTTGCATGGTTTTTTTTTTTAAAAAAATCTTCATTAAAATTATTCAGCATCTTAGTGTAAATTTATCTGCAGCTTTGACTAATGTGCACATTTTGCAAGCAACTGCTCCTAATATAATGTATTTTATATGTTATTTTTACTATAGTCATTTTATATACATTTCCCCTTAATGTATGCATTTTTGTAAACATTGTTTAGTTGGAGAACAGCATTGAAAAATTCCAATAAGTGCTAATTTTGAAGGATTGCTGTGTTTTGGTTTTCATCTTGTTTTGGAAAGTGTGAATTTTGACAAATTTACCTTTAAATACAAACTGAATCATATTTCTCCCCCATGCCTAGCTGCCAGTCAGTGTAGACAATACTGAGCTAAATCAACCAATGGTCTGATCTGATATAAGGCAGCTCTCTATGTTCCTATAAGATCTTCTTTATAGGAGACACCAGTGGACGGAGCATGCAGAGTACATCTTCTGACATTGCATGGTACCTACTCCTGGAGAGAAAATGAAATCAATTGGTTTTAAAATTGCTTCCCACTGACTGGATTGGAATTTTTGTTAATTAGATCATAGACATTTTAGTCTTGCCTAGAAAAAACAGCTGGTGGTTCATGTTTCTAAAGATGGATAAATCCTCTTTGATCAGCTTGGGTTTTTTTTTTTTTAAATCTTCTGGAATATTTCCTGACTATTATATATGTTGGTCCAAATGATTGAACAGTCTGTCTAAACATACTTTTCAACCTGTCAAGCACTGAATGAATGGCACTGCATGTCTGCATATGTAACAAACAGCCATACTGAAAGGCACACCACCGAACAGCAAAGATGGATGACTTGAAATCATTCCTTTCCTGAATAGGTACAGAAAAAAAACATTTGAGATGCTTCTGAGTCTAAAATGAATGATGTACCTCTGTCAAGAACTTACAAAATGTATATTGTTAGCTTACAGTGAATTTATAGTAGGCTGATACTAATTTGAATTGTGTCTGTCTCTGTTAATTAAGGCTTTAAAGTCGATTTTCAATAACATTTAGGGTCTTTGATAAGTGTTAATACTTAACAAATATCTAGTTAAATATTACGTCTTCTACAAAGATCTTAGATGATGGTCCTGAAGTGATAACCTGTGGAGTTTGGAGAGATAAATTCACTAATGAATTCATCTCCTCAACCGCCACAGCAAGAGAGGACATCTAGATATGGGTACCACAACAGAACCTTTCAAATTAGCTTTCAGATTCAACTGTAGGTCATAATTTCTTTTTTAAAAATGTATCTTATTAATATCAACTTACCAAATTCAATAATGTTGCATGCCATCCCAATCTCTGAGCAGTGAGAGATCTCTAGGGGTCCCTGCGCTTACCCAGGGTTTGGTTTCCTTAGAAAGAAGGTCAGCGGAGACTGTGGTGTCTTTATGAAATATGGTTGGTTTGTTTACAAGCATTCCAACCTGAGCTTAAGATGGAGGGGTTCAAAGCATTAGCAGGCCAATAGATCTTGCCTTCCCATCAGGCTTACAAGAGGCATCCTAAAGCCATAGTGCAGGAAGCCAGCCTCTCTTGTGTGTCTCTAGTTTCCAGCTTTTCCTCAGACTCCACTAAAAACACAAGCCTCTCTCAGGCCCCAGGAGAGGGGTGCTCTCCTGAAGAGTTTCAATAACAATAGGATCTCTGTGACAATTCACCAGTTAATGGGCACTTGGCAGACCCATTAACCCAACTGGGCCTCTATTAGATTAACAAAAGAGACTCATCTGATCAATAAATTTATTTATTTATTTATTTAATTTAATTTATATACCACCCTAAGCCCGAAGGCTCTCTGGGCGGTGTACATAAAAGATAAAACAAGCACAGTGTATAAGTACAATAAATACAATAAATCAAGAACCAAAAACAAACAAACAATAAAAGAACCAAACAACGTCCAAAATACAAGATAATAGTGAAATACTGTTAAAATACACTTTAAAATGCCTGGGAGTATAAAAAGGTTTTCACCTGGCGCCGAAAAGATAGTAGCGTCGGCGCCAGGTGCACCTCATCGGGGAGACTGTTCCACAGTTCGGGGGCCACCAATAAAGAAGGTTTCTCGCCTGGAGAACCTACCTCCAGTGCAGAGTTCCAAATCAAAGGCTGGAAGGGAACTCATAGAAAGCATCTATCTCAACCCTCAAACCCATAACAATATTTTATATGCTAGGCATGGTCTGCTCCCCCCATGCAGTAATCAGTATGTGTGTAAAGTAGGGTTGTGCACCAGCTCTGGCCAAATTCCAGATCCTGTACTGAATCAGGCTGTTAGGGTGACTTTTAGTTCCCACCAAAGGTGGGCTTGTTCACCTCAATATCCCGAGAAGGAGTGCGAGCAGTGAGGATTCCAATTACCTGTTTGGATGTTCAGCCAGATACCAAGTAAAGACACACGTACACTTCTTGATCAAAAAGTGGGTCTCAAGCTCACACAGACACGACAGTCTGGCGAGGAAGAGAGCCCTGTTTATTATCTGTTTCACCATTTTATAGGTTTCTCAAGCAAAAATATTAGCAGACGGAATACATCATAACAATAAAAGGAGAAATAACAAGCCCAAACTACATATCACTTGTTGTATTTTAAAGCCAGGATGTTGTTTCTTTGAAAATCAGGACTATGAACAGTATTCTAAATACAACAATAGAGAAGGGGTTTGGATTGACGTTTAGAAATCATAAACATGAAAGCACATACATACAAAGGGTCACTCTAACTGCTACAATTTTAATGGGAACTATGGAATTGTTTTGCTGATTTTGCAAGAAAAAGATATGTGGGTGCGAAATGGGGTAAAGGGCAAGGAGAGTAGAACAGAATGTAGCTATCTTCTCAAAACAATGCTGCAGCCTCGCAGGCACCTCTGAGGCTGGGTTCCCACGCAGAGGAAAACGAAACCCAGGGAGCTTAAGCTTTCTAGGTTTACCTATTAGAGTCTATGAGGTTTTTATTATTTCAGGCCCTGGGTTCGATTATTCCCAACAAGGCTAATTAGAGTTTAAAACCCTAGAAACTTAGGAAGCTGGCTTATACTGAATTGGCCAATCTAGCTCACTACTGTCTACACTGACTGGCAGTGGCTCTCCAGGATTTCAGGCAAGGGACATTTTCACCCTTAACTGGATATGCCAGAAATTGCTCTACCACTATGCCCTTGCCACTGATTAAGCATATAGTCTGATTGCCACTGGTTAACCCTGATTAAGCATACTGGTGGCAATGGGGGGAGAGAAGGATACCGTGAAATGGCCCCCAAGACTATGCAAGGTCTGTAAGTCAGTTTGAGGTCCAGATCCAGGTTGGGATTTGGGACTTCTCTAAAACACCAGCTCAGCCCTGAACCAGGTTAGGGTGGAAAGGATTTTTAATGAGCTCAATGGAATCTTTATTGCTCCTTTATTCCTTTATTCCTCCTTGGCTTAGCTGAATGTGTAACTTTTAGAGCAGGGGAGGAGAGGAGTGGCTGGATGGAGATATGGGGGGTATACACAGTCCAGTAATTAATGGCTAAGTACACTGAGGTGGTCGGTAGGTGCATCCCCACGCAAGGCAGGAGGTCAGTTGGGGGGGGTGAGGGCATGCAGAGATGTTCCTTCCTGCACATGTAGCTGTGACATGTGGGAAATCATGACCCCTGCTTTCCTTTGGGTTTTTGTTTTTGTTTTGTTTTAAACTGCTAATTCCAACAGTGGATCCTTATATGAGAATTTTGAGAAAATTCTTAAATTACGAGAAAATGAATTCAATTTTTGCAAGCCTGTTCAAGTTGGGAGATTCTCCCTTATTCCAGATCAATTTCAGGTGACCTATATTGCATCGTTGATACAATATTTTAAAGGAAACAGAAATGTGTGTAATGTTATTGGTATGTGCTCCAATGCCCTCTGTTCCTACATTTTAAAATGTCTGTGCCCTGACTCACTATTTTGCACATGTCTCTTATTAGTGGATTTCAGAGTCTGATTATAAAAGCAAAGTAGATTCCATAAGTGTCATGTCTAGCCACACTCTGGGATAGATCCCATCCAGAAAAGATACGTAAAAATGAGGAAACCTCAACTTCATAACCAAATTTGAATGACATTCTGCTGATGCACAAATTGTGAAGTGTTTTTTGTTGAAATCCTTTCTTTTAAAAAAAATCTTACTGGATTTTCTTTCACTTTTGGATTTTCTTCCATGTCAAATTCTGCTCATATACGTCTCGCCTACTACCATCTCTGACCCCATGAAATACAGATGACAAGTCCTAGGCTGCATTCAGACATAGGGTGTTAGTTTTACTTATTATAATGGTAGCACTTCTGTCCTGATGTCTACCATTCCTTTCACACTGCAGTAACTGTTGCATGATGAAACTATAACTTTTCAACTGATATACCATCATGCCACACTAAATTTAACTGATACCAGTGGGTGTGATGTGACACAACAATGAACAACATTGGGCATGTTGCTACTCCCCCACCCTTTCCGCCCATGTGCACTTATGATCCCCCATGATTCATCCATGAAAACAGCAGGAAAGAAGTGTATACCACCCCAAACTTTTTTAGTGGGTTAATGGGGTTGCAAACAGATTTTTTCTGGAAGCAACTAACATGAGTATGAGTACTAAACTTCCACTGTATTGTACTAGATTTCCGGACATGGTTTGTATGTCATGTGAAAGATCAAATAAATGTGGAAATATCAGGTAAGGAAACATCAGGAAAATGGGTAAAAAACCCTGCTGTCTGAATACAGCCCTAGACTTAAGATCCAAGTCGTTCAATAGAGTAGCATTTGGTCTCTTAGTGTATAAGACAAGGGTTGGGGTACCTCCCCATTTGACCTGTGAGGCTCTTTTGGACAAGCTGTGTCCATTTGCCCACATGTGAATCGGGTGTGGGGCAGATAAGAGCTTCAAAGGAACAGCGAAGGGCTTAAAGTGAGCTCCCAATTGCTTCTTTGCTGAAGTAAGATGTGTTGCCATCACCCATCAGCTGAACGGCAGTGGGAGCATGTGTTGCTCCATGAGGGGGAAGCAGTTTCCTCCCAGCACTTCTCATTGAACTGCTGAAAACCAGCGGTTCAAAGAGCAGCACAGGGCTGTTGAAAAGCCCTTTTGCAAACAGTCCCATGCCCCTCTTTGAGCCTCTGGTTTTTAGAAGTTTAAAGAGCAGCATGGGGCTGTTTGAAAGCCTCTCTTTGAATCTTCATCAAATTTGGCCTGGCAGGGGTGGGGCGATAAGGATCTGGCCCACAGGCCAGAAAAGGGTTCCCCTCTCTGATATAAGATTTATACCGTGACAACAGCAGCAGGATACACATGAAACAATTCTTCTATTTACTGCTATGGCATGCATTGACTTTAAGGCCATCAACTTTGAGGAAAAGTTGTAGAAGTTGTCAGTGCCCTAGGTCAGTGCTAGAGCATATGCTTTGCAAACAAAATCTACAGGTTCAATCCCAAGCATCAATAAGTTGGGCTGGGGAAGACCCATGCCTGAAACACTGGAAAGCTGATGACAATCTGACTTGGTATAAGGAAACTTCCTATGGGCATGGCAGAATTATGAAAATCAGAGAAAGAGAGAATATACATAGGCAATTCTCTTTTTTAACTTTCTTCAGCAGGAAAAACACTAATGATACAGCCACAAGAGTGGATGCATACTATAGTCAGCATGGATTTTTCGCATTCCTCAATGTTAAATTGAAAATTCCAGCATCTCATTCTGATGCTTCCCATAAGCTCATTTCAAAACAAAGCCTTACATAACTTATAGTCCTGAACTCAGAAACGCGTGCTTAGCAACTCTCTAAATTTTCATGGCCATACACAAAACAGAGAGAATCGAGAGTTCAAAGTGTAAAACAAGAGAAAAAAAATCCAGACCCCTGTTGGACTTGTTTTTGTCAGTGGTCTCGCAATTTGTTTAAATTAAGTAGAAATCAGTCATGTTCACAGAGTACCTATTACTGACCTTGCCCCATACTCTGACCTTCATCTTCTGCAGTTTAAAAGTTAAAAAAATGTCTGGCTGACTTTTAATTTAAGAAATTTAACATTGAAGTCAATGATAAGCATGGGCATGCTCAGGAAGAACCAACTGTCAGTGTTCTAAAAGCCAGAATCACAGCTGTTTGACATGGCTAATCAGGTGACCACACCCATGCCAGACCTTTATTTCACTTTAGACAGTCATAGCTTCCCCCCAAAAAATCCTGGGAAGTATAGTTTGTGAAGGGTGCTGAGAGTTGTTAGGAGACTCCTGTTCTCCTGACAGAGCTCCACTGGCCAGAGGGGTTTAACAGTTGGCCCCTCTACTGGGGATTGTAGCTCTGTGAGGAGAATAGGGCATCTCCTACAAACTCTCAACACCCTTCATTAACTACACTTCACAGGATTCTTTGGGAGGAAGCTATGACTGTCTAAAATGAATTGAAGGTCTGGTGTGGATGTGGCCAGGGACAGCTTTGGTTTAAATTTGGGCGGGAGGGAGACTATATGTGCCTGCTGTAGAATGAAAAGTTGGGAAAAACCCTGAAAAACAATGATATTGTTCACAAACTTTTCCTTTTGGAAATGAAAGGGGATTCCCCTCTGCCCAGTTCCCACACACCCAATCTCCTCCCCTCCCCTTCCCTCCCTCTCCCCTCCACCTTCCGCCCTACCCCCAGGTCAGTTTCACCTATCCTAAGCAATATTGTACAGGAGTAAATCTCATTGAACTCAAAAAGCATGCCCTCTCCTCCTATTATCCCCTCCCTCTTGCTCTGTTCCTCCCCTTCCTTTGCCCCTTCCATCCCTCCGCTCCTTCCCCCTCCCCTCCCGTCTCTTCTCCCCTCCTCCTTCCCTCTCCTCTCCCCTCCCACATGGTCAGTTTTACCTATCTTAAGAATGATTTTACCTATCCTAAGCATATCCTAAGCATGATGAGTAAATCCCATTGAACTCAATAAACATGGAAATGATCAAACCTACCCTTCCCTTTTCCTCCCTCCTGTCCCTCCCCTCCTGTCCCTCCCCTTCTAGCACATTTCTAGATATACTTGTGTTTTTAATTGACCATCCCCACCCTTCCTTAAGTGGGGTAGTTTAAGCATAGCAGGCTGAACACACGCATCTTGAGCAGGCCAAGTTTGTTTTTTTTCCATCAGCTAGATTCATTGCTTAAGTAGCAACATATTGCAGCCAGTCTGATTTCACAGCAAACTGCAGATTTACAGTAACTGTTAATGCACCCAAAATAGAAATAGAACATAACCTCCAGTTTGAAACACAAAAGGCTGTCTTCACCATTATATGACATTGACTAATAAAAAGGCTTTGAGATTAATAAAAATAAATTTGACACAGATTTCTAGGATGAATAATGAGAGAAATATTATTTTCTAGGTTAGATTATCTGCAGAAATAGTAGTAACACAGGAAAGAAGCAAAGTAAGAAGAACACCAACAAACATACAACAATGCAATTCTCCATCTTTGGAGATGGCAGGTGTTGCCACCACTCACCATATGCTCAGAGGCACATGTTATCAAATTCTTCCAAGCTACACAGGAAATTGATTGGACTGTGAAAGACCAACTCAAATTGTGTTTGCATTTTGACAAATTTGGAGGGCAGTACAATATCTCAGAGAGGAGGTCAGGTCTCCTGCTCCCCTGGTGACATGCACTATAGCTGTCCAATTTCCCTGCTTTTTAAAGTTTGATAGAAATATCTTTTGGCTATAGGTATTTTCTTAAATCACATTTTTTTTTTGCCTATTAGTGAATAACTGCTTGATACTTGCAGTGTTGTAGGATTTAAAGTTCTCAGGAGGGCCAAGCCTCTTAAGTATTCATTGTGGGAGAGTGAAATGCA
Organism: Rhineura floridana; assembly: GCF_030035675.1. Taxonomy (NCBI): domain Eukaryota; kingdom Metazoa; phylum Chordata; class Lepidosauria; order Squamata; family Rhineuridae; genus Rhineura; species Rhineura floridana. Next base: position 54,905,343 of record NC_084480.1, read on the forward strand.
ACATGAACAGACAATGCTGCTCAGTACAGCAAAACCATAACTGTGATTATTATGGCAGTAATGTGAACCCTGCACTTCTTGCCAATGTTTCTTTAATGTTGATTTCCTCTGATTTACAGCTTGTCAGTAAAGTACACACTTTAATTGGTTCAGAGTTTATGTGATATACAGAGTACTTCAATATTAATTACAAAATGTGCTGACAAGCTGTGTGATTGTTTTTTCCCCTTCTTCCCCTTCTTCAGCAGCACCTATCTTATATGTACAGATTTGGTATTATTGACCTTGACAGAACCTTGAAGAGTATAAAAGGAGAACACAAATTCCTCACTGGCATAAGCTGATTATGTTTAGTAAAGTTGGCATTTAAGGATCATTTATAATCACATTTGGAGGTGATGCACATATAATGGTTGGCAAAAACTGTTCTTAACCCAACACTTCTTGTGCTTAACATGGGAGCCAACTTCAGGGATAGAAATTGATTATTTATGACAGTAGAAAATCTGGAGAGTTCAGACTTGAACCTGTTTCAAGAAGTGCTTTGAAAAAAGCTTTTCAGAGGGTTAACTATATAAATAAAAATAAGTTGGACAAAACATTCTGCCAGAAACAGATTTTTAAAAATTGTATTTTCAGATTATTTGCTCCAATGGAAACTCCAGAAGAAAGCAATGGTATTTCTGTCAACATTATAATGGTTCCAAGGCCAGCTGCTTAGTTTTCCAAAGTGGCAAAGAAATAAATAGTAAGTTTGTATATAGGGCAAGGTTTATTTGAAAGACCTCTTGCACCTGCATAAACCTGCCTGGATCTAAAATAGGCCACAAAGACCCTATTGGTGGGCAGGAGTGACACGGGCTTTTCTTTGGTAGCCGCATTCCTATAGAATGCCTTTCTTGCATAAGGTAACCTTGGCTCCTTCCCTATTTTTAAATGGGCTTTTAAAGACTTGGATAGTTTAGTCTGTTTTTAATTGATGATGGTTTTCTATTTCACAGTTATGACTGTAATCAGCGGAGGCTTGATTCATCAGAGTGAAAGGGACACTACACACCAACCTCAGTCTGCTCTCAGCCAGCCCCCATCTACTGCCTTTATTTCATACATCCAATCCAAGGGTTGACACTGCCTATCAGCTTCCCCCTCCTTAGTAGAACTTAGCAGAGAGCAGGATGGGGACAAACTAGAGTTAGTTGGCTCTGGCTGTCATTGGCTCTGGCTCCACCTATTGCTGGCCTGTCGGCCTTTTGCCCTACCAGCCCCAATGAGAACAAGCCACCACTGACTGTAACTGACTGTTATACTGTAATTATTACTGAAAGTTTTATTTTTTATTTGGAATGTTATTTTAATGCGGCTGTTTTAGATAATTGTAATATATATTACTGTTTTATGTTTTGTAAACCACATTGAGAAATTATTACCTTTAACCTTACCAGTACAAATATTTTACATAAATAAATAAGGATTCGGGGTGATTAAAACAAACATCCTTAAACAGAATGGACATTTCCATACATAGCGGAAGAGCACACTTACATTTCCAAGATGCAAGATGCAAGACTTAAAACACTCTCGACTTGATTTTTGCATACTTGGTTGGAAAGTGCAATTGGGAAGATTCAAAAAGCTGACAATGAGTGATGGCATATATTTCAGTTTCCTGAAGCTCTTGGGTGTAATGTACAACAATACCGATTCATGAGAAAAGTTCTAAGGCAATGAGCTTTGGAAGAAAAAAAATATATGTCAAAAGCCTTTCAGTTGTGACACGTATCTTGGGAATAAACAATACTGGAATGTTAACTTGCACTTAGAGCCTGTGCATTTGTCATCAGAAGACTAGAGTGTAGTACTATTCATGCAATACAAGTGTAAGCCTGAGAAAATGCATGAGAAAGTTCATTCTCGTTGGTTTATGCAGAATTCAGGACTCCTCATCATTAGCGTCCTGTTACTTTTGCTCCTCAGGCCCCTTATTATATCCTTATCTATGATTTTTGGCCCCACTTTCAGCTCAAACCCCAGTTCATCCCATTGTTGCAAAATCCTTTGAGTACCTGCAACATCACAGCAGCTCAACCAGTAAGTAGGAAGTGCTTTCAGATTGCTAGATAATAGGCGGCCTTTGCTTAATTAAGATTTTGCCTTATGGCTAGCAATTCATGAACCCAGCAACATTTTTTAAAAAAGATGGTAAGCACTATTTTTCAAATTGTTGGTGCTATTGTCTAGAACAGGGGCCACAAACATGGTGTCCGTGGGCGCAATGACACCCTTGTGGTCTTTCCTTGGTGGTCATGAAGCCTCTGAGCTCCCCCCACTCACTGTCCCCCTTGGTCATAAGGCACTCAAGGGTGGTTACCTTTTTCTCCCTTGAAAAGTACATAGAGGTGAAGGAGAAGTTGGAAGTATGCTTCTGCTGAGCTGTTCAAGGTGCCGCTAATTCTGATGGATCTACTTTTCACCAGATCCCTATAAAGCCATTGAGTACAACCCTCTGCTCAATGAAGGAATCCAAATTAAAGCATACCTGACAGGTGACTGTTCAGCAGTCTCTTGAATGCCTCTATTGTTGGAGAACCCACCACCTCCCTAAGTAATTGGTTCCATTGCTGTACCTCTCTAACAGGAAGTTTTTCCTGATGTTCAGTTGAAATCCAGCTTCCTATAACTTGAGCCCATTATTCCATGTCCCGCACTCTGGGACGATTGAGAAGAGATCTTGGCGTCCCACTGTGTGGCAACTTTTCAAGTACTTGAATAGTGCTATCATATCTCCCTTTAGTCTTCTTTTCTCAAAGCTAAGCACGCCCAGTTCTTCCAGTCTATCTTCGTAGGGCTTTGTTTCCAGTCCCATGATCATCCTTGTTGCCTTCCTCTGAACCTGTTCCAGTTTGTCTGCATGCTTCTTAAAGTGTGGTGTCCAGAACTGGATACAGTACTCAAGATGAGGCCTTGTTGTTGTTATGTGCAGGGCCGGTTGTAAAGGGCGGCCAGGTGGGGCACTGGCCCTACGGCCCCTGGAGCTACAGGGGGGCCCTCAGCTGCCCCTCCGCTTCCCTTTCATGATCTGCGCCCCCCACGCCCCCCACCTACCTGTCTGCTGTCTTTTACTATTGCCCTTAACAAAGATGGCGGCTGCGGTTTCCCTAAGGTACTTAATTTCTTAATTTCACATATACGCTCATGGGGTCTGAACTGGCGGTGACCGACCAGGAGAGAGACCTCGGGGTTGTAGTGGACAGCACGATGAAAATGTCGACCCAGTGTGCGGCAGCTGTAAAAAAGGCAAATTCCATGCTAGCGATAATTAGGAAAGGTATTGAAAATAAAACAGCCGATATCATAATGCCATTGTATAAATCTATGGTGCGGCCGCATTTGGAATACTGTGTACAGTTCTGGTCGCCTCATCTCAAAAAGGATATTCTAGAGTTGGAAAAGGTTCAGAAGAGGGCAACCAGAATGATCAAGGGGATGGAGCGACTCCCTTACGAGGAAAGGTTGCAGCATTTGGGGCTTTTTAGTTTAGAGAAAAGGCGGGTCAGAGGAGACATGATAGAAGTGTATAAAATTATGCATGGCATTGAGAAAGTGGATAGAGAAAAGTTCTTCTCCCTCTCTCATAATACTAGAACTCGTGGACATTCAAAGAAGCTGAATGTTGGAAGATTCAGGACAGACAAAAGGAAGTACTTCTTTACTCAGCGCATAGTTAAACTATGGAATTTGCTCCCACAAGACACAGTAATGGCCACCAGCTTGGATGGCTTTAAAAGAAGATTAGACAAATTCATGGAGGACAGGGCTATCAATGGCTACTAGCCATGATGGCTGTGCTGTGCCACCCTAGTCAGAGGCAGCATGCTCCTGAAAACCAGTTGCCGGAAGCCTCAGGAGGGGAGAGTGTTCTTGCACTCGGGTCCTGCTTGCGGGCTTCCCCCAGGCACCTGGTTGGCCACTGGCCTGATCCAGCAGGCTCTTCTTATGTTCTTATGTTCTTATTATATGCCTCTGTCAGATATACTTCTTTTGATGAGGCAGTGAGAGTAGTTAGGAAGGCTGGAAAGGGTGCTTTACTGGCAAAGTGTGATATAAAATCTGCTTTTCGCCTTTTGCCAGTACACCCTGCAGATGTGATTTGCTTGGTTTTAAATTTCAGGGCCAGTTTTATGTAGACAGAGCTATGCCAATGGGTTGTTCGGTGTCTTGTGCTGCTTTTGAAGCATTTAGCACATTTCTGGAATGGGCATTGAGGAGGAAAGCATTATCCTCCTTCTCTGCTCATTATCTTGATGATTTTTTTTATTATTATTTGTGGGGCCTGCTGGGTCTTCTCATTGCTTACATCTCATGCAAGCCTTTGATAATTTAACTGAGGGATTGGGAGTCCCGCTAGCACCTGAAAAGTCGGAGGGCCCTACTACTTCCCTTATTTTCTTAGGGATCCAGTTAGATACTGTAGCTCAGTCTTCCCGTTTGCCGCTAGAGAAGTTGGTGGTACTGCGTCAACTGCTTCATTCAGTCATAGGGCTGAAGAAGATAACATTGGCCCAGTTACAGGAACTTGTGGGCCATTTAGTTTTTGCTTCCAAAGTTATTTCACCAGGTTGTGCATTCCTCAGGCGTTTATGTGACACCATGAAGGGAGCTCGCTCTCGCTTCCATTTCATAAGGATGACGTCAGGGATGAGGGAGGATTTGCATATGTGGCTGGAATTCCTGACGGATTTCAACGGCCTTCCCTTTTGGCGGGAGGAATTGCTCTTAGAAGCCGAATTACAGGTGCATTCCGATGCTGCCGGAAGCATTGGCTTCGGAGTAATATTTAGATCCCAGTGGTGCGCTGAGCGATGGCCTGAAAGTTGGCAGGCTACCGGAATTACTTCAGATTTGACATTTCTGGAATTTTTTTCCAATAGTGGTAGCGGTTCATATCTGGCCACTGGCATTTCAAAATCACACAGTGCGTTTCTGGTGCGATAATTTTGCCACAGTTAGCGTTATTAATGCCCAAACTTCTAAGTCTCCTCGTGTGATGTGCTTGGTGCGTGCTTTTGTATTGCAATGCTTGTGATTTAATGTTTTATTCCTGGCCAGACATGTTCCAGGTTTGCAGAATACAGTTGCTGATGCACTTTCCCGATTACATATGGCGCGCTTTCGGGAGCTTGCACCTGGCGTGGCTCCGGATCCAGTACCAATCCCTCCTTTCCTGTGGAACCTTGGCAACTAGAAGTTGGGGTTGCTATTGCAGCTGCTCTTGCTCCCAGTACTCAAAATGCGTATAAGCGATCTTTTGCGAAGTTCCAGGCTTTCCTCATCGGCTTGAAGCTGACATTTGACTGGCCTATTCCTGTGGCTCATTTATTGCAGTTTATGATATATTTAAAAGGGCACAATAATTCTGTTTCCACTATCGCCGGCCACCTCTCGGCGCTAGCCTTTAACTCCAAGGCAAGGGGGCTGCCGGATCATTCTGTAGATTTTAGGGTCAGAAAGGTCCTTGTGGGTTGGTCGCGTTCCGCTCCCAGGTCCGCTGGCCGGAGGAGGCCAATCACGCCCGATGTCCTCCTCCAGATCCTGGCACTATTTAATTCTTTATGCTCATCTCAGTATGAGTCGCACCTGTTCGCCGCAGTAACTCTGACGAATCCGGAATGAATGCAGCCCATAGACTCCAACAGCGCAACCACTGGCCAACAAGGCCTGCCGAACAACGGCCCAAAATTGAAACTGAGTCAGGGCAGTTCCATCTGTATGTAGAAACAAATAACGCTGGCCCACTGGCCGAATGGATAAGAATTGCCGCATTGCAGACACAGGGCACAATACTGGGACCTGGCATCATTGTAAAACCACGATACTGCCACGGCCCTTTTGATCGGTCTTAGAGACACACAGGGAGAACCTCACTATAACCGCACCTCCAACCACTGTTGGTCTCCCTACCTTCTGCCCCATCAGTCCCAATGGGCGCCAGCCTCCACTGAAAATCAGAATTACTTCACCCTCAGCTGGACAGTAGACAGTAGGCAAAAATGTGGTCCTTTTGGACGATTGGAGAACCCATCCCCCCAAATCCTATTCAGCCCCCTACGACTTATTGTCTGTTCATATACTGTTACTAGGATAGGTGGGTGGGTCGCTCTTCCTGGTCCCAGGCTATGGTCTGAAGGCACATAAGGCCAGCTCCCTGCTGAAGCTAAGCAGGGTCAGGTCTGGTCAGGGCCTGGATGGGAGACTGCTTGAGAACTATATGTAAGCTACCTTGGGTTTCTATCATGAAAAGAAAGGTGGGGTATAAATGTAATAAATAAATAAATAAATAAAAGATGTTGCCTTAAACAGACCTTCCCATTCTCAGTCATACACTGGCTGTAGCTCAGTGGTAGAGCATCTGCATTGCATGCAGAAGGTACCAGGTTCAATGTCTGGCGTCTCCAGGTAGGGCTGGGAGAGACTCATCTGAAACCCTGGAGAGCTGCTGCCAGTCAGTGTAGACAATACTGAGTTAGATGGAATAATGGCTTGACTCAGTATAAGGCAGCTTCCTATGTTTCTATCTTACATGCTTCCATTTGTCAACAACGTGCGTAGGCAAAACTCATCCAGTCTAAACATCAGAGGAATATCATTTTGGGCATTGCACACAGGAAGTTGAATGGCTGACTATGTTGATAAACACTGCAAAGTCCAGCCAAATTTACAAAGCTGCTATCTCAACAATGTAGGCATGTGGTTGAAATCTTGACTTTAGAAAGTTCCCTGTGTGCAAGTACCACCACGGAGCTACAACACAGTTAATACTCTATTCTCTTCCACCTCATGCATGCCATATCAATAAAACAGCTAGCTGAGTTTTGATTTAAGAATTTTCCTTATTGAGCAGATTATATGAAGCAGAAAGGACACAGCTTGATTTTTTTTCCTGCTAAGTTGAGCTTGCAGTGTTAGCAGTGTGGGAAAAAACTCTGTTTGATTTGTCAGCTGATTGAGTTTGCTGTGATAGTTCTGAGGCAAACTAACTGTTAGATGTAAAAAGATGCCCTATTTAAATAGTATGCGTCTCAGTGTGACCACATGCAGACTTGAGGCAGATGCCAAGAACAATAAAAATATTCATTCAGTTGGGTAGGTCTTAATAAAATAGTATGCAATGGAAGAAAAACGTCATTTCCTATTCCTGACAGTTTCACCTCTACTCACACTGGTAATCAAGTATCATTCTTGCAGCTGCCATTAAAATTGCTGGCATGGGACGATAATACCAGGAAGTTACTGACTGTATATATGTAGACAAGGAGACAATGAATGTGGGGCAAGTGAAGGCAGATCTTCTATCCAAAATAGGGATTGTGGGATGTTCCCTCCATCTTGTAATGACTTGGAGAAAAAAATCTCTGCCAAATGGTTGTATTAACAATAGTATTCAAGTGACATACAAAATTCCTAAAATACAATATAAATTTTAAAAAGCCAAGCAGCAGGTGATTATACATGGCAACGCTGCTTAAAAATAGCACATTAAAGCATGCACAGAAAGCTCAAGAAGCAACAAAACACAACAAACAAAATGATACAAAACCTAAAAAACAAGCAATGCCAAAGCAAAATCATGAATTGCTGAAGGCTGAGGAGAACAGGACAAACATCCTTGGTGCTTAAAAAACAGTAAAGAGGGCATCAGGCAGATATTCCTTGGGAGGGAGTTCCCCAGAGAAAGGAATCTCTCTCTGGTAGCCACTTACCTATCTTCCGAAGGCAGGAACACCCAGAAAAGGGCCTGTGATTATGATCTTAGCTGCTAAACAGCTTCATATGGGAGAACACAGACTATTTAGAACTTTATAAGGTAAAGTCAGCACTTTGAATTGTGCCCCAAAATAAACTGGAGATCAATGAAGGTATTCAAGTACAGGTAATAATGTGCTCATTCCAACATGTCTGGCTACTGTAAGCAGAACCAGAAGTTCCAAAAGCAGTTCAGAAGCACCTTCACATATAATGTATATATTGAAATCACTGAAGCATGAAACAATCAGGGCAAGATTATTTCTTTCCAGGAAGGGATGAAGCTAGTATACTACCAACTGGGAAAATGCCCTCTGACCTACAACCACCACTTGTGCATCCATAAGCAAAGTTGGAACTGGGAGTACTCCTAAGCTGCAAACCTGCTATTTAAGGGGAAGTGCAATCACATTCAAAACAGGTTGAGTAAAGCTTCCATGATCAATAAACCCACTCTTATCTGATTTCACCTTCAGTTAGTCCCATAACTGACTTGAGGGTTCACAGCCTACTTTGAGAAAAAGTGGGGCCAGTATGAACATGGATATATGACTTGGTGGTATGAACCAGCAACAGCTATTCATTCAAAGTTCAAACATAGCACTGCTGAAATGGGAAAATGGAATTTTAGCAATGTTGCCTGACCATTTCAAAATACAATTGCTCTTTTTGCAGATGACACACTACTTTCTTTAACGGACCCACATCACTCCATACCCAAATTGATGGCATCCATGGACAATTTCAGCCACTCATTTGAATACAAAATTAACTGGCAGAAGTTGGAGGCATGGGCATAGGGTGCGGGCCAGTAGAAAGCCACCATACAGACCAGCCTCTAAAGTGTAAAAAAGATTGACTTGAGACTCTGTATCCCCAGGCAAATTGACTTAAGTAGCAAAACTAGATATGGAAGCAACACTTATCAAAATAAAGGCAGACCAGAAGCACTGGGCAGGGCTAATACTATGTTTATAGGAAGAAATAAAAAGAATTAAAATGAACATCCTGCCAAACTAACAATGTTGTTATTAATCCTGTCACCATGATCCAGCATACTATGGGTACAGTGGATATGTCTTGGCTGCAGGTACATCAGTTTAAGCATTTATTAGCAAGTCAAACTTTAAAGCATCATGCTACCAGGACTCTTTTAAAATTTGAAGCTGTGTTATTAAGGCAGGGGAAGAATGATAAAAACCTGGTCTCTGCTTTATATGTGGAATTGATAGGTGTGTCAACTGCCCCCCTCATGGAGCTTAAAGCTATTTGGGAGAATGACATAAATTTGGATATCAGTAGTTCTAAATGGAATGCCTTATGGACAGTTAAGCTGTATAGGTCAGTCTTTACTTATGTGAGGGAATGTTCCATGAAAGTGGCACCACATGCCAATTCAATTAGCACAGATAATGTGTGGATTGTCTGTGAACTGTTAGTGTGAGTCTGGAGCCCGAGGGATGTTTTTACATTTATGGTGGGAATGTCCAGTGCAGACGTTCTGGGCTGATGTATTCACTGAGCTTCTTAAAATATTTGGAACTACTGTCCCAATGACTCCTTAACTGTCTGTACTGACCCCAATCTAAAGAACTGTTGGCATGGTTGTTGGGGGTAGAAAGGATCTCTGTTTCCCAAAAGTGGAAGACTGCAGAGGACTTGAACTTATCATTATGGTTCACAAATGTATGGAACCTGGTGTTGAAGGAGAAAAATACTCATGCTTTGAGAGTCTCTGGTGGTACACGAAATCCAGAACACTTTTATGCTGTTTGGTGGGATTTTATATTTTATGCTGTTGTAAATGACCTATATAACTCCTTACCTGCTCCAATGTGAGAAATCTGGATGTCTTAAGAATATTTTATGTTCTGAGCTGTATGATCAGTTGTTACCCTAATGTACCTGTGTATCACTCCAGTAGCCCTTGATTGTTGTTGTTATCTTTATTATATGTTTAATAAACATTTTTTTTAAAAAAGAACAACCTCATTTGCACTTAGTCTTTAATCTTATTGCCTGTTCATCATCTTCCTTGCTGTGCCGTTGCCATGCCACTCCTATCTGGCTATTCCAATCAGTCTGTCATCACATCTATTCTTCTATTTGCATTTTGTTTTGGAGAATAGCTAAAGGGAAAGAAGGAAATCACCTGTATGTTTGTTTATGTTTTTAGATCTTTCATTTGGTCTTAGTGACACATTAACTATTCCTTTATTTCTGCTTCAGCCTCTACATGCTCTCTAACCATCCTGGCTATATATGGTGTAAATGTCAGCTCGGTAGTTAAATGCAGAAATGTGATTTTTTAAGCACATATTTCTTGTAAATGCTGCTGCTTGAGAAACTGTGGTTGTAATTGCTGTCAGAGTGAACATCACTCATTTCACAGAAGCCTTGCAAATGGCAAACCAATGTTATATATGGCCTTCAGTTGTTAGCTGGTGATTAGGAAGATGAAAAATGTGGAGTTCAGCTGACAACAACACTCGAGACACTTCACAGAGACATAATCTAGCAAAGAGTATCTAATAAAGTTGCCCTTTTTCTGAACTCGAACTGTAGTCAAAGAAACACATAAAGAACCCATTATGGGCACTACTCAGGAACCATCTACTTTCTGATTAGATCCGTATAAAAAAATACAAATTTCATATACATAGAAAAAGATCTAGGGGATATGCTCCTGAAAGTGTGTGTGTGTGTCATATGATCTCTGTAATAGCTATTGGCTTAGTTTCTATGATGTTACAGCAGTTTTATTTATGAATTAAATATATCCTCTCCTTCCTCATAGAAGGAACCTAGGGCAGCAAACAAGAAGTAATAAAACACTAAAAATCTTTAAAAACATGTTAAAAATAAAACATTTTTAAAATTTTAAGTTCTGGAAAGCCATAGGACACAATGCTTTGGAGACCTTGAAATTTAAACACTAGAATCCCTGAGCAACATTTTGTTAAATTAGGCACAGTGGGTATCTAAAGTGCACTTTATTTGCACATCAGCTTAGCAATTTTGAGATCTTTTAATGGAGGAATTAAGTATTGCTGTTTATAGTATGCAATCCCATATTTTCCAAATGAGAATAATTACAATATTTATAGTTCTGTTTACTAATTGGGCTCAAAATCAACAAATACCACTCTTTGTTGTCACCTTGTTTTGACAGTTCTTTCTCTTTTTGTTGTTTCCTCTGAGCTGCTCTTCCCATTACACAGTACTTTAGGCAACCTTGATTATAATCACACTATACCTAAATCTGTAACTTCCCAGCTATCAGAGCCTTCCTTTCCAACAAAATAATGTTCTTGTCATTGTACCAGTCTGCTATAAAATGAAGCATGGGACACATTTTTGCTCTTAATATATGCTCCCTACTGAATGTATGGGTAGGGTTGATAACATATTTATTTATTTATTTATTGCACTTGTATACCGCCCCATAGCCGAAGCTCTCTGGGCAGTTTACAGCAATCAAAAACATTAAAATAAATATACAATTTAAAACACATATTTCAAAAACAATTTAATATGTGTTGTGTACTGTGCTTTTTGATTCTGCCACTGGGGGAGTCAAATTTACACCTTTGTCATGGATGTACCATTTTCTGGTGAGGTTGGATCTATTGGGATTAGTTCATCCCTGAATGGGTATGGGGAAAATTAAGATGGTCTGCCTTCAGAGACTTATGCAATCCCTAGGATCCCTGAATGATCTGGAGGGTGGGATTCTCCTGTTGCCATGCCCAGTGCTCTTACCAAGCTCCTAGTCTTTGCTATAGAATTGCAAGACAGGAAGGGCTGTCAACAGGAACACTCCTAAGTGCTCTCTCCAATGCTGTGAAGCCTGGAATTCACTTGGTTTTTGTAGTGTGCTTAGGACAATGAAGCAGGTTGAATTATGGCACAAAACTTGTAACAAAGCCTATCAAACACAGGTTAGAGTCCATAGACATGCCTGAGGTAGTGATGATAGCAAAACAATCTTACTTCTCTGCAACCATTGCATTCCGAAGCAGTATCTAGCAGAACATTTCAGAGTGGTTAAAGGACTGGTGAGCCTTAGGCCACTATGTATAACAAGGGCAGGGAACCTCCATCCCGTGGGCCTAACTAGGCCAGGATTGTGCATGGATATACCTGTAGCATTGGCTGCTCTGTCTGATGGGAGAGGGACAGGTAGAATGTGACTCTCTGATCTCATGGTAGCTTTTGATATAATCTACCATGGTATCACCATAGAACAACTGTGTGGGTTGAGGGCATGGTGATACAGTGGTCTGCTCCTACTTGTTATTCATATTTTTATTATTAGATTAACTGCTTATTTTACAAAGGTATATAAGCAAACATAAAACAAGTATAAAAACAAGACTAAAAACTACCTAAAATGCTCACTGTTAATAAGTATAAAAAAGCAGATCCAACTCAACCCACCCTACAAACAAAGGCAGATAATTAAGGATTAGAAGTGTGAGTGAATAAAAATGTTTTTGCCTGGCACCTAAAAACAAATAGTGATGGTGCTGGAGTGCCTTCTTGCAGAAAGCACTCCACAGTCGGGGAGCCACCACTGAGAAACCCCATTCTCATGTCACCACCCTCTGCACCTCCCTTGGAGGGGGCACAGGGAGAAGGGCCTCAGATGATAAATTCAGGATCCACACTGGTTCATGTGGGGAGAGGTAGTCCTTGAGATATTGGAATCCGGAGCAGCATAACACTTAATAGGTTAAACCAGCACTTTGAATTGAGCCCAGAAACAAATTGGTAGCCAATGCAATTGTGCCAGGATTGGTGTTCCAGGAACACTTTCAGGGAGTAGCATTGGGTGACTCTTGCTCAGCCTTTTAGCAGTTGTGTTGTGGGATCTCACAAGGTTCTGTTCTGTCTCCAATCCTATTTAACATCTATATGAAGCTGTTGGATGCTGTTGTCAGGGGATTTGGTGTCATCAGTATCCTGATGACACCCAACTTTTTATCTGTGCATTGCCTGAACCAGATGTAGTGGTGTCTCTGCTGAACTGGTTCCTGGAGGAAGTAATGGGCTGGATGAGGGCCAATCAACTGAAGCTGAATCCTGACAAAATAGAAGTGCTGTTAGTGGATCGTTCTCTTGACTGGCACTGTGTGTTCTGCCTGCTATTGACAGAATTGCACCCCCCTGAAAAAGCAGGTACATAGTTAAGGGTGCCCTAAGATGCATCATTGTCATTGGAAACCTAGATGGCTTCAGAAGCTAGGGGTGCCTATTGACAGCTACAGCTGGTTCACCAGCTATGGCCGTTCCTGGACTGAGACAGCTTGCTCACGTTTTGTATACCTCTGTAACCTCCTGCACTCTACACGGTGCTGCTTTTTAAGATGCCCAGAAACTGCAGCTAGCACAGAATGTTTCCACCAGAATACTGGCTGGCACCTGGTGTTGTGCCATATAACACCTGTTTTTCAGGATCTGCCTAGCATTGTGCGATATAGCACCTTTTTTGCACTGGCTGCCTCTATGTTCCTGGGCCCAATTCAAGGTGTTAATGCTTACTTATAAAGCCCTGAATGATATGGAGTACCTTTCCCTATATCAGCCAGCCCAGGCTCTAAGACTGGCACAGGGGGCCCTTCTTGTTGTCCCACTGGTGAATGTTGCTTGCTGTGTAGGGGTGCTGGATGAAGCCTTCTCAGTAACAGTCACAAGCTTTAAATGCCTCCTGAAGACCCACCTATTTAAGCAAGCTTTCAGTGGCTCATACGATTTATTGCACTGCTCTGCTTTATTGATGCTCTAACTCAGCCTTTCCCAACCAGTGTGCCTCCAGATGTTGTTGGACCACAACTCCCATCTTCCTGACCATTGGCAATGCTGGCTGAGGCTGATGGTAGTTGTGGTCCAACAACATCTGGAGGCACACTGGTTGGGAAAGGCTGCTCTAGCTGATGGATCCTTTGGTGTGTGTTTTTGTATATTTCTTTGTATTTTTAGTAATCAGATTGTGATAAAGATTTTTTTCTAAATGATTTTATTGTATTTTATGTAAACTGCTTAAGGATCTCATATATCAAGGAATATATAAATATAATAAACAACTAAATGCACCCCAACTGCGGAACTGTCTTTCATTGGATGCACAAATTGCTACATCAGTGACGAACAGGAATGAAAGGATCTGCCAATTTTGATTCTCTCTGTTTCTCATTTTTTCCAATCAGTTCCCCAGGTTTCTGCAGCAATTTGCATTTGTTTGTTTTTTAAAAATCCTCATGAAAATTCTTCAGCATTTTAGTGTAAATTTCCTCAATAAACACATTTTTGTCTGTAGTTTTGACTAATGGACACATTTTTGCCAGCCATTTCTCTTTATAATGCATTTTAGAATATTATTTTCACTAATAGATTCATTTTTATATACACATACCCCCACAATATATGCATTTTTGTAAACATTGTTTGGTTGAAGGACTGCATCAGAAAATGTGGGTAAGTGCAAATTTTGATGGGTGGCTGTGTTTTAGTTCTCATATTCTTTAGGAAGTGCACATTTGATAAATTTGGCTTTAAATGCAAACTGAATTGAATTTGTCCCCCATCTCTAATGATGAGCTTCCATTGCTTAATTAAAACACATCTGTTATCCCTGACATTTGGCAGATTGGCTAACTCGGCTCTGGAGTTAAGGATTGGTTGTATTATGTGTTGCTACTGCTAATTTTCATTGCCACCACACCAAAGAAGACTCGTGACACATATAACACATAATCAATCAAATTCAAATCAACCAATTAATTGATTTCAAATACTTCAGGCAGCCTACAAATATCATAAATAAATAAATATTTTTATTTTAAGTTATAATGCTGAGACCTGTGGATATTGTGCATTGTTGTTGTTGTTGTTATGTGCCTTCAAGTCGATTACGACTTATGGCGACCCTATGAATCAGTGACCTTCAAGAGCATCTGTCATGAACCACCCTGTTCAGATCTTGTAAGTTCAGGTCTGTGGCTTCCTTTATGGAATCAATCCATCTCTTGTTTGGCCTTCCTCTTTTTCTACTCCCTGCTGTTTTCCCCAGCATTATTGTCTTTTCTAGTGAATCATGTCTTCTCATGATGTGTCCAAAGTATGATAACCTCAGTTTCACCATTTTAGCTTCTAGTGACAGTTCTGGTTTAATTTGTTCTAACACCCAAATATTTGTCTTTTTCGCAGTCCATGGTATCCGCAAAGCTCTCCTCCAGCACCACATTTCAAATGAGTTGATTTTTCTCTTATCTGCCTTTTTCACTGTCCAACTTTCACATCCATACGTAGAGATCGGGAATACCATGGTCTGAATGATCCTGACTTTGGTGTTCAGTGATACATCTTTGCATTTGAGGACCTTTTCTAGTTCTCTCACAGCTGTCCTCCCCAGTCCTAGCCTTCTTCTGATTTCTTGACTATTGTCTCCATTTTGGTTAATGACTGTGTTGAGGTACTGATAATCCTTGACAAGTTCAATGTCCTCACTGTCAACTTTAAAGTTACATAAATCTTCTGTTGTTATTACTTTAGTCTTTTTGACGTTCAGTTTCTCCATATTCTGTCCTTACAGTAGCCTGTTGTCCAGAGTATAAGTTGCACATCAGGACAATCAGATGCTGTGGCACCCCCATTTCTTTTAAAGCATTCCATAGTTTTTCATGATCTACACAGTCAAAGGCTTTGCTGTAGTCTATAAAGCACAGGGTGATTTTCTTCTGAAATTCCTTGCTCCATTCCATTATCCAACGTATGTTTGCAATATGATCTCTGGTGCCTCTTCCCTTTCTAAATCCAGCTTGGACGTCTGGCATTTCTCGCTCCATATATGGTAAGAGCCTTTGTTGTAGAATCTTGAGCATTACTTTACTTGCATGGGATATTAAGGCAATAGTTTGGTAATTACTGCATTCTCTGGGATCCCCTTTCTTTCGAAGTGGGATATATACTGAATGCTTCCAGTCTGTGGGCCATTGTTTAGTTTTCCATATTTCTTGACAAATTTTTGTCAAAATTTGGACTGATTCAGTCTCAGTAGCTTGTAGTAACTCTGTTGGTATGCCATCTATTCCTGGTGATTTGTTTCTTCCAAGAATTTTAAGAGCAGCTTTTGTCATGCCCGCCCGACCCTCAGGGTCCCGGGAACATGCATCAGGCTCAGACCCCCACCCTTAGGGAAATGAGACTGGAACCGAAAAGCTCTTACTTCACCCTTGCCAAGGCTGTGTACGCTCACAACAACCCTGCAAGGTAGAAGGTAGGCTGCCACCACCCCTGTAAACTGGTCCACTCAGAGCCAGGGGATCTCTGAGCCCAGAAGGTATATAAAACCAAGGTCCTAAAAGGCAAGAGTCACAGTTACACTCCTTGCCAGGCACCTCTGGTTTAACACTTAAAATCCAAGCTTTTAACTTCTTAACCCTCTTTGGTAGTGAGTGACTGAGGTTGGGTCAAAACACTGAATTTAGAACCACCCCTTCTCTCAAATGAACACACCAGGTTAAATAGAAGTAGCTTTATTAAAATATATAAGTGCACATATCATATAGCAGCAAGTAATCCTTTAAGACCATTCACCCAACAGGGGTTTAGGTTCTTACAAGAGAATTCATACACACAACAAGAAAATAATAAACTAGCTCACCTAACTACTTACATACGAGGTAGTTGGTTGCGTGGCACCTCTCCTAAGAGAGATGGATGTTCAACATAAAGCAATGGAACCAGACATAGGTTGCCTTCCCATAAGCAACCCCAGGAACCATAAGGCAGAAAAGGTTTGGAACTCTGGTGCCAGTCAGCATAGGCAGAGAACAGAGAACCAAGGCTGTGGGTCCCTAGCCCTATACTTAAGGGAAAAAGATCCTAACGGTCCAAAATTAATTGACCAATCAGGAATTAACTGATGTAACTTTCTTCTCGATGTTTCTCACATTTTCGCGCCTTCAGGCCCCCCTCCCAACGGTGTTTTCCAACTGCATAGGCCAAGGATGACCTTGGGTGCCAGGCACTGGCTAATCAACAAAGATAAACAGGTGCAGCTCGTTAAGGCTTCTTCTAACCGTCTTCAGCTGGGAAAATGAAACTTAACTTTGCAAATTGGCAAGGCCTGTCCTTTCTGACTATAACCATCTCCCAGAGTCCCTTACTGGAACCAAAGTGTTGTCATCAGATTTCTAATAACTCATGACCATTACAGGTTCATGACACGCCCCTTTTTGGGAAGATGATGTCAGAACTCTGAATAGTTCTGCGTCATCGCCACAGCAACCAGGAATAAGGGAACAATCAGAAAAAAAAGAAATTCCATCAACATTACAATACAGCATATAAAAAAAGAAAAGAAAAAACAATTTAATACATTTTAAGCAAGTGAGCTACTTCTTGTCTTATGCCTTCTAATTAAGTTCAAAGTTACAAAATAACAAACAATAAAGGAGAAAAAAAAAGAAATAAGGGACCCCTAAAACACCCAAAAAAAAAAGAAAACTTTATTATCAAAAAAAAATAATAATAATAAAAAAAAAATAGAATAAAAAATGGGGTGATCCAAAACTGGTCCAAGTTCAAAAAAAAAAAGGTCATAAGCCGTAAAATCTTTAAAAAGTCCATAAAACATGTTAAAAGCGTAAAAGAGTAAAACAAGGTCTAAAAACGGTCCAGAGGTCATCAGAGCCGGGAAATCAGTCAGTGGAATAGGCATGAATCAAATATTAATCAACTGGAACAGATAGGCGAGATAGAGCATCAGCTACTATATTATCACGCCCCTTTATGAACTGAATTGTAAAATCAAAATCTTGAAGGGCCAGACTCCAACGTAACAATTTTTGGTTGGAGTTTTTCATCCTGTGCAACCAACACAAAGGAGAATGGTCTGTCTGCAATTGAAAATGACGTCCCCATAGGTACGGGCGTAACTTATCAAGAGCCCAAACCAAAGCAAGACACTCCTTTTCAATGGTAGCCAAATTGCGCTCTCTTGGAAGCAATTTCTTACTAATGTATGCAATAGGGTGCAATTCTCCAGCAGCATCTTCCTGGAGCAAAGCAGCTCCAAGCCCAAAGTTAGAGGCATCCGTCTGAACTACAAAAGGGCTTGAAAAATCAGGAGCTTTCAAAACAGGATAGTTTATCAACATCGTCTTTAAAGCATCAAAAGCACTTTGACATTTATCAGTCCAAATGACACGCATTGGCATAGTCTTTTTGCACAGTTCAGTTAGAGGGGTAGCAACACTACTAAAATGTGGAGCAAATTTTCTGTAATAGCCGGCTAACCCCAAGAAAGATTGAACCTGTTTCTTGGTCTTAGGGACAGGCCAATTTTGAATAGCTTCGATCTTAGCCTCTAGGGGTTTGACGCAATCCTGCCCCACCCTGTGTCCCAAATACACAACTTCTCCCAGACCAAATTGACATTTCTGCGCTTTGATGGTTAGTCCAGCGGCCTGCAGTCGCTGTAAAACAATTCTCAAATGGTTCAAATGCGACTTCCAGTCAGGGCTAAAGATGGCCAGATCGTCCAGATACGCACAAGAAAATTCACCTAGGCCATTAATCACAGAATTAATAAGCCTCATGAACGTGGCTGGGGCATTTCGAAGTCCGAATGGGAGAACCTTGAACTGGAACAAGCCCATATGCGTGACAAAAGCAGATTTCACAGCAGCGTCCCCATCTAGAGGCACTTGCCAATATCCCTTAGTTAAATCCAGTGTAGTGATGTATTTTGCTGCTCCCAGTCTTTCTATTAAATGGTCCATCCTAGGCAAAGGATACGGATCCACTTGGGAAATCTGGTTCAGCTTCCTGTAATCCACACAGAAACGCACTTCATTAGCTTCCCGTTTAGCCACTAGCACAATAGGGGAGGACCAGGGACTAGTAGAGGGTTCAATAACTCCCATTTCCAGCATAGCTTGGATTTCCCTCTCTACCACTTCTGCATTTCGTCCTATAACTCTGTACGGAGAAGCTTGCATAGGGGGATGATCCCCGGTGTTAATGGAATGAATAGCCAAGTCAGTTCTTCCAGGCTTACTGGAAAACATAGGTTTAAAGTCCATCAGGATTTGAACTAATTGCCTTCGTTGCTCCTGAGTCAAACCTTCGGGCAGGGTAATTTCAGTTATCCCCCCTGCTTGTTGACTCTCTGTAATCAAATCCAAAGAATCCTCTGCAAATTCACACGCCTTGGTACAGGCCATAATTAAATGTCTATTAAGAGGCTCAGATTCCTCCGCTGGTAATAAACCAGCCGAGTTAACTTCTGTTTTGTTTTTACAACCTTGAAGGCTTTCCTTCCTTTTTAGAACGGTCTTAGTTCCTTGAGAGCCAACAGGCGGCACTTTACATTCCATCAGCCCCCCTCCCCTGGGCTGCAAAAGCGAACTTTCTTTCTGTGGCTTAGGCAAGCACACAGCCCGTTCCTTTAAAGCCTTAGCTTCTCTCCCACTACCTTTCCAGGTGTCTAACAAAACTTGAGACTTAGCAAGAGCATCCCTCTCCGCCCTACGTTCAGTCTCTTTATGGTGCAGGAAGAGCAGGTCTGTTCCTATCAAAACGTCCCACAAACTGTTGGTTGAATGAACTAGAACTCTATGGCGCCCAGTCCAATTCTTGTATGAAAGCACTAGCTCTGCCACACGAGCTTGCACAGCCCTGGGTCCATAAGCCGTGACAGTCACTTGTAAGTCAGGGACATATTGCTCTGGTTTCACCAAGTGTTCAGCAACACTGGAGAGCTCTGCGCCCGAATCTACCCGTCCCATGACCTGAATACAGTTAACATATATGGGTTCTGAAAACTGCGTTTGAACCCATTCCTTGCATTCCGATGAAAGAGGTTCTGGACAGTCCCTCCCTTGCAGCAAACCATCCTTTTCTTCTCCCTCTTGGCCCCCGGATATATTTTGTACAACACTCACCGACAGGGCTTTAACAACTGGTCCACGAGGGGTCTCAGGACGGTCTTGTGAATTTGGGGCAGAAAATACAAAATCCGATTCTGCTCCTTCATTCTCCTCGGCTGACGACCATGAAGAAAGTTCAGGAGGTTCCGCTCCAGGGGACGTTAAGTCTCTCACGCGTGCAACTGGAGCAACCTTTGGGTTCTTCCTTCCAGCAGGATTGGGCTTAGACAAGGTTTTAGAACAGGAATTAGCCTTATGACCAATTTGCCCACATTTAAAGCAGATTATTTCTCCACGGGGCTTCTCTTGCAATGCAGCCTCGGGCCGGGCGGAAGGTACTTTGAAGTAGCCAGCAGGCCCCCCTTTCTCTTCCTTCGCCGGTTGCCCTGGTTTCTGCATACCTGCGGTCTCTCGCCTCAGCGGTTTCACAGGAACGTACTCCGGTCTCCGAAACAAAGTATACTTTTCTTCAGCTCTGTTTTTAAACATACGATCGGCTAGCATGCCTGCTTCAGTCAGAGAACGGGGCTGCTGGTCTCTGACCAGAGCCATCAAATCTCGAGGGAGGCGTCTGTAAAACAGTTCTTTTGCAAACAGATCTAAAACCTCCTCTCGGGTTACAGCCTCGGCTGTGTCAGCCCAACGTTCCACATTTCTGCCCATCCGTGCAGCAAAGGCTGAGAAGCTTTCCCGAGACTTCTTCTGGTCTGTTTCCAAATGCCGAAAACAATCCTCTGAAGTTAGCGCAAAATGAGACTTGGCTAAAGCATAAAAGTAGTCAAAATCATCTACATACTCCAGTGGCAAAGAGTTCAACAGTTCTCTCAACTCGCCTTCAGCATTAATGCGTAAAGCACTCATCCAGTACTTTTTAGGCACACCTTGATCTCTACAAGAGTGAGCAAAAACTTGGAAGAAAGTAAAAATATCATCTGTCTCACGAAAGGTCGGAAAGGATTTTTTATGGAGGTCTGGTCTTCCTCCTCGCGGTTGTTGCATCTCACGAGCAAAGCTTTCCCTACTCCGACGATCTTCCTCCATAGCCTTGAACTGCAGGGACAACAGCTTCATTTGCTTAGCCAGGTAGCGCTGCATGCTCCTAGGCAGCTCTTCCTCATCCAAATCTGATTCCTCCTCCTCTTCGCTATCCTCAGTTTGCTTAGACACAAACTCCTGGTCATCCACAGAAGGCTGAGGTATAAACGACAGAGCAGCAGCGCCTTCTTCCAGCTGAACAAGCTGACTAGGCAACGCAGTGTCTGCCAGGAGCACATCCTCGGCTCCATTCTTTTGAGATCTGGTTTTTATCTTTTGCGACATTCTGCACTAACCTTACTACCCAAAGTAACAAACAATTGTGTCAGAAGTCTCTTTAAAATTTACAACTTGCTGCAATGCACTTATCTCACACAGCGTGTTCACTTAAGAGCAGGAATGGCTTCGATCCCACCGCTGCCACCATGTCATGCCCGCCCGACCCTCAGGGTCCCGGGAACATGCATCAGGCTCAGACCCCCACCCTTAGGGAAATGAGACTGGAACCGAAAAGCTCTTACTTCACCCTTGCCAAGGCTGTGTACGCTCACAACAACCCTGCAAGGTAGAAGGTAGGCTGCCACCACCCCTGTAAACTGGTCCACTCAGAGCCAGGGGATCTCTGAGCCCAGAAGGTATATAAAACCAAGGTCCTAAAAGGCAAGAGTCACAGTTACACTCCTTGCCAGGCACCTCTGGTTTAACACTTAAAATCCAAGCTTTTAACTTCTTAACCCTCTTTGGTAGTGAGTGACTGAGGTTGGGTCAAAACACTGAATTTAGAACCACCCCTTCTCTCAAATGAACACACCAGGTTAAATAGAAGTAGCTTTATTAAAATATATAAGTGCACATATCATATAGCAGCAAGTAATCCTTTAAGACCATTCACCCAACAGGGGTTTAGGTTCTTACAAGAGAATTCATACACACAACAAGAAAATAATAAACTAGCTCACCTAACTACTTACATACGAGGTAGTTGGTTGCGTGGCACCTCTCCTAAGAGAGATGGATGTTCAACATAAAGCAATGGAACCAGACATAGGTTGCCTTCCCATAAGCAACCCCAGGAACCATAAGGCAGAAAAGGTTTGGAACTCTGGTGCCAGTCAGCATAGGCAGAGAACAGAGAACCAAGGCTGTGGGTCCCTAGCCCTATACTTAAGGGAAAAAGATCCTAACGGTCCAAAATTAATTGACCAATCAGGAATTAACTGATGTAACTTTCTTCTCGATGTTTCTCACATTTTCGCGCCTTCAGGCCCCCCTCCCAACGGTGTTTTCCAACTGCATAGGCCAAGGATGACCTTGGGTGCCAGGCACTGGCTAATCAACAAAGATAAACAGGTGCAGCTCGTTAAGGCTTCTTCTAACCGTCTTCAGCTGGGAAAATGAAACTTAACTTTGCAAATTGGCAAGGCCTGTCCTTTCTGACTATAACCATCTCCCAGAGTCCCTTACTGGAACCAAAGTGTTGTCATCAGATTTCTAATAACTCATGACCATTACAGGTTCATGACAGCTTTCACCTCACATTCTCAAATTTCTTCCTTATACGGTTCTTCATCATATGGTTCCTCCGTGAATGAATCTGTCATCCTGTCATCTCTTTTATAGAGTTCTTCAGTGTATTACTTCCATCTTCCTTTTATTTCATCTTGGTCAGTCAGTGTGTTTCCCTGTTGATTATTCAACATCCCTACTCGTGGTTTAAATTTCCCTTTCATTTCTCTAATCTTTTGGAATAGGGCTCTTGTTCTTCCCATTTTGTTGTCCTCTTCTATTTCTATACAGTAACTATTGTAATAGTTCTCTTTGTCCCTACATACTAGTCATTGTATAGTTGCATTTAGGGTTCTGACCATGTTTCTATCTCCTTTTGCTTTTGCTTTCCTTCTTTCTTTAACCGTTTTAAGAGTTTCTTCAGTCATCCATTGAGGTCTTTCTCTCTTTTTAACAAGAGGTATTGTCTTTTTGCATTCTTCCCTGATAATGTCCCTGACTTCGTTCCATAGTTCTTCTGGTTCTCTGTCAACTAAGTTTAAAGCCTCAAACCTGTTCCTTATTTGATCTTTATATGCTTCTGGGATGTTATTTAAATTGTATTTTGGCATTATGAGTGCTTTGTTCTTCTTCTTTAGCTTTACTCTGATTTTCGATACGATCAGTTCATGATCTGTACCGCAGTCTGCTCCTGGTCTTGTTTTTGCAGAAAGTATGGAACTTCTCCATCTTCTGTTTCCAATTATATAATCAATTTGATTCCTATATTGACCATCTGGTGATGTCCACGTGTACAGTCGTCTTTTTGGTTGCTCAAAAATGTGTTGGCAAGAAACAAATCATTGGCTTCACAGAATTCAATAAGTCTTTCTCCTGCTTCATTTCTGTCACCTAAGCCCCATTTCCCCACAATTCCTAGTTCTTCTCTGTTCCCTACTTTTGCATTCCAGTCCTCCATGATTATCATCATATCTTGTTTTGGGTAGAATAAAAATAAATAAATATTTTTATTTTAAGTTATAATGCTGAGACCTGTGGATATTGTGCATGTTAGGTGTCAAATGACATGCAGTCTCTCTCTCTCTCTCCCCTTTTTGCAGAGCTGGAAAATGGCCATGATGGTGGTATAGTTAAAAGAGAAAAAGAAAAGAAAAAGAAATCAATGTTACCTTATTTATTTTCTCATTATTACAGAAGTGAAACCTGGAAAAGGTTCAGAAAAGGTCAACCAAAATTAACAAGAGGATGAAGCAACTCCCCTGTGAGGAAAAGGTTGCAACATTTGGAGCATTTTAATTTAGAGAAAAAACAAGTAAGAGAGGACAAAACACAGAAGTATAAAATTATGCATAGTGTGGAGAAAGTTAAGAAAGAATAGCTTTCTTCCCTCTCTCATAATACTAGGGACATCCAGTGAAGCTGAATGTTAGATGATTTGGGACAAACGAAAGGAAGGATTTCTCCACACTCTGCATAATTACACTATGAAATTTGTACTGATGGCCACCAACTTGGATGGATTTAAAAAAAAGATTAGACAAATTCATGGAGGGATAAGTCTAGCAATGGCTACTAGCCACAATGGCTATGGCCTACCTCCACTTTCAGAGGCAGTATGTCTCTGAATACCAGTTGCTGGCAATTGCAGTTGGGCACTCTGGTTCTGCTTGCAGGCTCCCCACAAGCATCTGATTGACCACTGTAAACAGGATGCAGGACTAGATGGCCCTTTGGTCTGATCCAGCAGGGCTATTTGTGTGTTCTTAAGTGCAGGAAGTACATGCAGGTTCATAGAAAACCATGTTTAGCAGCAATATCCCCAAGTGTTCTTTATCAAAGTTTCAGTGTATTTAATTATAATGATTTTGGGAAGATTAACAGAACTTTGTATCAGTGGGAAGCAAGGTTCCAACTGGTTCAGAAAGAAGCTTTGAATAATTTCCCTCACAGAACTGAATTTCCTAAAGTGCAGTTTCCTGGCTGAGGCAAATAGCTACTATAGCACAGAGGTATAGTAATTGTCACCAGCAGTGAATAAGCAGTGCAGTCTCAAACCAGAAGCAGAATGTTGCACATTATTTCTCCTCCCATCATCCATAACGGATCAAGAGCTAAGCGTCAAGGAAGGAAAACAGTAATCATATCCCCATGCTTATCACTGGAAATCAAAATCTGATAACAAAGTAATATGATACTGGTAATAATACTGGTAACATGGTACCATTTACACAGAGATAAATTGTTTTAAAACTAGAAAAGCTGAAGTACTTGGCCTCAAGTAAATGAGAGACAGTTTAAATTTATTCTTGCCTAACTTGGTTGTGCTTTGGGTTAAAAGTCCTGTTGCATTTCATTCATATGTATATGGCCAAACTAAGTTTAAAGATGGAATAGTAGCCTTTTGGTACAAACTCTGGAAAATACACAAGAGCGTGTTTGAGCTACATGAATACACTTTGAATCTCAATCTGTCTTTGATCATAAAACCTACAACATGATCGAAGAAATGTATTTAAATAGCAAGAAATTGTTATAGAACATATCCAATAATATGTAAGGCAACAGAAGATAAGTATATTTGCATATCAAGCTGCATTATGTGTTCAAAGTCCCTTAAAACATCTTTATTAAAATCTAGACACATGCTGCACATATAAAATACACTGAAAAGAACAAAGTAAACACCATACCTCTTACTTCTAAACCCCACCCCCTGCCCATGTATTTGAATATCAGCCACAGCAGTGGTTGATAATAGGAAGAGCTTGGAAGTAATTTGTTACAAAAAATGAATTACATGTAATTTATTCCTTTTTTGAGTAGATGTTTTTGTTACATTTTGCTTGTAATAGAACGAGTAGCAATTTCATTACTTTTGAGCTGTTTCCGGCATTATTTGTGGGAGTTACTTTGGGGGGGGAGCGGGGGGAGCAGGGGAAGTCTGTTGCTCCTCTGGTTTGTGGACAAAAGTCATGTGCCTCATAATGGGCTTCTGTGCAGCATCACTCCTTGTGCTCTGTGGGTGTTAGGAGGTGACAAGGGAGGAGGTGGAGAGTGAGGCGGTGATGGAGTGGAGAGAAAAATAAAAATTGTTTCAAAAATGGACGGTGGTGAAGAATGAGGTGGAGGGCGAAAGCCGGAGGGCAAAGACTTGTATGAAGCAGGAGAAGGAGGCAGCAGCAGAATGGAAATGAAGAACTGTAGAGGTAAGAGATTATGATGATGATGATGATGATTTGTGTGTGAGTGAACACTTTATTTGCACTTAATTTGGGTGCATATGCCTTAATTGGTGATAGGGCAGGATCCGGGAACTGGTTGAATAGTGAGAGAGATGATGCTTGCTAGCTGCGAGAGAGTCTCTCTGTGTTAATTCTGTGCTTTCACTGAGCGTGAGAAGACGCTTCTGCTGCCCTTCATGACTACTTTGCTCCATCTGAAATTCTTAAACTTTTTTGCATGCAGGGTGCTTGGGCACATGTGGGCCATGATGCTTGCTAGCTGAGAGAGAGAGTGTGTGTTAATTCTGCGCTTGCACTGAGTGCGGGAAGCAGCTGAGTGGTAGCCTCTGTCTCCCTCCCCTCCCCTCCCCTCCCCTTCCCTCCTCCCTTGGGCAGGCAAGCCATTCAAGTGCTTTAGTTGCTGGCAGGGGGAGTTTGTTCCATATAGTTCCTTCCTTCTAAAGTTCCAAAGCAAGCCCACTTCAAACCATCCATGCCCCCCACTATAAGCAATTTTGTAATAGTGCATAGAGGTTTGTGCAGAATTAATTAATTATTGTTAATATTAATAATATTTTTAAAGTAATGTTTATTAAGGAAATGAAAATTACAAAGTAGTACTAAAATAATAAAAAAGTAAAGGGAAAGAGAAAAATCCTTTACATACATTATTCAGTTTTATTACTAATTAGATAGATAGATAGATAGATAGATAGATAGATAGATAGATAGATAGATAGATAGATAGATAGATAGATAGATAGATAGATAGATAGATAGATAGATAGATAGATAGATAGATAGGATAAATGGCACTTTGTCAAAAGTATTTTTGCCTCTATTTTATACTCCTCCTTGGTTTTCCAAGCTCGGCATGGAATGCTTCTCATACAGAATTAATTTGAAATGCTGCATATTTATTATCATCATAATCATCACCTTCAAATCCTACCTCAATTCACTGTACATGGCTCCCCCCCTTCATTTTATTCTCACAACAACCCTCTGAGCTAGTAGGTTAGACTGGCCCAGGCAAGGTTATTCAGTGAGCAAAAACTATGCAAAGAGGATCTCTTTTAATTGTGCTATCGACCTGCTTACTTCCACTCTGACTGGGGGGACCTTGCAGGATGGGGAAGAGATGGGGGCATACTTCACATGGCATCACAGCTGAAGTTCACCCATATAGGAGCATTTTCTCTTATTTATTACAGATAAGCCTGTTGCAGTTGTTGTTGCTGCTGAGAGCAACAGCCAGTTGGTGCAGCCACTTCTGTCACAGCTTGTTGATCCTGAGGTGGCGAAACTAGAAAATGAAGTTCACAAAGGAGGCCCTGTGCATGAGGAAGACAACATGAAGCAGTGCCAGTTGCCAACAGCCACATCTGTAGAACATCAAGTACTTTGAGAAAGCTTGTACATTTGTGAGCCAGAGTGGGAGAAATGTCATTGTACGATGCAATTACCGCCTTCCAAGGATCAAAACTCTGAGATCAGCTATTTCTTCCTCATCCAATGTGAAGAAACATTTTGAGGTGAGCCTTTGTCATGCTGGTCCTCAAAGAGTGACCATTGTCTATTTATGTTTAAATTGTGAAGTGCTCTTCCATTTTTTTTGTGGATTCATGCTTTGTTCTTCTTCCTCAGAGGGCACACCCTGAGAAGCTGAGAACAATTGAAGATGCAATAAAGGCAAGGAGATGTGCCATCCTGAACCAATGCATGACACCTCTCCTTCCAAAATGCTGAAGCAGCAGCAGACAACCCTTGAGAAGGGGGAATCTGGCTGGAAGGCTGTCACCCAGAGCAATCTCTTGATTTCATTGTAGAGGAGACATTACCACTTCAGACTGTGGACAAACCATCATTCATTAGTCTGGTTCACATTGGAGTCCCAAAAGATCTCACCATTATATGTGCCAAGACTCTGAGAGACAGAATTGAGAAGAGAGCATGCCACATGAGAGAAACTCTTGCAAACCGAATGGGTGCTGTGGAATATTTAGCAACCACTGTAGATTGTTGGACCAATGGCAAGAAGAGTTACTTTGGGGTAACAGTCCACTGGATCAACCCAACTACCCTGAAACATGAGGTCAGGGCCTTGGCTTGCAAGAGTCTGAAGGGGTGCCGTACATATGATGTCCTTGCAAAAGCACTGCAGGATGTGCACATGCAGTACAGGATTCACAACAAAGTTATGTGCACTACTACAGACAATGGCTCCAACTTTGTGAAAACGTTCCAAGTTTTCGTGGCCAAAGAACAAATGACGATAATGGTGATAACTAGGAGAAGGAGGCTGAGGTGGAGTTTGTGCCCATCTGTGAGATCCTGGACACAGAACCTGCAGCAGAGGAAGAAGCTGCAGACTCAGGAGAAGATTTTGTTTTACCACCACACCAGAGATGTGCTAGCCACACCCTTAACCTGGTGGCAACACGAGACATAGAGTCCATGCTTTCTGATTCCTGCAAAAGTAGTCTTCTTGATTCTTTCAAGAACTTTCAAGAACTTTCATTCCTTGATGGGAAAGTGCAGCAAGTTGTGGTCCAAGCAGAACCAGTCAGCACGGATTGCTGAGTACATCCATGTGCAATGTGGTGTGTATCTGAAGGTACCAAACAAGACTAGGTGGAATTCCACCTTTGATGGGTTGAAGCAACTACATAATCTCCTGTCAACTGTGCCAGGATCACAGCTGCTGAGACTGCAGTGGTGCAGGAATATACAGAGATCATGGGGCCACTAGCCCAGTCCCTAGACATCCTGCAATGGGAGAATGGCATGTTCATGGGGTATTTGCTACCAACACTCTACAATCTGGACCGCAAGTTAGAAGGGCTGGGAAACAAACCTGTGAGGTTCACATACTGTTTTCAGCTGCCAAGAGGTGTGCGCAAAGACCTAAGAAAGCGGTTTGCAGCTATCTGGGAGGACAAGAGGCTTCTTCTGGCAGCCTGCCTAACCCTTGCTTCAAACTAGAGTGGCTGAAATCGTGCCAGACAATCACCCATACCAACAAGTAAGAACATTAGGGAAGCCCTTTGGGTGGATTACTCCAAGGGAAATGTTGTCTCAAAAGAGGCATCAGAGGGCTTAAAGTGGTAGGTAGGGACTGGCCCTTTTCTTCCTGGGGCTTCTCATCACAACATTTTTAATGTTGTTTTAGGCTACTTAGATGTGCAGCAGCCAAAACCAGCACCTTGTAGGCAATCTTTTAAAAAAGTAACTGAAATGTAATTGTCGTGATTACTTTTCAGAAAAAGTAAAGTAATCAGTTACTTTCAGAGCAATTGCAATTGTAATGGTAATTACTACTTTTGGGCCATGTAACAATAATTGTAATTTATTACTTTTTAAAAGTAATCTTCCAAGCTCTGATAGTAGGACTGGGAAAGACTCCTGTCTGAAATCTCAGATAATCACTCCCATTTCGTATAGACAATTCAGTGCACACCAGAAGTCAGAGACCTGTGGCCCTCCAGAAGTTGTTGGAGTCCAACTCCCAGCAGCCCCAAGCAGTATGGCCAATGATCAGATATGGTGTCCAGCAACATCTGGAGGGCCACAGGGTCACCACCCCTGGTGTAGACAATGGATTCAGTATAAGGCAGCTTCCCTTTGGAGATCATAGCAGAGCATGCACCAGAATTATTATACTATTCCTATTTGTAGTCTTTCAGATAAGATAGCAAGTTTTCATTGGTTGTCTCCAGTAAGCAAGAAACATCATGCACAGTCTGCCATCAGTATAAGCAGCAAACATGGCAATGCAATAATAACTGGGTAGGCAACAACACTACCTATCCTTTTGTCACATTTGAGGTTAGTTAAAGCAGACAACAGATTAAATAAAGTATTTTCACTGGTTAAGTTCAAGCAGCAGAATAATTAAAAGCCAGCAATTATGCTTTCAGTCAGTCATGAAAAAAGATAACAAAATGGGAGTGAAACAATATGGCTAGAGATATTTGATTCCAGGCTCTGGAAGAAGAAAGCTTACACAATTTTTATTCTGTTACTGTGGAGTTTTAATTGAAAGTGGCCATGGCAGATCCAAACACAGTAATTGCTGAATCATCCCTGGCAATAAATGGGGTAACAGATGTTGCAACTAGTTTCCCCTTACATCCAACCCAGTCATTGGCAAAAGATTTCTATGGATACTTGAAGAATTTGATTTTCACATATTTCTGTATGAAATGGCCTCATCCACAATGCTTGGACTAATGTGTTGCTCAGAATTTAAATACCCACAACTTTTTGTTAAATTAAAATATGTACTAGGCATGCCTAGGCATCACAGGCATTTAGATGACATTTCATGGGAACATCCACTCCAGAGTTTTGGAGCTTTTAATGGACACAGACAGACCAATAAATAAGTCTTTCTGCTTATGTGATACCATGTCCTCCAGAGAAATATTTCTATTTACTAATTTACTAATTTAGTTCTATATGAATAAATGTCAGTCTTAGTTGGTATTTTGTTCTGAAATTTCTTTCTCTTTTTGTTTCTTCTTAGGCAACCTAGATTATAATCACATTATACCCATATATTTCCATGTATAATTTAGCTATCCACTGTATTTTGCACGTGATACATTTGTTATCATGCATCTCTAAACATCAAAATACACATTTAAAAACAAATAAAATATATAATTTAAATATGTATTCTGAAATTGTTTTTTGTAAAATATAAAATTACAGATTAATGCAGAAATGGAACAGAATAGAAATATGGGTAAAAACATGTGAATGTGATGTAGACTGAATGTAGACAGTTTCACTCATCCTTAATGATTTCTAAAAAGGAAGGAACTCAAGCAAAATGGAAGAATCTGTCTCTGTTCTAGAAGTCCTGCTCCATAATCCTAGGCATTTGTGGCAGGTAATGTTTTCTTAGTAGTGAGAGATTATTATTGTTGTTGTTGTTGTTATTCCACCCTTCCTTCCAGTAGGAGCCCAAGGCAGCAAACAAAACACTAAAATCACTCTAAAACATCATAAAACAGACATTAAAATATATTAAAACATCTTTAAACACATATTAAAACAAAACATCTTTAAAAACATCTTTTTTAAAAAAGCTCTAAAAACATCTTAAAAAGCAATTCCAACACAGATGCAAACTGATGCACTTTTAGAAAACAGTGGACTGCCATGGTCAATCAGTTATTAGATTAATTCCTTACAAACCTTTTGATTTTCTAGTAAGAACAAAGAAAAACCTACTGGATCAGAACAAAAGTCCATCTAGTATAGCATTATCTGCCCACAGTGGCCAACCAGATGCCTATGGGAAGTCTGCAAACAGGACGTGAGCTAATTGTATGTTCCTGTTCATGATTGCCCACCACTAGCATTCATAGGCATATTGTCTCTGATACTGGAGGTAGCATCTAGCCATCATGACTTAGTGGACATTGATAACCTTAATATCCTTACATTTATTTACACACATACCCTTTAAAGCCATCCAGGGTGGTGGATCATCATTACATCTTGTGGCAGTGAATGCTACAGTTTAATTATTTGCTATGTGAATAAGTACTTCTTTTATCTGCCTTGAATCTCCTAACATGTAGTTTCATTGGATGATCCCTAGTTTTAATATCATACAGGAGTGGCTTGCCCACTGGGGTGGAGTTGCTGCAATAACCTCCCAGCACCAGGAGGAGTGGAGAGATGGGCTTTGTAGTGGTGAAGTTGGGACTTGTGGTTGCACCAGTGGGAGTACTGGATTTGCATGTCACTGATGCTTTGGCACAGTCCCAACTTTACCCCTCTCCATCTCCATAAGTGGCAGTGACTCTGATTCTGGGAGTCTATTGCTGTGGCTCTGCCTCACTGGACAAGCTTCTCTCCACACCATGCACAATTTTATCCACCTCTGTCATGTCACCCCCCATCATCTTTTTTTTAAATTAACCCCCTTCAAAAGTGTAAGAAATTGCCTCA
The DNA here is from genome assembly GCF_030035675.1 of Rhineura floridana. Taxonomy (NCBI): domain Eukaryota; kingdom Metazoa; phylum Chordata; class Lepidosauria; order Squamata; family Rhineuridae; genus Rhineura; species Rhineura floridana. Next base: position 54,936,808 of record NC_084480.1, read on the forward strand.
GATTTTTGAAGGGGAAGCAGATTTTTAAAAACCAAACCTGCTGGTGGCAAGTTCATCTTAAAAGAGCTGTTCTTCTTTCTCTTTTACACAAGAGCAAAGGCCTGTTCTAAGATGCCTGATAGAGTATGTGCAAGCATGATGCAGAGAGTAAACTGGAAAATAAGCTTTTGTCTTCAAAAGTAGTGTTTTTCTATATGGAAAATCATGTAGATTTAGGTCAGTTAATTAAGTACCTCATTACATTTGTTTTCAAAATGTGAGATAGAAGCCAAATCATCAACATTATCATCTAAAATGCATGCCATGAATTAAAATTTCTTTGAGTGACTGTTGTAGAAAAATGTAATTAAAGATACCAAAAAATCTCAAAAAGAGGTCCTTGCAAAAGTCAGTGCCTCTGTTTCAATGCCCACATGCATTTGAGAGGTGTGTAGGATGCTGATCATGTCTGCTACAAGCAGCCAAACAAGGTTCTGCTCACCTTGCACCACGTCTTTTCCTGCCCCCCCCCGAGTTCACTTGGGACAGGAAAAGGAGGTGGTAGCAAGTGAGTCCTCCAACTCCCTTGCAGAAAATCATTTCCTGTCAAGGAAGGGCTGTGACTATGCCCTGGTGTCTTCAGTGAAAAAAACATTATTTGTTCTAACCTATATCAGGAATAATGGGAATTAACATAAAAGGTATCATTTTCCATTGAAGACATTGGGGCATGATAGGCTCTTCTCCTTAGCAGGTAAAAATGTTCCATTGTGAAGCTGTCATGCCCACCATTTCCCCTTTATCCTGCCTTGGTAAGTTCAGTGGGACCTTAGGCAGATGGGAAAAGGGAAAAGTGGTGGGTGCTTCATGTTAGGAATACTTGAGGAATGCTGATACATGGTTTGCCCTCCAAACCTAATGCACAGAACAGGACATAATTATCCTTTAGATTTCATATGACTCTGAATTTTCACACTGCAGTTCTTGGCTCCAAAAATGCTTCAAAATAAATTTTAAAATGTGTATATTAGGCTTGTCCATATGTTACACTGACAGGTACAGGCTGCTTCTATGCATCTACTGGCAAGAGTGTGTACATTTGTTGATTTGCACAGCTTAACTATTGTGTACGTAGGTATACAGAATGTATACTCTTTGAAAGTTACATGCAAATATCTGCAAGTGTACAGCTCAACTATCTGTGTATTCAAGTACACCGAGTGTACATTCATTGAATGCAATGTGCGAATAACCCTATTGATCTGAAATTGAGAAATATGTTCAAAGATACTTATTTAAATACTATTTAAATGCAATTTTGTTGTGTGGATGATGATGATGGTTTTTTAAAAATGCAAATTAATACAGAAAAGAGATAGAAGTGGCTTTGGAATGAGCAGCTATGAAAGTCCCAGAAATATCTGACCATTTGTACACTGAGTGCCCACAAGCATTTTTTGTGCATTGACATGGACTGCATATAAAACATCAAACCCTTTCAAGGTGAACACAGGTATGTGCATGCTTCTCATAATTATTGCAGCGCATATATTTCTGGGGTTAGTTCTGTACCTGGCACTGGAAACTGATTCAAATGCTGAACTCTGGCTGAAATTATTTTATTGTGGTTTTTGTATCCATAGTCAATGGATATCAAATCGTCAGAGAGCCATTGACTACTGTTCATAGCACACACAAGATGAAATGTTACACTCAGTGCGTTGTGTAATCAATGATTCCATTAATTAAAGACCTTTCCAGCTTGAAGTGATGCTCATAGGCATCATGGCTAATGAGAAGGTAGTTGCATTGTTTATCAGAGTGTGGTCTACACTTCCCCACCCTACATAGATGTGGAATTCCCTCACCACACAGGTGCATATGACACCTTCATTAGAGGGAAAGGCCATAGTTCTGTGGTAGAGCACCTGCCTTGCATGCAGAAAGTTCCAGGTTCAATCCGCGGCACCTCCAGGTAAGAGCTGGGAATCTCCGCTGTCTGAAACCTGGGAGAGACACTGCCAGTCAGTATAAACAATACTGATGGACCAATTGGCTGAGTCAGTATAAGACAGCTTCCTATGTTCTTCACTGCAATGCAACACCTTGAACATTTTTCAACAGCCTTCCAGAAGAAAAATTTTGAGATATAAGAGGACCATTAGTGTTGTGGCAGCAACACTTCGGAATTCCCTCCCCTTCAATTTTATACAGGCACCACCCCTGTTAGGTTTTCAATGCCTATTGAAGACCTTCTCTTTCAACAACCCTTTTAAGTAGAGACCTTTTCCCTGTCTGAGTTTGTGTGGAAATGCTTTTTAAGATTTTTTAAAAGCTGTTTTTAAAGGTGTTTTGTTTTAAAGTATTTTGTTTTTAAGATGTTTTAAAGTGCTTTTAGTGGTTTTGTTTGCCGCCCTGGGCTCCTTCTGGGAGGAAGGGTGGGATATAAATTTAATAAATAAATGCAGATTTTTATTATATCGGTATTAGTTCATTGAACGACTGCTGTAGGTGTGTCGCTGTTGGTTTTGGGGTGTATGTGTGTGTTTAGTGTTTTAATGTTTTTACAACCGAAATTTTAAATTATTGAACTATGTTTTGATTTTGTTGTTAGCTGCCTTGAGCTTTTTATAAGGAAAGGCAGAATATAAATGTTTTAAACAAACAAACAATGAAGAGCCTTGAATATGGAAGTGGGAAAACTGATCAGGGTTTTTCACATGAAAATTTAAAATGAATCACACATTAAATGGGAACCTGGAATGCTAATCTATAAAAAATTATACAGACACAATTTTACAGTTATTTAAAAATCTAAATTATAGTGTAAGCCCAGCCCTGAATGTACTAATCTAAATCATTCATTGTTTCTTTCAGATGTGTATCATTCTTCTTCAACGCAGTCATACAGAATCTCTACAGATACTGTTACTGTCATTCCATAGATCTGGGATGCTGTTAGATATGCATAGCTGCCTTGTATACAGTCAGATCCTGGTCCATCTGGCTATTCACCCACATGCAAACACACATCCCTGATAGGTTCAGACTTCGAATTTCAGATTATTTTATTTTTATAGGTGGTTTTTAATGGCAGTACTACATTTTCTTTTCAAATCAATGCAGTCATTTCCCTGTTGCTCACTGTGTCAAATAAAAAAGTATACTAGAAAATGGCAGACTGCAATGATCACATCAACTGATTAAAAATACTTAATTCTAAGCAATTCCATGTTGCTCTATAAACTGAATGTTCCTCACATGAATGGTAGAAATATGAGATAGAGATGAATAAATCGAGTCAACTTCAGTGGGACTTCTGAGAAAGGACATATTTACACAGCAGGCTTCACAGGGATCAGAGATTGTCAGAATGTCATGCTGAAGATTCTTGCAAGTGTGTGACAGAATCCAGAAATGCTTTCCCTCCTCCAGTTAGTAGCTTAATTTTAGATTGCAGGTTTTTCACCATCACAAGTGGGGCATGTCACCATGGTGCATTTAAAGCAATGCTGTTTCCCCTTTCTGAAAATTAGATTTTATAAAATCAGAGCAAGCATTAAAGGATGGGGATGAATTCTACACTGAACATGATTGGCAGTCATATGTCTTAGTGACTATTATAAGCTGTTTATTTTATGGTACCTGTTCTCCAAATGTAAGGCCCATTTCCACCTGGGTGCTCCTTGAACTCTTCACAATAGCCCTCTTCGGGTATTACCATTCTGTGTGATGAAATCATGAGAAGAGGGGCAGCAAGGATGAGTACACCCCTCCGCTAATGACTCCTGTCACCCTCAACTCATGGGGGGGGATAAAACGCATGGGAAGCATTCACAGATACAGGAGGCTCCATGCTTCAGATGGTCACCCACCCACCCATTAGTCAAGGGCGAGGAGAATAAAAATGAGGATGGAGTGGAACAAGCATGCTTGTCCCTGCTGCCCACCTTCCCACCAACATGATTTCTTCACATGGTATAGTAATAACTGAAGAGGGGTAATATATTAACTGATGGCCAAACCAGATGTGTGCATGTTTATTAACCACCTGCTTGCCTTTTCATCTATAAAACGGGTGGGAGTTAACTTTTTTGTCCTTAACGGTGCACATGTGGGAAGGGGAGCAAATCCCACCCCTATCCCACTTTACTTTGTTCTGTTCCATTGCTTTTGAGACACTTTCTCCCTTCTGGTTCACTTCTGCTGTTGGAGCTGGGCAGGGGGGAATGGTGTCAAGCTGTATAGTGTGATGAGTCAAGGCAGGGGATGGGTGGATATGGGTCTTCTACCTTGCACACTCTTTTTCATATTAAAAGTTAATCCCTGCCCCAGTTTATATATGGGTTTGGCCCTGAGCCAATGAATCAATCTGTTCTTGTTTTGTTTTGTTTTGTTTTAGTAAAATGGGTTTAGAGGGTTCAGAATTTAACTAAAGCAGCAGCCCTGGTCAAAGACGTGTTCAACCTAGAGCTGCATGCAAACAGCCTTCAAAATTCTCTACCCTATTTTTAAGAAAGTCAAACTGATGTAACCATTTCACTGAATTTCTTCAGAAGGGTGAGAAATTATCCAGTAGCTTTTTGGGGATGAACCTCATGCCACTGTGGCAAGTTTAGTAGTGCCTTCAACAGAAGCATGCTGGCCTGCTAGTTATCAGAGCTAGGGCATTCAGGAGTAGCCTGGCATGATAGGTGATCTGGTTAGCTCCCCATAGGTAACCAGATCCAGGGTTTGATTTGTCCTAAAGTTGTCTGCAAGAGTTGATAAAAAAAGATGATATGCCAGTGAGCTCCAATAGCAGTTCCAGATGTAAATTTAGCTTTGGCAGTGGGTTGGGATGGAAGCCAGGAAGAAGGTACATAAGCTGGAAACATCGGAAAAGGCAGGGCTGTGCTTACCATTAGACAGAGTAGGGCAACCATTTCAGGTGGCAGATGCTGGGGGACAGAACTCTGTGTGCCACACAGCTTACCCTGTTGCCCCTGCATTAGTGTACTCTCTTCAGCTCCGGCACTGGTGCGTCTTTGGGGCCACGACATGGAGTTCGTGATGCGGCAGGCAGCAGTGACAATGGGTTGCAGCTCCTCACAGGACTCAGTGGATGTCAACATGGGCCACTCCATCTTCATCTCTTGCCACCGCCTGGAGCTCACCTTCTGCGACCCATACTTCTAACAGTGCTGCCTTGGCAAGAAAGACATAATTGTTGATGGCGCCTTCCAGTGCAGAGGCGACCCAGGCTTCCAGCTGCCCACACATCCTTCTGTTCACCATCTTTGCGATCCTCTGGGATGCTTGTGAGACTTGGGGGTGATTTGTATGTGTTGGACCCTGGGTGAAAGCCAGGGTGGATGGGTGGATCCTGAGTGAGAGCCAGGAAGTTGAGAGATGTTGAGTGGAGAAGTGCAAGGCAATTGTCTTAATATTTATTTGTTAATTTGTATTATGTATGCATTTGTATTGTTGTTTTATTGTATATTTTTGTAACATTTGCTGTTGTTTCATCTTCTGTACACCGCTTATAGATTTATATATATATTAAGCGGTAGATAAATAGCTTAAATAAATAAATATTCCATCACCAGTACTGAAGTAAGTTTCAGTTTCTAATCTCGTTGAATTCTGTACATGAAATTGCAGGGAGGGAAGCAGCTTGTCCTCAGAAAGCCGAAAGCCTTGGGCCAGCCCTGAGAAGAAGGCAAGAAAAGGAGCAATTCTTGAGACAAGCATGGCAGCGTCTTCCACTTTCTGCGTCTTCCCCAACTACTGCCATCCCAGGCCTCTCTGCCGGACTACTCCAGTTACTCTTAATTTTGTTTCACATCACTGCAACTATGCAATCAAAGTTTGAACTAAAGCAACAAAACCAGAGGGTGTGGATAGTCTGGCTGGTAGCTAATTGCTTTGTTTGGAATCCATGGCGGCTGTTTCAACCGATCAAAAACACAGATGTGAGGGAGGCCGTCTTTAATATGGCAACAGATGTGCTTGGGAAAAGTGGAGGGCTCATTTAGCTTGCTGTTGGGTTGACAGGCTTGCCATAAGAGTCTTTCTAATGATAGCTTGTAGTGGCTGGATTGACCAACATGACAGTGCACTGATACTTATCCAGCACAATGGCAAAATACCAATAAGCTGGCTGATTTGCAATATATGTTACAGCATTTTACAATGAATGTTCTGATTTTTCTCTTAGAGAATATAAAATAAGAGAACAGTTGCCCAGGAACACTGGGAGAAAGACAGAAGTAAATTATGGACCCAGTTTTACAAATCTATAACATGCAAAATAGTAATGAATAACTAACATTATTAAAATAAATCTTCTTCTCCTGCTGTAGGAAACAATGCACTGCAGACACAGAAAGTGCTTCCCTAGATACTTCCTAACTTCTTACCTAATTTTTGGACAACACACCCTACAAAGTATGCAGGAGCCATTCATCTCAATTACATTATGTTCCATGGGTTGCCAGTGTGGTGCCCACAGATGCATAAGTGCCCAAAGAAGTCTTCCCTGGCACCTATGAGGTCGTGTCTGCATGCTCTACCCTTCCCTCTGCTGAACTTAGGCTTGAAAGAAGCTGTCTACAGTGGGAGAATGTGTGTGTGTGCATGGTTGTAATGTGGCATGTTGCCCACAACAGCTTCTCCACTTTGCAAAAGCATTCATAACCCCCCCCCCCAAAAAAATGGTTGGCAACTCCTGTTTAACAGGCACAAATTAGGATTATGGCATATTTATTTATTATTTATTTTAAAGCATTTATTGACCGCTTAGCATTTTTAAATCTCTACCCATCATTGTGCATACTGCATGTAAGGATTCCTTTATCATAATATCTGCATGTAAGCCTGCCATAAGTAGGCTGTTACGTGGCTAAAAGTTCTGACACAGCTTTTTTCAACAATTTTGTGGGCCCTATGTGTGTGAGTGTGAAAATTCATTTGAAGACTGTGGACTGGAAATTTTCCCTGAAAATGTTCATGGTAGTTTCTCCATATCTTCCTTCACATTTCCTGGAATGGATTGTCTAATTTCCATGGAAACTTCACTCCAGGAAATGTGACAGATACTACAGGGGGCTGCCAGGCTCTTTTTAAAGTACACAAACAAAAAGATAAGGTGTGGAAGTCAAGTGAGCTCCAAGGAGAAATTGGCTCAAATAGTATGGGAAGCTACAGAAAGCTGCATTTCTTTTTCTAAAGTGCAGAACAGTAGGGAGTGGACCCTTGCTCACCCCATAAACTTAATTAAGATATGGAAAGACAACACTTCACTTCCAACATTTTGAGAAGTTTTTCTTGGCCTACCAAAAGCTGACGACAATTACTCCCTATTTGTGTGTATGGAGGAACAGAACCTGAAACAAAAAATACTCAGGAGCCAATTAGTCAATTTCACTTCACTGGGGCCCAAGATGAAAAACAGCATGGAGGGGGTAAAAAAACGATGTCACAATTGACCATTTGAGGGAGAGTCTCCCCCCCCTGAAAAAATCCTACTCACGAATGGCCAACCAGCTATTCTAGGAAGGGGGTGCCATGCTGGCCAAAGGAAGCTGAAGAGGGGTTGGTGTCACTCTTAAATAGTATGGTGCTGTATGGCCAGTGGTTGGTAGCAGCATTCATACATCCATTCCATCCTGTTTCTGCATTTAGCTGTGAATTTTAAAAATCTACAAGAAAATTCATAATTACTTACATATTTTATTTCAATGAATGCATTTATAGACATATTTTCCCCCCAAATACACATTTTGGTGCATTTTTGAGCCAAGGGCTATATCAGAACATTCAGAGAAGAGCAAAATCTGAAAGTCAATGACATTCCAATCTATACATCAGTCAGAGGTGTGAATCAGGTCTCAATTCTGAATCTACAGAAATTGAATTCATCAAGGATCCCTAGTGCTGTCCCTGCCTACTCACTGGGGCAACTGCTACTCAGCCTGGAAGAACTGATGGGTGGCTAAGCATTGTACCACTGGGTACATTGTACACCAGAATACAAAAGGACCATGGCAATATTATCTAAAGAGCTCCCTCCCTCTACCCAAGGATTCATTGTGTCACATTACAGCTTACTTTTGCAAAATCCAGAATAAATAGATGTGTTTGAGGCACTCAGCATTTTTGTATATTTGCTGAAGTTATAATATGCCGCAAATGACCCAAACGTGTTTTGCCTATGCAGTCTGCCATTAAAAAACGGCTTGTGAATGCACCTGCTTGTCCCATTTTGCTTCATTAGTGTTCCCTGGAGAAATTCTCTATCCGTGACACATTCATACTGAATTAATTATGGCCCTCATTAGGGTTCACCTTATTTGGTGTTTTACGTGTAATATTTCTTATTGTCCTACATTTTTTATCACTTTATAAATTCTCAATTGACTTGAAAGCAGCCGGAGGCCCGTGAACCTGACAATCTCGGAAGCAATTTGTTGGAAAGTGAGCTTTCCTAAGCCTGCCTGCTTCTAATATTGATGAGTTCTCTCCTGATACACATTCCAGGATGAATGTTCACGGCAATTCATTGAGAGTTTTATGTTAAACTCATGTTCATCATGTAAATGGTTGTCAGAAACCTAGATCCACGCTCACCAGCTCAGCCCTCTGAGGAAGCATATTATCTTGTAGCAGAAATACAATAAAGGCTTCGAGAGAAAAAATTGACTGAAACCTCAATTTATTTGTTGGAAATGGTGTCAGTTACAATTATGGTGAATGAGTGCTTGTGAAAATCATGCCCTCTATAATGAAAAGGCCATTATGTAAGAGAAAAGGGTTGGTCTAACTGTCTCTCCCGCCTTGTGCATTTTTAATGTAGGGTGTGGCTTTCAAACAAATTATTTCCTGCCTGGCACTTCAAGAGGAACAGTCCCCCTGTGTGGAGTAAGCCAGTTCATTTTGTCCAACTACATGGACCCTAAGATCTAGGAACAAAGGTCTAATTCATACTGAATTAGACCATTGGTTCATCTTGCTCAGTATCACTTACAGTGAGTGGCAGCCGCTCTCCAGTGTTTCAAGCAGGGTTCTCTCCCAGCCCTACCTGGAGATGCTGGAGATTGAACCTATGACCTTCTGTATGCAGTGCAGATGCTCCACCACTGACCTACAGCCCTTCCCAGCAATCAATTCATTATAGAAAGAATGTGCAATTATAATCCTACTCACAAATGGCCAATAAGTAGGTGGAGCTTTCATGGACCCCGGAACAGGGGGGCAGGGGAGGCTCAAGCCCCCCCTAAGACTAATCTTGGGTGGGCTGAGTCCCCCTGAAATGACCAGGCAAAATTGATAGTGGCACAGCAGTGTTCTTAAGTTCTGGCAAAAAATGGTTTCTTGCACTGCCACTACAAAGAGGTCTTCAGAGCATGAGAAACCCTTCTGTAATCTATGGAGACCACACTAGGAATGCCAACAGATTACTGTGTTTATTTTGTTCTGTTTTCATCAATATCTTTGCCTGCCAGCCATTTTAGAAACAGTTCCAGCCAACAAACTGGAGCATGCTTTGCTATAGCAATACATCTGCCCTTTGGCCAGTAGGTGGCAACATACTTAAACTATTCAGAATACTACACCTTCCCCCAGTTGCCTAGAGATCTGTGCTGAGATATTTGCATTTCTTCCCCCCAGGTTTCTGTCCCATTATTTTGGGTGTATTTTGTTCATACAAGGGGCTTACACACCTTAGAAAGGAACACTTTCTCTTTAAAAGTACTTTAATTGCGCTAACAGAGGGACTGTTTCTTGGAGCTTGGAGAACTCAGGGAGGAGAGCTTTGCAGCAGCCATTTTTAATCTGTATGTTGGAGCCCTACTGAAGATTAAGAACAAAGGCCTGCAACACAGTGACTCAAAATCGTTCTTGAGTGAGTATAATGTTTTACAAATATCAGTTTGAACTAAATGCTACTCATATACTACAGCTGAAATTGTGATAAAGAATCAAATACACAGGATTCTCAAATTTTCAAAGAGTTTAACATAAGCAGGTTCACTAACTTAATGCAATTAGTTTCATAAGTAGAGATTGTACTGTATACTACAGTTACATTGACAAGGGTAGAGACATGTCATTGTTATTTTTTTTTGTTCTCAACTCAGAGATTGTGTGAACCCCTAAGTAGTTTAGCTGACCTGCATAGAAAACAAATCTTGTTTAGTATCATAATAGATTTTAGGTTATAGTTGTGGCATGAATAAATAAGGGATGCAAAAATGAGCTACGTAGCCCAATTTGTATGTGTGTTTACACAGAAGTCCATCGAGTTATGAGATTTACTCCCAAGGTAAATGTATATAGGAATCAGCTGTTTAAGCCACAATTCCCAACACAGAGTTCCTACTGGGGAGAAATAAATCATTTTTGTTGTAGAGCTACAGTGACAGCATGGCTTCTTTGCAGCATGCACTGATTTTTCAATACACACACAAATAGAAGAAATGGTTGCTTTTTCTGATTACTTGCAGGACAATGTCCAAAAAAAGGCCATTGATTGATGCCTGGCTGCTGCCATCAAAGAAAACAGCTTCTGCCTCAAAGGAATTGCCTAAAGACACATATCAATTCAGCAAGCTGAATGAAGATGATCAACACCTTGAGGTTGAACCTCAAGAAAGAGATGGACCACCATATTCATCCACCAGATTTGTGCCAACAAAATCCTATAAATTTCCAAAAAGTAAGGGTAATAGGTCTTGTCAGCTGAAATGGTTTGAGAAGTTCACCTGGCTTCATTATGATGTGGGTCATGATGTAGTTCTTTGCCATGATTGCAGCAGAGCATTTATTGAGAAGAAGGATTCTTTAATGTAGAAGTGAGTTTTATTCTAAAAGGTTTCTCAAATTGGAAACACGCTGTTGAAAAATTCCAGTCTCATGAAAAGAGGATTTACCACATGGATTCTGTGAGATACCTTCTAACAAAAGAGAAAAATATGAATATTGTTACGCTCCTTACAAAGCATTCAAGTAAGCAGCAGCAAGAGGCTCGAGAAGCACTACATGCCATCGTTAGTTCTGTGTGCTACCTCTGCTGCACAGGTCAAGCATTGCAGGGGTACACCAAAGAAGATGGTAACTTGATTGACCTTTTGGAGGAACACTCAGACGATGTACCTGCCCTTAAAAGATGGCTGACAAGAAGAGACAAATGGCTGAGTAGTGATATCCAAAATGAGCTACTTGAAATTATGGCTCAAAGACTGCAACGTGACATCATTAAAGAAGTGAAATCAAGCCATTTTTTTTGAATAATTGCGGATGGGACAACAGATGTGACTGGAGACGAGCAGTTTACATTGTGTCTGCGTTGGGTAGAGAGTGAATCATTGAACATACGAGAAGAATACCTTAGTGTTTATAACCCTCCTGACTCTACAGCTTGTTCTCTCTTCACAGCTGTGAAAGACATGATCATTCGTCTGGGGCTTGATTTCCATGTTTTGCATGGACACTGCTTTGATGGTGCAGCTAATATGTCTGGGTGTTTCTCTGGTATTCAAAAAAAAATCACTGATATTCAACCCAAGTCAGTTTACATACACTGCAGCAACCACTCACTAGATTTGGCTCTGCAACAGGTTGCCGCAGCTGTGACATGGTTGGTGATGCACTAAGTACTGTTAAGGATGTAACAAACATGATCTTGATATCAGTAAAATGGAAGAGCATATATTCCAACATTGTTCTTCCTGAAGCCATCGAAAATGCTGAAGGGATATATAAACCAAACTGTCTCCTTCCTTTGTGTCCAACACTTTGAGCTGTCAGAGTGAAGTCCATACAGAGATTCCTTGAGAACTATGAAAGAATTCAAGCAACACTCCATGAAATCCTGGAACATCCAGGGTCCTTACAAGATGACAGAAGGGCAACAATGAAAGGCTACTACAAAATTCTTGGTAAATTTGAAACAGCATTTGGGCTAAATACATCCATTGCAGTGTTTGGGCCATGCGAAGAGCTTGCAAGAACCCTACAAGGCACCAAATACAGTGCAGCAGGGGCAAAGCAAGCAGCAGAAATGCTTATTTGTACCCTGTCAAGATCAGAGAGTGCATCTGAAACAATCTGGCAAGACACAAAAATTACTGCTGGGAAACTGTGCTAGAAGATGCCTGAAATTTCAAGAGGTAGAAAACCACCAGCACGGTTTGAGCATACAAAGACACCAATGCCACCAGTGGTCCTGGATGCAAAGAAAACTCTCCAGAAGTATTTATTTGATGTAATTGATCACATAACATCTGAAATCAAACGTCGGTTCATCCAGCCTGGAATGGACCAACTAGTGAAACTGGAAAATGCTTAAGTAACTGCTGCATGTGGAAGGCATTTCAGCAGCACAGAAGAGCTCAGAGAGGCCCTTGGAGTTAACAACTGTGACTTTGATTTGAACAGGCTTCTGGCACAACTGTAACTCCTCCCAACAGTCATTCCAACTGCTGAAGTAAAGACTATTGAAGGTATCTCACAATCATTGAGACAACAGCCTCAGACAGTCCGAAATCTCTTAGACCAAGTCGTCATGCTGGTACAGCTGTTACACACACCATACCTGCATCAGCAGCATCAGGAGAACGTTCTTTCAGTGCTCTGAGGAGGGTAAAGACATACTTGTGTAACTGCATGACACAGAAGCGCCTTACACATCTGCTCCTTCTTCATGTGCACAAGCAAAAAGCTGGCCAAATTCCTTTGGAAAATACTATGAATGAATTCATCACAAGAACTGCTGAACGCCAAGCCACCTTTGGCTTAAGTGTACCACAGTAATGTTTATGGTTTATTAAAACACAAACAAGGCATCTATGGCACCTTAAAGACTCACAAACTTATTTAAGATGCAACAGACTCCTTGTTTGTGTTTTCATATCTCAGATGAACATGACCACCCCTTCTGAAACTATCTTTAGGGTTTCTTATTAAGTATAATGCATGCCTGTTATGATATCCATGTTATAAATAATAGAATACAAGAAACACAACTATACTATTTATTTTAAAATCTTTATTTTATTTGTTACATAGTTTAAGATCTTTTTATTTTATTCTTTAATTTAAAATTTATTCTAAGATCTTTTTATTTATTTATTTTAATTTATTGTACTTTCAAATTTATTTTAAGATTTTATACATCTTTATTTTAAAGATGTTATGTGAAATTCCAGTAATAAATGGAAAGTTCCTAATGAACAAAAGACCTTGCTTTCTTCTTTTCCATCTCTGAAGCATAAACAGGTTAGTTGGAACTTACAAAAGGTATTCCATTATCCATAAGCATTCTGTAATTTTTACTTTGAGCAATTACTACTTATTTATTATTTATTTTATTCATTATTTAATTTGTATTCTGCCCTTCCTCTCAGCAGGAGCCCAGGGCGGCAAACAAAGCACTAAAAACACTTTAAAACTTCATAAAAACAGATCTTAAGATACATTAAAACAAAACAGCGTTAAAATCATTTAAAAAAAACAACTTTAAAAAAGGGTTAAAAACATTATTAAAAATATTAAACTTATGTTTTTCTCTTTTTTATTCAAGTGTATTTATGATTGTGATAGTGCTAGAATATGACAGATTTATTGTTTACTTAACCCATTAAATAAGCAGAAGTAAACTGCACCTGCAAGTAGATTATCATGACATAACCTGCCTGCCAGTCTTGACCCCCCCCTGAAAACAGTTCTGGGGTCCCTGGGAGCTTTGTGGAGTGGCAGGGTTACTGCCAAATATGCATAGGCACTCATGGTACCTGTGGTGCAAGGTGGGGGGGCTGAATGATCAGGCCTGATGCCATTCCATTATGGTCGTGAGATTGGCTCAGGATCCAACAGATCTGGGCCAGCTCAGCCTCTCCCCATCCCCACCTCTGAAATGTCCCATCCAATCCCACTGACTATATTTCCGCTAGGGTTGCAAGGTGACTGGTTTTTGACCAGATAATCTGGCTTTTGGGGGTCTTCTCTGGGTCTCCGGGTGCATCACCTTCATCTCCGGAGTTTCAGCTTAATTTTTTTTTAAAAAGTATGTTTCTAGGTGGTCTGGTTCACGATATATATACCAAAAGGACAGCTCCCCCCCACAACTTCAGTGAAATGATCTGTTAGCTGGCTGCTCTAACCCCACCTTTTCAGGTTTGTAGCCAATAAGTGAAGTCAGGGTTGTGCTTTGTTGACCTCCTAGACCTCATTGCAAGAACCAGAAAATTGTTGTTTTTTTCCTGTTTATCTGAAAATCTCATGAATTGAGTAAGTATATAGTTTTCAGGGTTTTTTTCTCTTGTATGCAGGAGTTAAGCCCTGGGCTGTTGAAGAGGGCAATGTTTTGAAAACATTCCCAATATGAAGCTTTAATCCAATACTCACTTTTCTGGAAGTAAAGCTGCAATGCTAATCCCACATACCTGGAGTAAACCCCATTGAGTTCAATAGGACTTACTTTTGAGTAGACATGATTAGGATTGTCCTGTAAATTAATGGGACTTTTGAATGAACATAGCAAAGAATTGTGTTTGTGTTGTAAATCTTTCCCTCCCCGTCAATCCTATTTTTAGAGCAAATAGGCAGGGCTCATTTAGATGTCACTGCTTTTATTATGTATGAAACTAATACTGAGTTTTTAAAATGTTCTGCAATGACCAACTGGTTTGACAATAAGCTAATATATGGAGTGTATATATTTTTACATCTGCAGTGTGTGTATATATATATGGAGACTTTCCAACAACCATGTAAGGTAGGGTTGATGACTGGAAACCAAGGCAGCTCACAATAAGAAATGAATCCCTTTAAAATCCAATAACCATAAAACAAGCACCATCAGTTGCAAAACAGCTTAAAGTGTCATCATTCTGAATTTTGGGTTGGATGAATGAAGTTTATCTATTCATTATTTATTATTTGATTTATATCATGCCCTTCCTCCCAGTAGGAGCCCAGGGCGGCAAACCAAAGCACTAAAAACACTTTAAAACATCATAAAAACAGACTTTAAAATATATTAAAACAAAACATCTTTAAGAACATTTTTAAAAGCTTTAAAACATCTTTCTTAAAAAGAAAAGGTTTAAAACATATTAAAAAGTAATTCTAACACAGATGCAGCCTGGGGTAAGGTCTCAACTTAAAAGGCTTGTTGAAAGAACAAGTTCCTTATCACTTGAGGCTGCAGTTCTCTGAACACTTCCCTGTTTGAGTAGGCCCCGTTGAATACATTGGGACTTGCTTCCGAGTAAACAAACATAGGATTGCACTATAAATATATTTACAAGTTGTGTAAATAATAAACATATTTGATAGTCATGCTTATATAAATATTTCTTCATACTGTGTCCCAACAAGTATTTGAATTCACACTATGGTTGCAGATAATTTCCTCTACATTTTAAGTGTGCCCTCCTTCCCTGAGGTGGTCATGGTCCCCCGTTGTTTTCATCCTGAGGGACAGATAGGCTGAGAGATGGTGAGTAGCCCTGGTCACCCAGTTCACTTTATACCTCATTTCCATTTTGAAAAATTAATTAAAATGATTTACATACAAAGTTTATTAAGTAGATCCATACAATACATTTAAAGCGCATCCAACTCACATTTAAAGCATATGACTTCCCCTAAAGATTCCTGGGAAGTGTAGTTTCTCCTTCACAGTTATAGTTCTTATCACCCTAAACAAACTACAGTTCCCATGAATCTGTGGTGGGATTCAGGTGCTTCAAATGGGTGTTGAATGTGCTTTAAATGAATGAAAGAGTGAATTGAAAAGAACAATTTTAAAAGATACTCTTTTAAAGAGGGGAAAGGTTGTAGCTCATTGGTAGGGCATATGCTTTGCATGCAAAGGTCCAAAATTCAATTTCTGTAAAAGATTATTGCCTGGAATCCTGGAGGGCGAATGCTAGTCCATGTCATCCGTACTGAGCTAGATGGTACTAAATGGCCTGAGCCAGTATAAGGCAGATTCCTTTGTTCCTAAAAGTGGGAAGAGACCCAAGGGCCACAGTGACTCCAACATTTATTTATATATTTTAATTACAACATTTATATACCACTTTATTGTAAAAAATCTGAAAGCAGTTTAAAGAAAGAATTAGAACAATAAAATTATTGGCAAAAACAGTTAAACACAGGTATTTAAAAACATTCAAAATAATAAAGCCAACAATGAGTTAAAAACAGATTTAAAAATATAATAGCTTCTACATGCCTGGATAAGGTTGCCTAAACAAAAATGATTTTAGCGGGTGCTGAAAAGAGGCGTCTGCTTAATGTCAATAGGAAAGGTGTTCCAAAGCTTAGGTGCTGCTACATTAAAGGACTGATTTCTTACAAGAGCAGAACATGTACTATGTGGCACCCATAACTTGGAAAGCACACCTTGAACTTGGCCTGGTAGCAAATCAGCAACAAGTGCAGATTTCAGAGCAGAGGTGTTATGTGCTGATAGGATCTCACTCATATCAGCATTCTGCATTAACTACAGCCCCCGGGTCAGGTTGTGCTGCATGGGGATTTCTGTGACTTTGGCTGACTGGCTGCCAGGATTTTTTAGTTTTGGTTTTGGTTATGAATCCTGACTAGTTGTGGGATGCTGAGTTGTCTGCCTTAGGAATCTTGTTGTGGTTGGTATGGTATTGCATTTAGGACAGCATCACTGTCTTTCATTTTTCTTTTTTATTTGCATTTCACTTATCTTTATCCTCAATCACTTTCATCCATAGAAGCAACAGCAGTGGTTCCATGCACTCAGCTCAACCCCCTTAAACCCATTGATGATGCATCTTCTTGGTTGCATGAAGGTTTGTTTCTTGCCCACTAGTGATAAAAGAGAATTCACATATTTGGAAGTCTGGCTGCAATTGTTGTTCCCAAGCTGCTGCCTGTGAAGGTAGACCAAACCATGTGTGTTTTCTCTCTGTCAATTATTACTCACTGGAATTGGGTTGGCTGTCAAAGTGAGTTTATAGCAGCCCACAGCGGAGACAGAAAGGATCAAGAATCTTCTTACTCTTATTCATTTCTCAGACCTCTTTTGGAAGTGAAGGGTCAAATCTGTAAAGAAGTTTGGAGCAGCCACATTAAAAGATAAGGGCAGGGTATTCCAGGCAGGGGGTTGCCAACCCTGTTTGGATATTTATTTATATATTTATTACATTTATATGTCGCCCCATAGCTGAAGCTCTCTGGGCAGTTTACAGCAATTAAAACCATTAAAAAAAAATTAAAAACTCAAAAAACAATTTAAAAACACATGCTAAAGTGCCTGGGAGAAGAAGAAAGTCTTGACTTGTCACCGAAAAGAACAGTGTTGGCACCAGGTGCACCTCGTCAAGGACATCATTCCATAATTTGAGGGCTACCACTGAGAAGTCCCTCTCCTTAGTTACCAGACTCCCAGCTTCCCTTCGAGTAGGCACCCGTAAGAGGGCCTTGGATGTTGAGCATAGTGTACAGGTGGGTTCATGTCGGGAGAGGCATTCCATCAGGTATTGTGGATCTAAGCCGTGTAAGGCTTTATAGCTTAAAACCAGCACCTTGAATCGAGCGCAGAAACATACAGGCAGCCAATGCAAGCAGGATATGGATGTCTTTGCAGAGGATCCCTAGTCAAGCTTTACCAACAGCACAATCCAAAGTATATCTACTCAGAAGTAAGCCCTGTTGAGTTCTATGGGGAGTAGTCCCTTAGTGTGTTTAGAATTGCAGCCTTCAGGGGCATCCATCTTTACTCCTGAGTGCCCCCATCTAACATATCCACAACACTAGGCTCCCTTCTTCCTACAATGGCCTTCTATCTTAATTTCCAATCAGAGAAATGTTTTCATTTTAATTGTATGCTCCAAGCAACTGTGATTGATGCTTAATGTATCATGCTTAATGACATCACTAGGGCCCCCCTATGACATCACTAGGGTTCACCCCTGTGACATCAGACAGGCCCACCACCACCCCAACATCACTAGGGCTGCCCCTGAAATCTCAGGGTTTGGGATGCTTCTGACCTGGCAACCCTAATTTTCACCCACCTATTCAGAGGGTGGATGGAGGAGTGCCATGCTTGTGGAGTGATGCTTGCTTAGCTGCCAGAGCTGGGTGGAGGGACATCTCCATCAAATACACACATGCCGTGGCATACAAAGCATTCAGATTGCTCTGTGCACTGGCAAATTAAGGTAGTAAATTTCTGGAATTCAGATTGATCATCATTATTGTTGTTGTTGTTAGTAATAATAATTTCTGAAATTCAGCATGCTTCTTTTTATTATTGTTGTTGTTATTATTATTATTCCCCTTCTATACTAAATCATTTTAATGTAGAGCATTATTCATGTGTTTTAATAGCAATTGACTTTAGTATGTTTACATTTATTTTATTCTTTGTGAACTATTTTGAAGACATTTTAAACTAGAAAGATGACACAGGAATATTTTAAATATTTTTTCCATTTAAAGAGTTGTATGGATAATATAAAACAGATTTCTGCCTTCTTCATCCTTCTGATATTCCTGGATTGTATGGCATCCACTGAGAGAGGCTTGATGGAGCTCAGTGTGTGTCTTTGGGTCTCTAGGGATTCTTACAGTATACATTTGCTTTATTCATATCCAATAATCAGAGGTACTTTTCATAATTTTTCTTTCATTAATAACCTGCACATTTCACAGCACAGTGACCAATAAGCATTATTTCATCATTAATCTCTCCTGATCCTGCAAATTCAAAGCATGCATAAAGCAACCTTTTACACAGAGATCCTTTTCCTAGATCTGAACATGCACTTAGAAATGAGAGCTGCACTCATCTTGCTCAGTTCCTGCATCAAGCACCTATGGGAATTTGCAGCTACAGCACTACACATACATTACAAAAATAGATGGTAAGCACAGGGACAATGCCAAATACCCATTGCTCAATTCTCATAAATTTCAGGACTTATACCCAAGAGCTTATTAGTGGATTGTACCCAAGATAAAAAACTTTCTTCCCCTTTGTGGATGGGATCCACTACTTCCAATAGCTACAATATATCACGAGGAGAAAGAAACATGCCATGCACTGGAACCCTGTGGTTTGTGATGAAATGTCATTATTATGCCATGCTGCCATTAGGATGAGTTTGCCTCATACATCCTTATGAAGGATGGAGCATCATGAGTTGGGCAGTTGAAGGAAGACAAAGGTGGTGGGCACACTAGTAGCTTCAAAAGCAACCAGAATGGTTTTTCTGGCTGCATTTAGAAGTGGCTGTGCCCTCTGATGGCCAAATCTCCTTTCCCCACTGCTGACTTCAGGCCTTCCACCCATGGCAAAATGTAGGGCTAATCACGGTTTCTATCTGAGCCTACAGCAAAGCATTTCCATTGGCCACACCTGGAAGACAAATTGGTTAATCTAACAATCAGTTGCAAAATCTGCCTAAAAAAATCACTCAAGCTGATCCAGCCAAAGTTTTAGAGTAAAAAGGGGTAGAGTTTGACTAGTGCTGTGTGCCCCTTTTTTCAGAAAAGAGAGGTGGTGTCGAGCCCCAGCTCTCTCAGGAGGATCAAGGAGGGGGGCTGGATGAGCGTCAGAGCCGGCTGCAAGGGGAAGAATCAGACAGTGTTGTGGCTGGCGAGGACGAGATGGGAGGGGGGTGTTTGACACTGTGCCAGTTCCCTCGGACAGTTCTCCTGCTGAAGAAGACTGCACTCAGCTTCCAGATGCCCCCAGGGAGCCGTTGGGGGATGTCTTGGAACAGGCATCAAATCCACCACCCCCGAGCTACCCCTTTGGCATGTCAAGTGCTTCCCCACCTCTCGAAGCCGAGTCAGCGCCTATCAAGGCTGTATTGCCAGATGAGTCAGCAGAGGCACGCCCCCTTTCACGCCACGCCAGACTCCAGGAGAAGCACTTCGGTCAGAGGGAGGTTCTTCAAAGGAATCAGAGATTAAGACCTTTCCTATTTAAGCCTGCTCCCCCCTGACCGGGGTGCTGACTCAACTTCCTTCACACGCTGCAGAGTTTACCTAGGTAGCTTAGTTAGGATTGCAGTGGGCTAGCATAGTGTGCCTATGAAACATATTGCCTTCAATGTTACTTTAATAAAACAGGAATTGATTCCATCCTCGTCCCGTCTTGTGACTCTCGCTCTGGGCAGGACAGCTTGAGTCAGCCACCATCCCTCTTCACTGACATTCCCATGACTGATAACATGGAGGCAGCAGCGCAGAAGGGGGAATCCCAGTCACAATAGAGACCTTGTATGCCGAGATCCAGAACCTCAGAGCAGTCACCCAGAATCTGCAAATCGAGAATCAAAACCTCTGTGCCTTGATTGCCCAGAGAACTGTGGTGCCAGCTCCAGCCAGGTCTGTCGTGGGGCTACCTTCCCGTTATGGTGGCCAGAGCGACCAGTTTGCCATGTGCTTAGCCCGGTGCGAATTGTATATTTGCGTACGTCAAGCCGAGTTTCCAACTGATGATGAGAAGGTGGAATTCATCATTAGTCTGCTAGAAGGAGGGGTGGCCAAATGGGCCACCCCATACCTGATCAAGAACATCCTTGTTTTGCAACAGTATACAGCTTTTACGACTGTCATGTCTGAAATGTTCTATGATTCCCAACGGAAGGAGACGGTTGCCTGTCAACTGGGGACCTTGAAGCAAGGAAAAGGTTCAGTGGGGGTGTATACCAATGCATTCCGGGTCTTATCCCAAGAAACGGATTACAATGACCCAGCCTTGATGTACTTTTACAGGAATTGACTTAGTTCGGAAGTACTGGACAAGTTGGCACGCTCCACTCCGCCAAACACCCTGAAGGACTTGATCCAATTGTGTATGCAAATAGACAGTCAGCTTGAAGGACTTTGGTTGGAGCATAGAACAGAAACCTCCTGTACCCAGGCACCGGTACCTCTCCCCCGCATGCGCTATCCGCCTAGCGTGGGAACTTCGACTCTGTCGGAGGAGGAGCCCATGCAAATTGGCAGGGCCAGACCACATTTGTTGGAGGAGGAGAGAGAGAAGCGCAGAAGGGAAGGACTCTGCCTATACTGCGGGAAAAGTGGGCACAAGGCCAGGGGCTGCCCCGCACAAGGCCAGGGAAGACACAGCTGCCGGAAAACTACAAATCCCAGCTCTCATAGAGGCCAGAGAGTTGGGAAACAAGGAGACAACCCAGCCTCTGCTACAACCCCTTCTGTCCCAAGGCGCTCTAGTGCTGCCCATCCGTATTACTTTGTCCTCAGGGAAGAGCTTTCAAGCCAAGGCTATGATTGACAGTGGGGCCTCATCTAGTTTCATGGACAGTGATTTCGTCCGACAGCATGGCATTCAGATCCGAGAACTGGAACAACCGCTGGCAGTAGAAACCATAGATGGATGCCCTTTAAAGTCGGGGAAGATGAACAGAGCAACAGAGAGATTGGAAGTGGAGATTCCTGGGCATCATGAAGAACTGTCTTTTTACGTGGCATCCTTGCCTCATTTCGTGGTGGTGTTGGGAATGCCTTGGTTGGTCCAGCACAATCCAACTATTTTCTGGGACGAGGCAGTGGTGGCATTCACTTCAAAATCTGCCAGCCATCGATGGAGCTTAAGCCAGAGGTGGTGGCTGGAGTACTTCCTCAAGAGGAAGCATCCTTGCCCACTATGTATGAGGAGTTTTGGGATGTGTTTGATAAGAAAGAGGCAGATCAACTCCCCCCCCCACACTGCGCCATAAACTTGATGCCAGGGGCACGTATACCCATGGGACAGATCTACTCCTTGTCGGAACCAGAGTTGTCCGCACTGAGGGAATTTTTGGACTCCAACCTGAAGAGAGGCTTTATCTGCCCCTCCCAGTCCCCGGCTGGGGCACCTCTGCTGTTTGTCAAGAAGAAAGGTGGAGAATTACATCCATGTAATGACTATAGAGCATTAAATCAGAGCACCATCCCCAATAGTTACCCCTTGCCACTCATCAAGGAGATGTTGGAGTGGTTGCAATCTGCCAAGATTTATACTAAGCTGGATCTGAAGGGGGCTTACAACTTGGTGCGGATGAAGGAGGGGGATGAGTGGAAAACTTCATTTAAGACACGCTATGGACAGTACGAGTACCTAGTAATGCAATTCAGATTGTCTGGCATGCCCAGAGTCTTCCAAAATTTCATCAATGACATCTTCAGAGACTATGTTGATCGCTTTATGATTGTGTATTTAGATGATATTCTGGTTTACTCTGACTCCTTCGAAGAGCATGAAGCACATGTGCGAGCTGTATTGCAGAGGCTGCAAGAGCACTGTCTTTATGCCAAGCTGGAAAAGTGTGGTTTTGATCTGACCATGTTGGACTTTTTGAGGTACCGCATTTCACCAGCATAGGTGGAGATGAACCCTGGGAAGGTTCATTGTGTCCTCAACGTGGCAGCCCCCCCAAAACCAAGAAGGAACTAAAACTTTTCCTGGGGTTTGCCAATTACTACCATCGCTTCATAGCTAATTACTCTGACCAGACAGCCCCTCTCACGGATTGCCTGAAGGGCTCGGGTCCTTTCTGTTGGGCAGAAGCCACACAACAAGCCTTTGAAGAGCTGGAACTGCGGTTTGCTTCGGAGCCCATCTTGCAACACGCCGACCCCATGCATCCTTTCATGGTCGAGACAGATGCATCAGATGTAGCCATCGGTGGAGTTCTTTTGCAACCAGTGCAGAGAGGGGGAGGTTTGAGATCCTGAGCTTACTTCTCACGGAAATTGACTGATTCTGAGCAAAATTACACAGTGTGGGAAAAGGAATTGCTGGCCATCCGGGATGCCTTTGAAACGTGGCAACATCATTTGGAGGGGGTGCAGCATGAGATTGAGGTGTGCACAGACCATCAGAATTTGGAGAGCCTCCACACCACCCAGAGGCGGTGTGCTGAACCAGAGGCAGGTGTGCTGGACACAGTTTTTTGCATGCTTCCATTTCAAAATCCATTATATTCCCCAAGCTCAGAATAAGAGGGCTGACACTCTATCCCGCAAACCAGAGTACTTGGAGAATCCCACCCCAAAGTTGCCGCAGTTTATTATTCTCCCCAAGAGGGTGGCAGTCGGGGCATGTCTGAATGGGTGTCTGAATTACGTGTGGCTCAAGAACAGGACTCATTTGTCAAGGACAAGCTGTCTGACTTAGCCACACAGTCTGGTGCATGGCAG
The DNA here is from genome assembly GCF_030035675.1 of Rhineura floridana. Classification (NCBI taxonomy): domain Eukaryota; kingdom Metazoa; phylum Chordata; class Lepidosauria; order Squamata; family Rhineuridae; genus Rhineura; species Rhineura floridana. The sequence continues at coordinate 54,959,974 of NC_084480.1, forward strand.
GAGGACTTTACTTTGAATGAAGGGGTGTTATATCACAAGGATGCCATTTATGTGCCCCCTGGAGAAATGCGAGCCAGAGTCCTGCGTCAGTGCCATGACTCCCTTTCTGCCGGGCATTTGGGGGTCTTTAAGACTTTACAAGCGGTAACCAGGGAGTTTTGGGGGCCCCGGATGAAGAAGGAAGTGGAGCACTATGTTCAATCTTGTCCCACCTGCACACAGGCCAAACATGGCATGGGATGGCCGACGGGGCTTTTAGAACCACTCCCCACTCCACAGGGCCCTTGGTGGATGGTCACTTTATCACAGATCTCCCTGCCTCGCAGGGGAAAACCACCACATTGGTAGTAGTGGATGCTTTCACGAAAATGGCTCAATTCATTCCGTGTATTGGGCTCCCCAATGCGCAAGAAAAAGCCCGCTTATATGTGCAGCATGTGTACAGGTTACACGGTCTGCTGGACAGTCTAGTCTCTGATCGAGGGACACAATTTACAGTGCGGTTCTGGCGAGCGATGTGGCAATTACTACAGAGTGAGCTGAGACTGTCTTTGGCTTATCACCCCCAGACAGATGGGCAAACAGAGAGAGTGAATGTGGTCCTGGAGCAATATTTACGTTATGTCAGTTATCAGTAAGATAATTGGGTCTCCTGTTTACCCTTGGCAGAGTTCGCTTACAATAATGCCATGCATGCTCACACACAACAGACTCCTTTCTTCGCCAACCTAGGGTACCACCCTCGAGCCTTTGCCGCCCCTTGAGACAACTCATCCATCCCAGTGGAGGCGGAGTTTGTACAAGCCATGCAGCAGTTATTGAAGGAGCAGTTGGATAGGGCCAAGAAGGACTATAAGAGAGCCGCCGACCAGCATCGTCAAGAGGGGGCCCCCATCCAAGTGGGCAACAGAGTATGGCTGTCTACGCGCTATTTGCTTATACTAGGTCGCTGCCACAAGTTGCAGGACAGGAGAGCGGGACCTTTTGAGATGCAAACGCAAATCAACCGGGTGGCATTCCGGCTGAAGCTATCTCCCACTTTCAAAATACACCCCGTGTTTTATCGCTCTCTGTTGACATTGGAACATCCTCCCGACCCACATCGAGCTCAAGTGGAGCTGTCTCCCCCTCTCTCAGTGAAGTGGAGCAGATCCTAGATTCAAGGAAGCACCAGGGGCACCTCCAGTATCTGATACACTGGAAGGGGTATGATCCGTCTGAACATTCATGGGAAACAGCGGAGGATGTTCATGCCCCGGACTTGGTGAGAAACTTCCATGAAGCTTATCTCAATAAGTCCAGACCTTGGGGGTGGGGGAAAATTGTGCATGGAGGGGGAGATGATGTCGAGCCCCAGCTCTCTCAGGAGGATCAAGGAGGTGGGCTGGATGAGCGTCAGAGCCGGCTGCTAGAGCAAGATGAAGAATCAGAAAGTGTTGTGGCTGGTGAGGACAAGGTGGGGGGGTGTTTGACACTGTGCCAGTTCCCTCAGACAGTTCTTCCACCGAATAATTCTGTGCTCAGCTTCCAGATGCCCCCAGGGAGCCGTTGGGGGTTATCTTGGTGTGGGCAGCAACTCCACCCCCCCAAGCTTCTCCCTTGGCACATCAAGTGCTTCCCCACCTCTCGAAGCTGAGTCAGCACCTATCAAGGCTGTATTGCCGGATGAGCCAGCAGAGGCACATCCCCATTCGCCCCGCACCGGATGCCGGGAGAAGCACTTCGGTCAGAGGGAGGTTCTTTGAAGGAGTCAGAGATTAAGGGTGAAGACCTTTCCTATTTAAGGCTGCTCCCCCCTGACCGGGGTGCTGACTCAACTTTCTTCACATGCTGCAGAGTTTACCTAGGTAGCTTAGTTAGGGATTTCAGTGGGCTAGCATAGTGTGCCTATGAAACGTATTGCCTTTGATGTTACTTTAATAAAACAGGAATTGATTCCATCCTCGTCTCCGTCTCGTGAGTCTCGCTCTGGGCAGGACAGGTGGAGACACGCTGGAACTGGCACAAGAGTAAGTGTGTCTCTACTTAAAGAGGTGTCAGGCCTTCTAAAGCAGTTTTTTACACTGTGGTCTCTTTTCTGGGCAGTGTTGCGCCCCACCCATCTATCCTGTCATGATAGTGCAGGTCTAGCCAGTCATACTTTATGGGATCTGAGTAGAATATTTGTAGGTGTTTCTCATATTGGCCTTGAGAATGCTTTTTTCATGTACTTCATATTGCAAACCAAGGTGGGGATGGGAGGCACCTTACTTTGGCTGACTGATTGTGTTTTGTCACAACTGGCAGCTAGTGCAGCAGGGAGGGGATTTAGGGTAAAGTAAACACAGCAGATGCTTGTATACAGTGTATCTCGATCTAGAGATCTAGAGATACAGATATAGATATATCTGCATTGCTGAAGCTCCAGAAAGTGCTTCAGAAGTCCGTCCTCTGGGTTGTTCCATCTTGTACAGATCCTGCTTTGCCTCTTATGAGCTAAAAATCTAAAACCAACACTCTTTTCTCTTTCATGACAATTTGCAATCTATTATTTGACTGGCAGCTACTAAATCCAGAGCCTCATGTTGTTGGGACGTGATCCATCCCAGCTGGGAAATCTCCCAGTTGGAATGATGACATTCTGGCACCATATAATCAATCAGATTTGGCTATCTTCCAGTGTTTATGAAGCCAATTCAGAACAAGCACAACAATTACTGAATTATATTAGCCTCATTTTGAATGGATGTTGGGTGGAAGTAGAGAGCTGTTGTCTGAATGGGAGGGGGGCATTATTTGGGAGATCATGAAATAATTTTCCATATAAAAATTGTGAGCCATTACAACTTCTACAAGCACAAAGAAGGGACAACAAATTGGCATATACGCTTTGTCTGACAATGCAAGAATTTGAACAGGATCAAGGAGCACCAGTAGAATGTTCATTTTACATTACAACCAGCTAAAATGACTTACAGGGCTGGCTTCAGGAATGCCGGGGCCCTTGGGCATCAGCTTGCCCTGGGCCCTGGTATGTGCGTGCATTTGCATTTGCGTTCGCACCCGTGTGTGTGCACCCCCCCACCTACCTGTCTGCTGTCTTTTACTGTTGCCATTAACCAAGATGGTGGCCATGGTTTCCCTAAGGGGATGAAGCCTCCGCCGCCATTTTCGTTGATGGCATACATGCATGCTATGCGCACGCATCTTTGCCATCAACAAAGATGGTGGCAGGGGCTTCAGTACCTTAGGGAAACCACGGCCGCCATCTTCGTTAAGGGCAATGGTAAAAGATAGCAGACAGGTAAATGGGAAGATGTGGGGGGGCGGATCTCAGAAGGGGAGCGGCTGAAGGCCCACCTGTAGCTCCAGGGGCCGTCGGGCCAGTGCCCAACCTGGCCACCCTTTAGAACTGGCCCTGATGACTTAGATATGCATTAGTCTACTATCTAACCTGCTCACAAATTAAAGTTGCAGTTTCATTCATTTGCATTGTTTTTGTAGTTCGATCCATCTGATAATAACAAAATACAGTTAAATATTAGACTACATTTTTTTAAAAAAGTATATTACAGTATAGTATATTATTGAGGACTCTGCTGAATTTTCATGAATATAGACATGTAGTTTCTTCTTTGCTTCTTCTAAAAAAAGGTAAGCAAGGGAGGAATTTTCTTCTAAAAAAAAAAATCCAACAATTTCACATAAAAAATGTTACTGTGAAAATTCAGTAGAGTCCTAAAGAATATACTTAATGTTTATTTGCTTCTTCTTTCAAGCTCTTTCCCCTTCCCCAACCTGCAGCTCCAGTGCTATTTTCTTTAAAACAGTTGCTTTTTCCTAGGGCACTCTTAGCGTGTAAGGGTTCACATGGGAAGCTGCTAACCAAGTTTGACTCTGTGATATCACCAAAACAAATCAGAGTGAAGGCAATGTTTTTCTCTCTCGTTTCACAACCCCAGCCAAAAAAATGATGAAAATCACAGTGTGTTTTGCAGGGGAACTCCCTCCCCCATATCTGAGCTCAGCGTTATTAATTTTATGTGTTTTATTTTTTAGAATATCAATTTTTTAAAAAACATCTTATAATTTCATAATATTTCTTGGAAACAAATAATTCCTTTTTGTCCAGTTGTCTGAATATAGTCTGATCCATTTTAATCTTCAACTTAAAAATCATTCCAGGTAATTCTGAGACAACTCATCTTCCATCTCTCAAACCTGGAGTTATAATCACTAATCTTGTAAGTTAACAATTTAATAAATTTAACCAATGTGTTTGGTCTATGTAGGTTATTTAACCACCACACTGCCAAATTAATTCTATCTCAATCTCAGGGCAGATGCCAGAGGGGGGCACATTGGGCCCTGGCAGAGGACCCTGTGGTCAAGAGGGGCACCTGAAGGGTCCCTTCTTAGGTTGGGAAAGTGGTGCTCCTGTTCTGTGATCCCCTGAAGCATCAGGTCCTACAACCCGACCCTGCTGCAGATTGTGAAGAGGGAGCTCCCAGGCACCCCCCCCAAGACAGACAACATGGGCTTCAATAAGCCTGCCCACACATCCTAGCTATCTCTCCCATCAGTGTGAATGCTGTGTGTGCTGTGTATGCATGCCTGCCATCACCTAAGAAGGGGGGGCTTCCCTAAGGGGCTGATGCCACCACCACCATCTTGGGTAATGGCAGGCATGCGTGCTACACACATACATCATTCACATGGCATGAGAGGTAGGGGGTGCATGGGCAGGCTTATTAGCCCCACACCACATGTATGGGGGTGGTGTTGGTCTATGGTGCTGCAGACCCGGGGCAGGCTGGTGCCCAAGGACCCAGTCATGTCTGGCGCCAGCCCTGCTTGAACTGCTGGAGAATTTTATTGAAATTTTGCATGTAATGAGAGAGCGGTTATTTAGACAGAACATTTTGCTTATTTAAAACACTGAGGGACAAATAGTTTCTCCTTGATACATAGGCATTCAGAACATTTACAATGAAAAGAGCCCTAACTGACCATTAGCCAGGTGAGCTGTTGCTGTGCTGGATGCATCTGTCTATTCCCAACAGGAGGTGCTTCAGCCTTACAAACAGGTTCCTAACAAAATATTATTTTTCAGAGGCATAGCATATTGGTTAATCATGGGGTTAACTGGGGTATGAACAGGAATGGGTCATGCCCCGTATTTTCAATCTGAATTATCACTATTTACTGAAAATATTTCAGTACTTAGACAAAATTACAAAAAGGAAAAAACCTCTAGTTCTTTATATACCATAAAAAGAAGTCCATATTATCTGGAAAGGTTGTCCATTAATACTGAATATATGATAAATATTATAACACACAAAGAAATGATGAGTTCAGTCATGTGAAGTAAGTAATCCATAAAATATCTATACAATTAAAAATTCTAGGGAAAGCTTAGTTATTAAAATGATTGAGCCACGATTCTGTCCAAAGTGTTTTGATGTGAAATATTGTTAGCATTATGCATACAGAATGACTGAATAAGTCCCTTCAGATTTAGCGAAGAAATAAAATGCTCATTACCTGAAACAAAACCGAAAACGTTATATATATATATATAAATTTCAGTAGTTCTGCATGATAATTTCTAGTGTTGTAATTGATAGCCTAATTATCTATTCTCCACACCTCCAGTTTTTATGATTGAATTTTCTACCCTGGTAAAATTAATCTTCCATCAGTACAGTCCTATGAATGTCTTGCTTCCCAGTCAGTGTATATAGATTTACAGCCTATAATTTTTATTTGGAAGGCTCAATCATTTTTAGAAACTAAGGCCCAATTGATGCAAAGCACTTTATGTTTGAGAATCTGGATTGTGCAGATCCACATTTCAAACATGGGAAGACAGTGTGCAAGTGACACTGGGCCACCAGAAAGCTGTCCAATGTCATGTGTTCTTAGCAATGGTGCATAATTACAGGCTGTCTTGTATCTGTATCCTTGCTTAGCAAGGCCAGTCTGCTTCACCACAAGCTAGTCAACCTATACCATATTTTAGCAAACCCATTTGGTAACATGATCCTCAGCAAGAAAGAAATATGAATCCGATATGCAACTAGAATTTGCAGATTTCCCATTCTATAAGTGGTGTATAATGAAACACACATACTGAAGCAAGACTATAGACAAGGAATGTTTTTATTGTCAGAAGATGGGAACTTAGCCTTTATATAGTCAGATGGTGCAATTCAGCCAGAATGACTCAGATAATTTGACATGGTTCAAATTGAAAATCAGACCCTCCTCTCTCTTTCTTACACATGCACATAATATGCCCAATTAAAAGTAGTGTGACAGAGACGTCATACTGTTATCTCTGAATGCTGACTGAGTTGACATCAGTAGAGGCTTACAGAACAGTTCTACGTACTATGTGCAAAACCAGCCTTTATCTAAATTGGGCCCTATTCCATTGCCTGGCATTTAACTCTGGACTTTTGATTAAAAAAAACATTGTTCCCTTTGTGGCATTTATTTTGGATTAAATGCTGCATTCTAATCAGACATATCTGATGTGATTACATTGGAAGTCTCACAATGTAAACTGCTATGATGTGAATTGTTGTAGACTGCACATATTTATTTCATGAAGTTTGTCAGTGTTCTAAATTAAGTCTCAGGGACACTGAAGAATGTTTAGTAAAGGGGATAAATTGACAAGATTTTAATTAGAATTGCTTAACAAAGCCTATTGAAAACAAAATGGTTCTCCAACTCGCAAACAGTGTATAATTATCTTGTGTAAAGGATAAGCACATGCATTTAGGATTGCACTTCTGGATATATATGGCATTTATAGCTGGAATATTATGCACACTTACCTGGGAGTAAATCCCAGTGAATTATATAGTAGGACTGTATAAGACTGCACTGCAAGAAATATTTTTTTTGACATATTCTTTAAAATGGACATATGCCTGGGCTCATAAGAAATCAGATTTGATAAAACATGCAATAAAACAAAGGTCCTAGAAACTGTCACCCTTACTGGGATGTTTCAGTACCATGCCCAAAACAACTAGATGGCAGTGGAAGAAGTGCCCACAGAGATTTGCTAGACATGGGGGAAATGTCCATTTCACTTCCTCTCAGTTTCTCATTTTTACAATTTTAAGTTCAGTTTGTAATGTTCCTGCATCAACTTCTGCATCAATTTTGTTTCAATGTTTCGCATCAATTTGTGAAAGCAAATCCTCCATGGCATAGAGCCTCTAGGCATGTTAAATAAAAGACTAGAGTAAGCTTTGTTGAACACAGTGAGACATACTTTCTACAAACATGCACATGATTATCTACACAGCATAGAATGGTGGTTCTTTTGCCTCATTTTAAGCAAATCTTTGCAGTTCTATTATTACTGTTATTAATATTACCCTTTTTTCTATGATAAACACAAATCTCCAAGATTTCCATTTCAGAAATGAACTCCATACTTGAATCTTATATGTGTTGTTGTTGTTAACACATTGACACAAAAATAATGAGATTATTGTAATTTTTTATCTCATAGCTATTTCATTACTTGGAAAACAAATGAAATATGGATTGGGCTCCTATATTCAAAAGCTGTAAAATCCACTTTTCAATCCATCTCTAGTAAATGAAAGCTCTCATGTAATCTTTACTTCTTTTTTAGCTATAAAAATTCTCTTTTTGAAAGTAGCTGGTCAGATCCAGATTTCAGCTGTGGGAAAACTCGCTAATGGCATGTATCATAAGCTTTAGCTCAACAGCTAAGATTTAGACTGGAGGCAAAGCTGCAGGCAACAAAAAGATTCAAGTGGCCTAAAACAATATCAGTGTAGAGCCTCATATTTATTGTGGCAGTCATCTCATGTTTCTCTATGGCCTTAAAGAATAGTCATTCCTTAATGCCTTCCCTGCAGAAATATCTATGTCACTAGCATCCAAGTGAAGATGGGCAGGAGCAAGGAAATTGGAGACCAGGGGCTGTGCCAAAGGAGAAGAAATCTTCTTTCCCATAGCACAGCTTGATCTACCCCTTGCCTGCACCATACATTTGATGAACATTTAATGCACATTTAAATGGCACGGCTTCCCAAAGAATCCTGGGAACTGTAGTTTCTTAAGAGTGCTGGGAATTGTAGCTCTGTGAGGGATAAACTACTGTTCCCAGGATTCTTTGGGGGAAGCCAGGTGCTTTAAATGTATGGTGTGGATGTGATCTCAGGACAGTAGTGGCAATTTCTAAAGAGAGAGGGGGATGATGGGTTCTGGCTGGTGAACAAATACCAAGAATGCCCTATTTGTTCCCAGCATTGTATATTTTATGACTGGGCAGGTGGCGTCTTAGGCATGTAGAGCCCACTACATGTTATGTATCTCTTCATAAATAGAGATGGGAAGGTTTTTTCCATGTTCCACTCATGTAGAATTTCAGGAATTATTTCACTTAACTAGATTATAGATTAGTTTGTTGAATTCACTTTTAACTAGAAACCTATTCAGGCACTATACGTGTATAAAAGCAACGTGTGAGTGGGGCAGCACCAAGTAGACTTTCACATGGTAGGTAGCCCCTCCATCTGCTATCCACACTTTCACTGTGCATGTCTGGAAGGGAAGTCTCCTTCTGTGTACTCCTATCACTACTGATGTGTGTACTGTACATTTGGATACCATGTTGGGGTGTGGCTACTTCATTGTGGCCCCACATACACATTTATTTGACATGCAAGCATAATGCCTGAATAGGGCTGAAATGACTGCAACAATTGTAAGGGTCTGAAATGTCTCTTCCAGTGGAACAATGTTTGGAATCCACTGAAATCATCATAACAATATAAGAAGGCCAAAGACCCGTCTATCAAAAAAAGAGAGGGGATGTCCCCAGAATGTCAAGGACTTCCCTCCTTGACATTCTGGGGACATCCCCTCTCTTTTTTCGATATTAATGAATGTCCACACCCTATATATATTTTGATGTTCAAAGACCCGTCTAGTCTAGCATAAGCCAACCAAATGCCTCTGGGAAACCCACAAAGGGACCTGAGTGCAACAGCACTCTCCCCACTTGTAATTCCCAGCAATTGGCATCCAGAGGCATAGAACATGGCAATCATGGCTAGTAGAACATGGGAGCCTTATCCTCTATGAATTTGGCTAATCCTCTTTCAAAGCCATTCAAGTTGGTGGCCATAGGTACATTGTGTGGAAGAGTATTCCATAGTTTATGCTATCATTATTGTATAATCATCATTAGATAACACACATTACAGTGGCTTCTGGTTTCATTCACAGCTGTTATCCGGTGGGATTTTTTTTAATCCAGTAGTATTCTATCTGTACTCTTATTTTCACCAGTGTGTGTGTGTGTTTGTGTGTGTGTGTGTGTGTGTGAGAGAGAGAGAGAGGGAGAGAGAGAGAGAGGGGGGGGAGAACCACATAGATACAGCCCTTCTATTTCATTTGTTTTGTTTCTTCAAGTATCATTTTCCTCATAGGTTTAAAGATCTTCCAGATAATTTTGCTTTCAAACCCTTCCCCATCTTTTTTCATGGTTGTTCAGTATTCTGCTCCATAGATTAAGAAAACACTTACTGTTTGGTATACATGGCCTTTAGGTGCTAGTTATGGATTTATATAGGTAGTCCTTATTTAAAGCACAGTAAAGCATGTTTGTACTCAACAAAAGAGAAAATATAACTTTCATTTGCTTGCTAGAGCTCAGCTAGAATCTCTTTTCAATGAATGGCAAGGCAGAGTCTGAGAATCTGAACAGGACCTCTGAGTGTGTGCAAAATGTCTGCCTTTTGACTGAATTATCCTCAAGGCAGCTTACCACAGATTGTAATAATAGAGAATCAGCGCAGACATACAAACAGCTGAACAGTCCTTAGTCCTATTGGCAATGGATGAGGCCAGAATGTGCTTCCCTTCAGTTCTGTAGTCCCAGGGCAACTAGCAGTTACAGCTGAGTATTCTTTCTCGCAAAAATGGGGTGTGGGAACTCAGGTCCTTGTACCTGCTTTTTCTCTAGCTGAAAGAAGGGGCCAGGCTGTTCTTCCCCCTTCCATTCCTATGATGGTGTGTGTGTGTAAAATCTCCCAGTGGCTCTTAGTCCTATGTGCAATGTATGGGAAAGAACATGTTCCATTTGTAGGTTTATAATTATTTTGCCCCCACACCTGCAAAGAAGACTCATGAGACAGAACTTGGATTAAATGTTATATTTATTAAAATATAATATGAGGAAGAATTATATAAAACCAATTAACCAAATCAGAAACTATGGGGAGGTGAGAAATTCAACTAATTCTGGTATGGAAACATCCCTCCAGACCCCTGGGCATGTACTACAGCAAATAGCAGTGGTTTCCCAGCCAAGGATGTGGAATAACTCCCTTCCTCCATGCTAGATGAGCCCTAGGTGTGGATCCCTCATGCGCACCGTGCCCCCACTTTATGCCTAATTAATTTCCCCCAAGTTCCTCACCTGCCCATACACACTGCCATAACTGGCAAGCGACCACACCACTCCCCGAAGCCAATCGAATTAAACCAAGCAGTATAAAGTAGGCAAACTGAGAAGGGCCCCAGCAAGGAGGCCCAACCAAAAAATTCCTACTTGGCCCCTTGACAGATGACCAGTGTAAACCCACACTGCATATAGAGAGGGAGGGTGCAAGAAAGACATGAGGAGGCTAGAGAGGTGGGGCACCCCCTTTTAAACCCTGCTCAAGCCTCCTCCTGTAGGCTGTGGGGCATCCCGTGCCCCTCTCTTACCCCCCCCCCATCAGGAACAACCTTCCTACGTCATCTTTCCAACAGGGAGGGGTGAGGGAAAACCCACCCCCACTTAAAAGTGGGAATGTTAATCTCAGATAGTAATGATAGTTTGATAGCCATTGCAGCCTTTGAAAGCGAACACAAATGTCTTATCTTAAAGTTAAATGATGCCCTGTAGTCACACCGATATGAGCCGCTCTATGTGCCATTAATCCATTTATGTCATTTAGCTGTGCATTTATCAGGGAAATCTTATCCTTTCCTGTGTTCAGATATATCAGATACATTAACTATTCTTTCCGTGGAAGATTCTTTACAACAGATATTTTAAACTGTACCTCAAATAGTTGATTCAAAATACACTTCCCTAGATCACAGTTGCTAGAAACAGCAATAGTCTTTATTGCTGCAGGAAGGATAGAAATCAAACTCCTTGGTCTTTGACTTCTTACTAGTAAAGAAGCCACTTACGAGCCTTTCATGAGCCAACCTTTGCAACCTCATTGAGCAGTTGTGTTTCACTTTAATGGTTAGGAACAAACAGCCAGCCACTTAACCACATTTTTATCCCCAGGAACTCTGTGTGGTGATAGTGAGAAGGGTGAACTCTGCCAATTAAATGATAGCACACGTTATATGGAGTCTTTCTACACTGTAGCCAAAGCAATATTCTTAATTATGTAGGCCTTATAAGAAAATGCTCCATCTTTCTGGGTAGCTCCTCTCAGGACAATGGGCACTACTATCTTTAGTTCAGTTTCATACACTGCTATTGTGTTCAGGCCACTTCCTTCAAACGTTGGACTCTTTTCTCCTCTAACACATAAATCCAGCTCCTCCATTATCCCAGCCTTTGGGAGCTTTCACACTGCAGTTTATTCCGTTTTTCTGACGATTTCTTACCTGGTAATTTGCGCATTATATTTGAGCTTTCACACGACATAACGGGTAGCTCCGGAATTCTGGTGGAATGTAGTGCAAGTATAGCACTAATTTCCACAATAAATGATACCAGAAATAATCCATTAGCAAGGCTGGGAACCTGGAAGATCGCAGGAGTTTTGCGCTAGCTTCTGCCGCTCACGTGACAGGCATCCCAGCATGCAGTGTGGAACAGGGGAAAAAAGCAGGAGCCACCTTAAAACAGAGGGGGAAATTAGCAGGAGCCACCTTAAATAGAAGGTGGAAATGAGGACTGGGGCCGAAGGGAGGTGCGTTATCAATCGACTGGAGCTGCAGCCACCGAGCTCCAGTATAGTCTGAGACGGGGAGAGCAAGGGTAAAAGGAGCTGCCTCAGTGAACTACCAACAGCTGCTGAAGGTGGCGCCGCCACCTGTAGCCCCCAAAATAAAAATTAAGAATAAGGAGAGCCACCTCTGTGAGCTCCCGGTGGCTGCAATAGCAGGCGCAGGCGCCCCCCAACCCCCAGGACCGCCTCCACGAGCCTCAAAAACCAAGTTGGGGGGGAAATACACTAAACCCCCTAAAACAAAAGGGAGGGGAGAAAAACTCTGCTCTGTTCATTGTAGCTCTGTGTGTGTGTGTGTGTGTGTGTGTGTGTGTGTGTGTGTGTGTGTGTGTGTGTGTGTGAAAGACTGTTGCGTGAAATGCCGGTATAACAGGTACTGCAGTGTGAAAGGGGTTTTAGAAATCGGGACAGAAGCACTTCCTTTTTAATCCATTAAACTAACACAATCAGCCCCATGTGTGAAAGCAGCCTTAGTCACAATAGATGTAACTATTCCCCTGGCATCAGAGTCTTAATTTCCTCCCAATTACTTTTCTGCATCGGGTATCATTGTAAAATCCCTGCACCAGGAACATGTTTCAAGCAGGGCTGGTCTAGGCCCTCACCATGCCAGGGTTCGCCTGGATTTGTATGTGTTGGGGGGGTGAATACCCAAACAAGACAGAAGGGATGGCACAAAGTAATTTGCATCATTTAAGGGGAGGAGCTTACAGGGATGTTACTGAATACTTCAGTCATTAACCAAAATGGAGATAATAGTCAAGAAATCCGAAGAAGGCTAGGACTGGGGAGGGCCTCTATGAAAGAACTAGAAAAGATCCTCAAATGCAAAGATGTATCACTGAACACTAAAGTCAGGATCATTCAGACCATGGTATTCCCGATCTCTATGTATGGATGTGAAAGTTGGACAGTGAAAAAGGCAGATAAGAGAAAAATCAACTCATTTGAAATGTGGTGTTGGAGGAGAGCTTTGTGCATATCATGGACTGTGAAGAAGACAAATAATTGGGTGTTAGAACAAATTAAACCAGAACTGTCACTAGAAGCAAAAATGATGAAACTGAGGTTATCATACTTTGGACACTTCATGAGAAGACATGATTCACTAGAGAAGACAATAATGCTGGGAAAAACAGAAGGGAGTAGAAAAAGAGGAAGGCCAAACAAGCGATTGATTGATTCCATAAAGGAAGCCCCAGACCTGAACTTACAAGATCTGAACAGGGTGGTTCATGACAGATGCTTTTGGAGGTCACTGATTCATAGGGTCGCCATAAGTCTTAATCGACTTGAAGGCACAAAACAACAAAAGGGGAGGAGCTTATAGGGGTGTTACTGAATACTTACCTTCCCCTTTTCTTTAATTCTCCCCCCTTTTTTTCCTTTTTGCTTTTTAACTTTTAAAAGCCACTGACCCTGTCTTTCTTCCATCTTCAAGTGCATCTGGGAAATATGATAGCATGCTGATCCATTTTAACATTTCACATCCTTCCCAGAGGTACATAGTGGACAGAGTTCTGCTGCGGATGCTATGGCTGCTGCTTTTAAAAGGGTGGGGGAGGAAAGAGGATAAAAAGACCAGAAGCCTCCCATGTCATCATTGAAAGTCCTCTTCCCAATTGTTTCAGGGGCCAAATCAGGACCCTGAAATGTCACCAAAACTAGATAACCCCAATTCATCACCTGTGAACTGGGTTGCAAACTGGGAGGAAGCTGAGTCGGTCCATCCCTAGTTTCCAGACACCCCTAGTTCCTGGCTTCATTGTTGATACATTTGGTCATACATAACCATTCTTGTCTTATCACAGTATCTCTTAAGATTAGGCCAGAATTATCACTGCAGCAGAGAACACGGGATAGACCTTTGTGCATGCAATGGGCAGTTGATGACACCTCCACAGGTGAAATATCAGCATCAATTGATGTTGTTGCGTCATTAAGGACAATGAGGCAGTTTTCTGGGTGGAACAGCTTGCCACAGCTGCTACTCTCTCTCCTTCTCTGGGAATTCCTGCCCTTATTTTAAGGACTGGGAGAAAGTACTGCGGCAAGGCTGACACAGCTAGCACTGTGAACATAAGAAAAGCCTGCTGGATCAGACCAATGGCCCAACTAGCTCAGCATCATGTTCTCACAGTGGCCAATCAGATGCCTGTGGGAAGCCTGCAAGTGGGAAGTGAGCACTCTCCCTTCCTGTGGTTTCCAGCCACTGGTATTAAGAAGCATACTGCTCCCGACTGTGTAGGCAGAGCATAGCTGTCATGTGGAAGCATATGGTTGCTGACTGACTATTTCCTACAGCCTGGACCAGAATTCACGCTAAGGCTGTTTCCACACTTCTAGCAGGCCTACGTTACTTTTGCATACCATTATGTTACTTCTTTCTGTGTGGGGCTTTCATGAGGGGCATTAGGCCTGTAAGCTTTGTTTTCCACTGGATTCAGTTCTCATGCAGAAAGCAGCATGCAGTCCTCCTCCCATGAGGCTTTTTCCTATCAGGAAGTGCAGGCAGTTGGGGAGGTGCAGAGCGCTGACTAAATGTTTAATAGAAAGGATAAGGTAAGCTCACTGAAATTCTAAAGTGCCCTGCAAGTAGGGTTGCCAGGTTCAGGGCCTGAGACTGATCCTGTATCTTTAAGAGAAGAGAAAGTCAGCAAAGTGCAGGTGTTCTTGCAACTCTGTAATGGGAAAAACCACAAGGTGGAATTCCCCCTTCCCCCTGCACAACTTTTAAAGATACAGAAGACCTCTTGGAGGCCAACCAAGAGGTCTTCTGTACCTTTAAAAGTTGTGCAGGGGGAAGGGAGAATTCCACCTAGTGGTTTTTCCCATTACAGAGTTGCAAGAACACCTGCACTTGGCTGACTTTCTCTTCTCCTAAAGGATCAGTCTCAGGCTATGGACCTGGCAACCCTACTTGCAAGTGAGGTGCAAAAATGGAAGCATTTCACAGGTGAAGAAAACTTCAAGAAATTGAAGGATAGGTTATGGGCTCCACAGAACATCTGAACTTCTGCTTAAATGGTAATACAGGGATAAGGAATCGTGGCCCTCCAAATGTGGGCTATGCTGGCTGGGGCTGATCAGAGTTGGTTCCAACAAATTTTGGAGGCCACATCCTTGGTCCAAATAATTGAAAGAGGGGCCACACTTGTGGCCAGTGTTGGGCAGTGAAACAGTTCACTGGTGGATGCTTTCTGGCAATTGAGAGTGATGGCTGATGAAAGATTCCTACCCTTAACTTGAAGAAACATCACAGGAGATGGCAGTGGAAGCAGGATGTGCTAATATCCTGATGTTTTATGATTTCAGTATTATGTGTACATGGTATCAATGTAAATTCATCATGGACACAAATCTATGTTGAGTAAATCAGTGTTCATGACATATACCCACACAAATTTAAAACAAATTGACAAGACAAGTTGGATGACTCAATTTCTGTTATAATGTAAATGCATCCAAACCTTCCTTAACCCTCTTTATGACATTTTCAAACAAGTAAATTAGACACCTACTAATAGAGTGAAAATGACTAGAGCTGCATAATAAAATAATATTCATACAGATGAAGTGAAAGTACAGGTGTATACTCTGTTTCACCTAATCACCACAAGATGCTCATTATATGTATAAATGCAATTCAAATTTAGAATAGTAACATTTTATTCATAGGCATTTCCATAGATCCAGTTAGGGGAATATGCACACAGAAGCACACATATATTGCACCCCCAGATAAGCAACTGAACACAGAACTTAAGGTTACAGGAATGTAGGTAGAGCCCTGTTGGATCATGCCAAAGGCTCACCTAGTCCAGCAACTTGTTCTTACAGTGGACAACCAGATGCCTATGGGAAGCACACTAGCAGGACCTTTGAATGAGCACCCTGTCCTGAATCAACTGCTGGGGCTGCACACATAATTTATTTATTTATTTTATTTATTTTATTCAGTTTCTATACCGCCCACAGCCAACGGCTCTCTGGGCGGTGAACAACATGAATATAAAATACAATATGATAAAACCACGTAATAACTACCGCACACATAACAGAAATACTCAAAAGCTAAAACATATTACACAATTAATTTAGTATACCAGAGTGTTATAAATATACTAAAATATATTAAAATGTATTAAAATGCCTGTGAAAAGAGGTAAGTTTTAACCTGGCGCCGAAAAGAAAGCAATGTTGGTGCCAGGCGCACCTCGTCATGGAGACTATTCCATAGTTCAGGGGCCACCACTGAGAAGGCCCTAGATCTTGTTGTCATCCTCCGAGCCTCTCTATGAGTCGGTACCCAGAGGAGGGCCTTCGATGTTGCACGCAGTGTACGGGTAGATTCATATCGGGAGAGGGGTTCCATCAGGTATTGCGGACCCGCGCCATGTAAGGCTTTATAGGTCAAAACCAACACTTTGAATCTGGCCCGGAAACATATAGGCAGCCAGTGCAAACGGGCCAGAACAGGTGTTATATGTTCAGATCGTTTAGTCCTAGTCAACAATCGGGCCGCAGCATTTTGCACGAGCTGCAGTTTCCGAACCGTCTTCAAAGGTAGCCCCACGTAAAGCGCATTGCAGTAGTCCAGTCTTGAGGTTACCAGAGTGTGGATAACTGAGGCGAGGTTGTCGCTGCTCAGATAGGGACGTAGCTGGGCTACCAACCGGAGTTGGTAGAACGCACTTCGTGCCACCGAGGCTACCTGGGCCTCAAGTGACAATGAAGGATCTAAAAGAACTCCCAGACTATGAACCTGCTCCTTCAGGGGGAGTGTAACCCCGTCCAGGACAGGTTGAGTATCCACCATCTGATCAGAGAAATCGCTCACTAACAGCATCTCAGTCTTGTCTGGATTGAGTTTCAATTTATTAGCTCTCATCCAGTCCATTATTGCGGCCAGGCAACGATTCAGTACATTGACAGCCTCACCTGAAGAAGATGAAAAGGAGAAGTAGAGCTGCGTGTCATCAGCATATTGATTGCTACGCACTCCAAAACTCCTGATGACCGCCCCCAGCGGCTTCATGTAGATGTTAAAGAGCATGGGGGACAGAACTGACCCCTGCGGGGCCCCATACTGGAGAACCCAGGGTATCGAGCAATGCTCCCCAAGCACTACATTCTGGAGCCGACCTACCAAGTAGGAGCAGAGCCACTGCCAGGCAGTACCTCCAACTCCCAACTCCATAAGTCGCTCCAGAAGGATACCATGGTCGATGGTATCAAAAGCAGCTGAGAGATCAAGGAGAATCAATAGGGTTACACTCCCCCCGTCCCTCACAGGGCAACCAAGGCTGTCTCAGTACCAGAACCGGGCCTGAAACCGGATTGAAATGGATCTAGATAATCGGTTTCATCCCAAAGTGTCTGGAGCAGGTTAGCAACCACCCGCTCCAAGACCTTGCCCGGGAATGGAACATTCGCGACCGGCCTATAGTTATTTAGGTTTTCTGGATCCAAGGAAGACTTCTTTAGAAGCCACATTCATACCGTGTATTCATTCCACTTTAAACACTCATGGCTTCCCCCAAAGAATCCTGGGAAGTGTAGTTTGTAAAGGGTGCTGAGACCCCTATTCCCCTCAGATAGCTACAATTTGACCTATAAAGCCTTACACGGCTTGGGACCAAAATACCTTATGGAACGCCTCTCCCGATATGAACCCACCAGTACACTACGTCCAAGGTCAAAGGCCCTCCTCTGGGTGCCTACTCCAAGGGAAGCTCGGAGGGTGGCAACAAGGGAGAGGGCCTTCTCAGTGGTGGCCCCCAAATTATGGAATGATCTTCCTGACAAGGTGCACCTGGCGCCAACACTGTTATCTTTTCAGTGCCAGATCAAGACTTTCGTCTTCTCCCAGGCATTTTAGCATGTATTTTTATATTGTTTTGAATTTTAAAATTGTGTTTTAAATTGTTTCTAAAATCTGTTTTTAAATTGTGTATTTGTTTTAATGTTTTTGATTGCTGTAAACCGCCCAGAGAGCTTCGGCTATGGGGCGGTATACAAGTGCAATAAATAAATAAATAAATTCCCAGAGTTCCCTGGGAAGAGGGATTGACTGTTAAACCACTCAGAGAGTTGTAGCACTGTCAGGGGAATAAGGGTCTCCTAACAACTCTCAGCATTCTTTACAAATTACTCTTCCCAGGATTCTTTGGGGGAAGCCATGACTGTTTAAAATGGAATAATAGTGGAATAGTGGAATAATGGAATAATAGTGGAACAAGTGTATGGTGTGAATGTGGCCATATACTCCAGTGTTAGGCCCTTCATGCTATTTAAGAGGGAGAGAAAGGATCTAAATGGAGCCCTTTTGTTTTTCCTTCCTCCTGAACTACTGATTGGCATAACTGGTGATATTTCTTTCAACAAGGATCACATTTTTAAATGAAATCTTACAGTCCTAATTTTAGCTCACAGATCCTTTTGTATTTTTTCACCCTTGCCTTTTCCTCGCCCTGGTACCAAGGCCATTTAGATAGCATACAAAAATTTTCCATACAGTGTGATGCTACATCAACTCCTCTAACACCCCTTTCTTGATATTTTGTCAAGCTGAGAAATGAATTGAATCTTATAGCTGGTACTGGAACATTGCTTTTGTTTGAGCTTTTAATGGCTCACATTTATGCTAAGCTGCACTGACACTAGATAAATGTAGCTTAATTTTACTGATCGTGCTGAACACTCACCCTGATATTGACCCTGACATGCTGATCACTGAACACAAAAGGGCTGCAATCCTGTACCTAGTTAGGCAGTTTAAATGTCTTTGGAGATTTAACGGGACCCAAGCAGCCTGCCTCTGTGTGGGTGCAGAACTAATCTGATATAGTAGCTTGCTTATGAAATATTCCATATTAGTGCTAGTGGGTTCTGCTCTTTGTCTCAAATTCCATCATTTACTCCCTTGCCTTAAACAATTTAATTAAACATTTTTGTCTTGTGGGGACAAAAGGGTACTCTACACAATGGCCAGAAAAAACACACATCATGGCATAGCTACAAAGTACATTGGCAACCGTATCTAAAAAAGAATAGGAAAGTGTTATGGTAATTCATCGAGAGGACTGGGGTGCCTTCTGTGAGGCAATTAGTTCCAAGTGTGATAGTAGTCAACATTTTGTATGAAAAGAATATCTGATGGCCAAAGATTGTCTACTCCATTACCCATCAGTAAGGATGGGGAAGAAATCCAATTCAGTTTGCATTTAAATCCAAATGTATCAAATCACAGTTTCTGAAACAATATAAGAATCATCCTTTGAAATTCGCACATTTGAATTTTGCAATGCACTGCTCCAACCAAGCAATGTTTACAAAGATGCATATATTAGGGAAAGTGTGCACAAAATGAATATATTGGTGAAAATAACATACAAAAATACATTATATTAGGAGAAAGTGCTTGCAAAATGTGTATATTGATCAAAATGCATACAAAATGCATTTATTTGGAGAAATTCACACTAAAAATGCTGAAGAATTTTCATGAGATTTTTTTAAAAAAAATGCGAATTGCTGCAGAAATGTGGAGAACTGGACTTATGGTTAGAAAAATGAGAAATGAAGAGAACCAAAATTGACAGATTCTTCCATCCCTACTGATCAGAGACTCATCAAAGTCCCAAATTATTTTAAAAGGAAAAAAAATCCCATAAATTTACTCGAATAAACCTATTTCAGGTCTAATCTGTTTTAAATGTTGTGGGAGATTTTCTCCTATGTTTACATCCTTCATCCTTTTAAGTGTAGTTCTCTGTCTTGTGTAAACAGCTTGTGAATTGCCCCCCAAGTTATTAGAATGTGTCATGCCTTGTATATAATTTCATCTCCAAATTGTTCCATGGTAACTAGTGCTATAATGTGTTCAGATACTTAAGTTCCTAGAATGCTCACATGAAAAACTCTGGCCAATAATTGTAATATATGTTGCATTTAACAAAAATATCTCTTCTCGTTGCCCAGAATTGCATGCATAGTTTTAGATATAAATATAAACACACATATATTTATTTACATACCATTTCACAGCTTTAATATTTGCATTAACAAATATACAGGACTGTGAACAGGAGATTTGCTAATTGCTTTCAGTCACAAACTCATAAACTGTAGCTCTGATTATTTCTTTATGAATTTAATGAATCTGAAATGAAGGCAGTTTTCTATATTACATTATGAGGTAATCTCTAATTTAATACTCCCTCTCGGGAATTTCAGTTACAAAAAATTACCCTTCCATTTGAAGGAACTCTGTACTTGTACATTGTTTTTGTATTTTATATACCCTGCTTCTGATTTTACCATCTCTTATTTCTTAAGTTGTTGCTGTTATATTTGTACTATGTTTTACAGTTGAATCTAACATTTTGTATTTTATTTATATATTTCTTCTTATTATAATTGCTTTAACATTTATGGTAAAGATATTATGTTAAATATTGGCATATGTTGTATGTTATATTTTATGCTGTAAACCACCCTTGGGGCTCATGATGAAGGATGGTATATAAATAAATAAATAATATGTACAAAGGTAAAGAGATCACTTCTGGATTTGGGCTAAACTGAAAGAGGTTCATGTAAAAAAACAAAACACTTTTATAACCAGAGCTGGCAGCAGGTATGCCTGGGCCCTTGGGCACCATCCTACCCTGAGCCCACAGAGCTGCAGCGCAACCCCTCCATATGGACTGCACGGGGCGAATAAACCCACCCGAGCATCCCACCTACCTCTACTGCTCCTGTAAATGATATGCATGCTGTGCACGCATCCCTGCCATTAACCAAGATGGCGGCAGGGGCAGCAGCCCCTTAGGGAAACCTCTGCCTCATCTTAGTTTATGGCATGCATGCATGCACAGCACTCACGCCATTTACAGGAGTGACAGAGGTAGGTGGGGCATGCCCTGCACTGACTATATTGGGGGGGGGGTGCCTGAGAGATCCCTCTCCATGATCCATGGCAGGGTTCTGCTACTAAGCTACAGCCCTTCTCCTGCATATAAGGCAGATGCTCCACCGCTGCCTTGGTCTTGCCTGAGACCTGAACCCAATAAAGCGAGGGGGGGCAATCCAAAAGGCCAGGAAGGCCTAGCACCCCCACCCACACAATACCCAGCAACCTGGTGCCGCAAATGTGCCAAAGAACCTCACGTTGACATCAGCACTAGGAAGGCCTAGCACCCCCACCCACACAGCACACAGCAACCTGGTGCCGCAAATGTGCCAAAGAACCTCAGGTTGACATCAGCACTAGGAAGGCCTAGCACCCCCACCCACACAACACCCAGCAACCTGGTGCCGCAAATGTGCCAAAGAACCTCAGGTTGACATCAGCACTAGGAAGGCCTAGCACCCCCACCCACACAGCACCCAGCAACCTGGTGCCGCAAATGTGCCAAAGAACCTCAGGTTGACATCAGCACTAGGAAGGCCTAGCACCCACACCCACACAGCACACAGCAACCTGGTGCCGCAAATGTGCCAAAGAACCTCACGTTGACATCAGCACTAGGAAGGCCTAGCACCCCCACCCACACAGCACCCAGCAACCTGGTGCCGCAAATGTGCCAAAGAACCTCAGCTTGACATCAGCACTAGGAAGGCCTAGCACCCCCACCCACACAGCACCCAGCAACCTGGTGCCACAAATGTGCCAAAGAACCTCAGCTTGACATCAGCACTAGGAAGGCCTAGCACCCCCACCCACACAGCACCCAGCAACCTGGTGCCACAAATGTGCCAAAGAACCTCAGCTTGACATCAGCACTAGGAAGGCCTAGCACCCCCACCCACACAGCACCCAGCAACCTGGTGCCACAAATGTGCCAAAGAACCTCAGCTTGACATCAGCACTAGGAAGGCCTAGCACCCCCACCCACACAGCACCCAGCAACCTGGTGCCGCAAATGTGCCAAAGAACCTCAGGTTGACATCAGCACTAGGGAGAGGGCCAGTGTGTCAGATGCCGATCCTCCCCTCCATTCCCAGGCCTGCTTGACCTTGGTACCAGGCTCTCATCATATAAAGAGGTGTATCCTCTCAGGCCTCCTAATTAACTGCAGCTGAGAAACAAAACTGGGATTTTTCCACTCACTCAGAGGCCCATCTCTGCACAAGATGAAATCCCCACAATTCACCATTCTGAACCATTCTGACAAGTTCATGACACAAGGTTTCACTCCCCCTGTTCTTTTCTCTTTTCTCAGGGATACCAAGGCTGCCTTGCTCTTGAACCCAGACTGGTATGGATCCAGATCCTAGTTCAGCATCCTGTTATCACAGTTGGCAACCTAATATCTGTGGCAAGCCCACATCTGAGCACATGATCACTCTCCCCTCCTGTGCTTTCCAGAAGGTGGCATTCAGAAGCATACCGCCTCTGAGGCAGAACATAGCTATTATAGCTAGTAGCCAATAAGAATTATTTTAGCCTATTTCTTATGGATAAAGAAGTAAGTACCAAAAAAAAAAAGCCCTACTTCCTAGGGAAGGACCACTGCACAGTGGTAGAGCAGGTTCTATCTTTGGCATCTCCAGGTAGGGCTGGGAAAGACTCCTGCTTTGAAATCCGGGAAAACTGCTGCCAGTCAGTGTACACAATACTGACCTAGGTGGACCAGTGGTCCACAGTACTAGGGCTTGTTGTAGCCAGGGTGAGAGTTGGAGAAGCTTCCCTCCCCTCTTTCCTTCTCTTTTCCATTGTTAAATTTTCCCTGCCATTGACACCAAGTGGTTACAAACTGGGCATGCCTGCTCCAGTTTTTGGCCCTTGTGGGTGGAGGCATGTCAGGCGAACAAGGGAGCTTTTGATCCTGCAGCTCCAGGGCTACTCTTGACTAGGACTGTGATCCACTACATTCTGTTGAAATGGAAAGAATTTCCATTTCAACTTGCCTTTTTTCCTGCTTTGTTCCTTCTGCTTTGTTCCGGTTCGATATAGAACTTGGAACCAGAAGTTATGTATTTGGAACTTGTGAGGGAATGGAATGTTGGGACCCCATGGCTTTCCCTCCCTCCTGTTCCCAGCTTACTGCTGGCTCCTCTGGGCTTCCTGTGGCAGTGCAGGCTGTGCCATATCCCAATTCGCCCCAACCTCTGTGGTGTTGGAAAGTGCAGAGAATGCTGTAGCCTGGGCTGGGAGGCAGATCCCCCTCTGTGGACGATCCAGTTTCCCTTGTTCAGGGACCCCGGAACTGTTTTCAAGGTGGGGGGGCTCAAGACTGGCAGGCAGGTTATGTCATGATGACCTACTTGCAGGTGCATTTTTAGATCTGCTTATTTAATGGGTTAAGTAAACAATATATCTGTCATATTCTAGCACTGTCACAATCATAAATACACTGTTAATCTGTTAGAATGCCTGGTGTGGTCGCCATAGATTACAGAAGGGATTCTCATGCTCTGAAGACCTCTTTGTAGTAGCAGTGCAGAAAACCATTCATTTTTTGCCAGAACTTAAGAACACTGCTGTGCCACTATCAATTTTGCCTGGTCATTTCAGGGGGGGCTAAACCCACTCAAGCTTAGTCTTAGTGGGGGTTTGAGCCACCCCTGTTCTGGGGTCCAAGCCCTTGTTCTCCTCTGAGAATGCTGCAGAGAGACCCAGGGATGCCATGCAGCTTCTTTTGCAGCTCACAGCTTCTGCCCCCTCCTTTTAGTTAGTTTTTTTTTAAAGAAGCAGGAGGGTTGATACTAGAGAAATTAACAGGGAATCCTAGAGCTTCTCCTTCATGTAAGTGAGATGCTCTAGGATTCCCTGTTAAATCTCTGTAGCATTAACCCTTTAATTATATTTGATTTTTTTAAAACGGAGTCTCAGAAAATAAAGCAGAAATCCGATGCCTTCAGGATCGGTCCACAAAGAGAACAGATGGGTGGATTTTTAAAAAATCCAGTCCCAACGGGATTTGGGTGGAATTATCCTCTGTCCCTACTCCTGACATAACACTGTCGCAGCTTGGCATGCCAGTTTCCTACCCAACTTTCATTGATAGATCAATGCCTGCAGAGCTTTCCACAAGCAGATTGAGGGCTCTCTCAGGATTTAGGGTCCACCCTGCCAGTAGATTGCACTTTAAGGTAAAATAGAAATACTTCTATAAAGAAAATAAAATAAAAGTGCTTTATATAAGGGCTGGTTCAAAATGACAACAATCATTTTGAAGCTGTTCCACTTGCATCAAAATGGGTTGTTTCACTTTGTTGCTTTTTCAGTGAAGTGGTGAAAGAAGAGTGTCTTGCAGGCACCCAACGATGCTTTGCTTGAAAGCAGATCCAAAAGTCTAAAAAGTGTCCTTTGCCATATATTTTATGTGTTTTGGTACACTGCGTATCTATATTTTATATGAGTTTGTGGTATAGAAATAAATAAATTATATATGGAATAGGTATCAAACATTAACAGTGCATAATGAGAAACCCAACTGAGTTCAATAAGACTTACTCCTAAGTAAATGCGCTGAAGAATCAGCAAATATTCATTTCACAAAGTTGGGAAGTGAAGCCATTTCCTGAAATGGTTTCTCTTCAAATTATTGAGTCAATTTGGGACTTCCGGGAAGTGGTGCTGGCTGGTGGTTGTCTCTGAGGGAGCTCTGCCTCAGAGGAAGCTTTTTTCAGGTTAAAAGTCAGCCAAGAGGAATCTTGGACTGGCTTAAATGTTCTCCAAGGTATAGGAGAACCGATCAGATCTTCCACAAGACTTCGTTGAGCTGTCGGCGGCTGGAATTGATCAGGAAATTCCTGAGATAAGAAGGCAAGCCGATCGGCTGAAGACGGAGTCAGGATTTTCACGCAAGCTGGACTGGAATGAAGCGAAGCGTTTTTTCTTTTCTTAAAAAAAAAACGTTCTTAACCAGCGAGCCCACTTCTGCCTAAACCTTATCATTTGGCTTAAATTACTGCAATAAAAGGGATTTGTTTATGAATCAGCAATTGAGAAACCTGGGTGAGTCATACTTTTTCTCTTTTAAATATAATTAAGGAAGAAAGAAAATATAAACAACTTATTTACTTTTCTACGACAAAAAGCTGGCTTGAATTTGGACTTTTAAAGTTTAAAAACGGATGAGAGGTAATTATTATATTTTGGACTATTTTTCTCTTTGGACTATTTCTTGTTGGATGAATCCGCTGCTCGTATATGCTACTAATTGTTTAGTCTTGGCAACCAGAATTGTTTTGCATTCTTGGATGCAGATAAGGACTGTGTTGTGCTGGCTGGATTCCAATTACAGGCCTGGAATATTAACTCTTCTTTTTGGTGGAGGGAAAAAAAGAAGAAATAGACTGCCCTTAGGTTCTGAAACAGTGATTAATTTTAGAAATTAAAGGCCTCTTTTTGAAAATGACAACTAAAAAAACAACTAAGGCCCAGGGGCGAAGAGGTTCTATTGATACACAGGAAGAGGATATACCCCCAGAAATGTTTCAAAAAATAATGGAAGGGATTAATGCTATAAAACAGGAAATTAAACAGGAAATGAAAATTGAATTGACAGATATAAAAGACTATATTAAAACACAAGTGGATGAGATTAAAGGGACAATTGGGCAAATAAAGGAGGATGCAAAAAATACTAAAGAAAAGGTACAAACCTTGGAGAATAGAACAGATATACTAAATCTGGAACTAGAAAAAAATTTGGACTATTTAGCTATGACTGAAATGAGAAATAAAGAGCATTGTTTGAGATTCCGTGCAATCCCTGAGGAAACAGGTGAAGACATTAGAGACAAAATTGTTAATGCTTTAGTAAAATTTCTGGACTTGAATGAAGATAGGATGGAATTTGAAATAGACAAAGTTTATAGAATTAACTCCAGATATGCAACAATGAAAAAAATTCCAAGAGATGTGCTTGTTCACTTCGTAAAGAAAACGACCAGAGATATGGTTTTACAGCAACACTTTAAATATACCTTTAAAATTGATGGTAAGGAAATACTGGTGATGAAGGAAATTCCTATTAGACTTTTACGTAAGAGAAAAGAATATGCTTTCCTTACAGAAAAACTTAAGCAATGCAAAATTCAATTTAGGTGGGACGTTCCAGAAGGAGTGATTTTTACATTCAGACAACAGAAATATAGATTGAATACTGTTCAAAAAGCAAGGGACTTCTTGAGAAAAGCTTCAAAAGATATGGAAGAAGATAAACTCAAAGATATGGATACAGTTCCTGGGAAACAAAGTCAACAAGGATACGCAGAGGAGGGGAAGGAAGATGATGGATCAAAAGGAGCATCAGGCAAATTTTAAAATACACGCTTAACGATGGATTACAAATACCTAACTTGGAATATAAATGGAGCCAACACGGCGCAGAAGAGAAAGAAAGTGTTTCATTATTTGAAAAAATTAAAATTGGATATAATTTGTCTACAAGAAACTCATATTCAGAAGAAAGATTCTAAATATTTGATTTGTAAAAATTTGGGTGAAGAATTTATTTCAGCTGGACCAAAAAAAAAAAATGGAGTTGTTCTCTATATTAACCCACAATTGCTTCCTAAATTGGTATTATTGGACGATAGTGGTAGATTTGTGGGGGTTGAAATTACTTTACAAGGTACAAACATTTTGATAGTGGGTATTTATGCCCCCAATGAAGATAAAACAAGGTTTTATACAGGACTTATGGAAAAATTGTCAGAGTTTTCATATGAGCATTGGTGTGTCATGGGTGACTGGAATGGGGTAATCTCACCAAAAATTGATAGGCTTTCTGAAAAAAATATCAAAGAGACACAAGGTAAATTACCGAAGATTTGTTTTGAACTCATGGAACATCTAGAATTGGTGGATACCTGGAGATATATAAATGATAATGCAAAGGAATTTACTTATTTTTCAGAAAGACATAAAACATTTTCGAGGATTGATATGATTTGGATGTCAAAAATTTTAGCGAAGGATATTTTTAAAATGGATATATTACCAAAAACTTTTTCGGACCATAATCCTGTGATATTAACTTTAAAAAAAAAAAATCTTGGATTTAGATGGAGACTAAATGAATCTTTATTACAGAATGATAAAGTAGTACAAGAATGTAAGAAGAAATTAAAGGAGTTCTTTGAATATAATTTACATAAAGGAACAAGTGAAAATATTGTTTGGGATACAAGTAAGGCATTTATGAGGGGATACTTTATTAAATGTAATTCTGAATTAAAAAAAAAGAAACAACAGAAAATGCAATTAATTTTGGAAGAAATAAAACAAAAAGAGGAAGAATTGAAAAAGAATCCAGCTAAAGTTTCTATTGTAAATCAAATTAAAATGTTACAGAAGCAAGTATCAATGTTGACAGTTAGAGAAATTGAAAGGAAATTAAATTTTGCTAAACAAAGGACTTTTGAATTTGCAAATAAACCTGGGAAATGGTTAGCATATAAATTAAGAAAAGAACGTCAAAAAAATATTATTTTAAAGATACAAGAAGGAGATGAGACGCTGACAGACAATGTAAAAATCAAAAAGATTTTTCATCAATATTACTCAACATTGTATAAGTGTCAAGAAATTCCATCTGAAAAAATAGAAGAGTATTTATTTAAACAGAATTTGCCTAAAATTACAGATTTTCAGAGACAAGTTATTAATGGCCCTATTACGTCAAGAGAGATATCTGAAGCTATAAATAAAATTAAATTAGGAAAGGCACCAGGACCAGATGGGCTATCTGCAATGTATTATAAATGTTTGGAGGAAGAACTCCTGCTACCTTTACAGTCTACAATGAATTCTATTTTGCAAGAGGGAAAGATACCGGATAGTTGGAAAAATGCTAATATAACATTAATACCTAAAGAGGACCAAGATTTAACTAAAACAAAAAATTATCGGCCAATATCTCTACTGAATAATGACTATAAAATTTTTACAATGATTTTGGCTGAAAGATTGAAAATAATATTGCAACAATTTATTCAGGAAGATCAATCAGGGTTTTTACCTAAAAGACAACTACGTGACAACGTCAGGAATGTTTTGAATGTGTTGGAATATTTAGAACAACGAAATGATAAACAAGCAGCTCTGATTTTTTTAGATGCTGAAAAAGCATTTGATAATTTGAATTGGAAATTTATGTTCCAGGTTTTGGAGCAAATGGACTTTGGAGACAACTTTATAAAATGGATTAGATCGATTTATACATCACAGAAGGCCCAGATAATTGTTAATGGAGACTTAACGGACTCATGTGAAATACAAAAGGGTACAAGACAGGGATGTCCATTATCTCCCCTTTTATTTATTCTGGTTTTAGAAGTGTTGCTTAGAGATATAAGGCAAGATAAAAGGATTTCGGGATTAAAAATAAAAAAAGAAGAATATAAATTGAGAGCATTTGCTGATGATTTGATAATTGTACTAGAAAACCCTTTGGAAGGAATTCATATACTGATGGACAAATTAAAAGAATTTGGACCTTTAGCAGGATTTAAGATCAACAATCAAAAAACAAAGATGTTGGTGAAAAATTTAACTTTAAGGGAACAGAAAGAGTTAATGGACAAGACAGATTTTACAATAGAAAAAAAGTTGAAATATCTAGGCATTATTATGACAAATAAAAACTCAAAGTTGTTTCACAATAATTACGAAAAATTATGGACAGAGATTAAGAAAGACTTGCTAAAATGGGATAAACTACAACTGTCATTAATGGGTAGAATATCTGTGATAAAAATGAATGTATTACCGAGAATGATGTTTTTGTTTCAAACAATACCTGTAATATCCTCTGATTTACCTTTTAAACAATGGCAAAAAGATATTTCTAAATTTGTATGGCAAGGAAAAAAACCAAGAGTTAAATTTAAATTACTTCAAGACGCTAAAGAAAGAGGAGGACTGGGATTACCAAATTTGAGACTTTATTTTGCTGCCTGCTGTTTAGTCTGGATAAAGGAATGGATCTTATTGAGGAATAAAAGACTATTGGATTTGGAGGGCCACAATCTGAAGTGGGGATGGCATGGATATCTATGGTATGACAAAGTAAAAGTAAATGTAGACTTTAATAATCATTTTATAAGACGTCCTCTGTTGAAAATATGGAATAGATACAAACCAAGGTTTTATTCGAAAATACCATTATGTGTCTCAAGTCAAGAAGCGTTTTATAGAAGAGAAATGTCTGGAAAAGAGAAATGGTTAACTTATCAAGAACTATTAGAAAATGTACATGGAGAATACATAATGAAAGAGAGAGAACAATTGATAAAGGAAGGATATAGTTTTCATTGGTTTGCATATTTACAATTGTTAGAAAGATATAAAATGGACAAGAAAATGTATGGGTTTGAAATAAATAAATCTGATTTTGAAATAGGTTTGTGTACAAATGATGAAAACATAATTGCAAAAATGTATAAACTTTTATTGAAAATGGATATGGAGGAAGAACAAGTAAAAGAGTGCATGGTAAAGTGGGCAAAAAATTTTGGTCATAACATACAAATGGATCAATGGGAAAATATGTGGAAAAAAGGCTTGAAATTTACATTATGTTATAATCTTAAAGAAAATTTTTATAAAATGATGTACCGTTGGTACATGACTCCAGAAAAGCTGTCAAAAATGTATAGTAATGTCTCTAATGTTTGTTGGAAATGTAAACAACAAGAAGGATCTTTTTATCATATGTGGTGGTCATGTAAAAAGGCGAAATTATTTTGGGCACAGATAGGTAGGAAGATGCAAAAAATTCTAAAGATAAATATTCAGTCAAAACCAGAATTTTTTTTATTGGGTTTTATGGATAAACAAATAGAAAAGAAATATGGAAGAATAATATTATATATGATTACGGCAGCAAGATTATTATATGCACAAAAGTGGAAAATGGAATCAACACCAACAATGGAAGAATGGTTATTGAAATTAATGGACTTAGTAGAAATGGATAAATTGACATGTTTACTTAGAGAAAAATCGACAGATACATTTCTTAAGGAATGGAAACCTCTCTTAGACTTTTTGTTGAAAGATCAAAATAAAATGATGATACTGGGATTTGACGATTAATTAAGACAGCCTATGGAGAAAAGGGACTCTGTATGTATACATTAAGGGACAGGTTTGATGTATATTATATACTTATAGCTGATCTGCGACAAATCGGAAGTCAACTATTTTATTTTCATTTTTTTGTTGATGTATTGTTATGTCTTTTTGACTTTGTTTTGTTTGTTTTTGGAAAAATTTGAATAAAAATTATTAAAAAAAAAAAAATTATTGAGTCAATTTAACAATTCTTTGATCAAATGTCTGTTTCTCACCAGCTCTACTCTGTAGCCATATCAGTTCAAGCTATTCTGTGTGCTATTACAGTTATATATTAGAATTCAGTGAAATATAGATATATTTATATGTTTGGTTATGAACATCAACTGACTCCTGGGTAAGCCTATTCATGTGAACTTTAATCTCAACATAGAAGCTTCTACAACTTTGTCAGAAACAAATAAATATATGTTTATTTAGAAGGCTCTGAGAAATAGTTGTTTTTTTTAAAAAAAATCAGTACCTAAATAGTATTCCAATCCTTTGTAATTTTCATATTCATTTTGATAAACAGATTGGCTATTGCTTTAGATTTGTTCAGGTTTCTCTGTTCATTCCAACAGAAGTGCACAGAAATCCAACTGTATTAAAGAAAAAGAAGAAAAAGATGCAGTCTCAGAAACAAATTGCTAAGGAAATAGAGTTCATTTTCATGCTTTGGTGGGGTTATTTATTGCAAATGGTAAAACTTGTTCCATACAGTTAAGCAGAATGAAAATTACTGGGGTGGTATTATTTTAAAATATGGCCATTTTCCTCATATACTTTTTAGCATTAAAGTGAACTTCTGATGTGACATCATCCACATTTTATACATATATGCTATACTGAATTAGGTTTTTTGAGTTGGAGAAGCAAAACATCCAAGTTGCAAATCAAGTAAATTGCCAGAGCTCTTCATACTGCAACAACTATGTTTGTTTTTACCAGCTAACTGAAGACTTGGTTCAAACATACAACCTAGTAATAAAAGATGAAAGGTTTCCCCACCCTCTGCCCTCAATCTTGATTCCTTTCATAGATTGTATCTGCCAGTGGTGTGGTGTGGCAAAGCCAATCTGATGCTCCAGCTGCCACATGCCACACTGTGCTGAGTTCCCCACACCTCGCATCTTCCCCTCCCTCTTGGTCAACAGCAGCAACCCACTGCGTTTGGAAGACAGGAGACCATCAGAGCCCCACCCATGTCACCTCATTGGCCACTACTGTCTATAACATTAAAAAAACCCTACCCCCACCTGACACCAGCTCCTACTGTGGGGTGCTTCCCCAAGATAAAACACAATGATCAACGTGCAAAGGCACGTTTTAAAGAGCACTGTTTGTTTTGGAGTGTTTTAGTCAGTTGCTGTGTGACAGACTGAAGTCCAATCAAATACATGTCCAGATTTCCAGAGAAAACATTGCTGTAGCTACTTCACCCTGGAATAGGCACATGACTCATTCCCAACCTCTCATTATGACTATTGAGAACTAATAGTAATTGGTATAAAGTGTTTTATAGGGTTAATTACATTTTTCTGTGTCTGTGGAATATGCAATAGCACCGAAAGGTCTAACTTGAATTATGTGATTACTTCCATAATCAGTTCCAGGACATGTTTAATGTTGAACATCTGCACATTAAGGGCATTCAGCGTAACTACATTTTATTGTAACACTACTCATTGTAAAAGATGCCAGATGAATCAGTTTCAGGCTCAAACAGAAGAGAAATCGGGATTTTATTGCCTTTACAATGAAAGCTCATCTAATGTTTGTGAAGGTCTTGCCCAGTGGTAACATGAACACTGTAAAGAGGAAATGTGCAAACGCCTCCTGCTGATGTAAAATGGCATCTGTTAGCTGAATTAAAGCAGAACCAGTGTATTTAGAGCTCTGCCAGTGTGATACTTAAATCCTGCCTGGTACAAAGAAGCCGATGTGATGAGGAACTGCACCAATCAGAATGTGAAAACAAAACCTTGAAATTGTAAGAAAAAACTTACTAGGTCAGATAGACTAGTGCAGCCTTTCCCAACCAGTGTGCCTCTAGATGTTGTTGGACCACAACTCCCATCTTTCCTGACCATTGGCAATACTGGCTGAGGCTGATGGGAGTTGTGGTCCAACAACATCTGGAGGCACACTGGTTAAAAAAGGCTGGACTAGTGGTTCAATAATGTCTAAAAGCAGCCAGTTTGTCGTGCTTTGGATCAAGAGTCTCTAGTAGTACTGAGCCAAGAGTTTCCCATTGACAATTTATTCTTCAAATATTGTAGC
Source organism: Rhineura floridana (assembly GCF_030035675.1). NCBI lineage: Eukaryota > Metazoa > Chordata > Lepidosauria > Squamata > Rhineuridae > Rhineura > Rhineura floridana. The sequence goes on from NC_084480.1 coordinate 54,992,341, forward strand.
ACCAGGAAGGGGCAAAAGGGGATCTTGACATCATCCAGGAAATTTCTGGGGTGGGGCATAATTTGACAGGTGGAGAAAAATTTATTGGTCACCTCTGGAGTTTTTCCCACTTTGTTTTCAAGCATGATGAGGAGTGCTTACACAGATTTGTCTATGATGCGCATCCTGCTTCCGTGACCAGGGCTGGCCCTACCATAGGAAGAGGGAAACAACCACCTAAGATTTGGGTTAAAGAACAGCTAGTGGTTATTTATTTAATTTATTACTATTGTATGCTTACTGCCAGGGAGAGCCAACATATTTGTGGGACTTTCTGTTACAGGTGACAAAATAGATATTGTTGCAGGTGAGTCATATATACTTTACACAGTGAGTGGGGGTAGTGGAAGGGAGGCATTTGCTGCTTTGTCTCAGGTAGCAAAATGTCTTGGGTCACCAATGTCCACGACTTTGTTTTAGCAAGTTAAATAGCAGTTCACTATATACTATAGAATCTCTATTTCCGTTTGTTGTCTTTTGAAAAACATCTAGATATATCCTGAATTTACCATCATCACAAACCGTTCAGGTGACTTCAGTAGGTAGTAATGGGAATGGGGTAGGAATTTGCTTGGTCTGCTTTTCACAACAGGCAGATGCTTCCCAACTTGCTTGCAAATCAGAATGCAACTCCCAGTTAGATTACATACTTCTCCAGATTTTGCAGTGCACAAAAACATGTATTTCACCAAAAAGATGCATACAAAATGCATACTTTACTGGTGAATGCTAGGGATGGAAGGATCTGTCAATTCTGGTCCTCTTAGTATCTTATTTTTCTAATCCTAAATTCAGTACTCCAAATTTCTGCAGCAATTTGTAATTTTTTTAAAAAAATCATAATGAAAATTCTTCAACGTGTTAGTGCAAATGTCTCCTAATAAACACATTTTTGTATTTAGTTTTGACTGATGTACACATTCTTTGCAAGCAATTTCTCCCAAAATAATGCATTTTATGTAATTCTCACTAATATATTCATTTTTATGCACACTTTCTGCTAATATATGCATTTTATAAATATTATTTGGTTGGAGAACTGCATCACAAAATTTCAAAGGATAGTTGTTTTGGTTCTAATATTGTTTCAGAAAGTGTGCATTTGATAGGTTTGGTTCTAAATGAGAAGTGAATTGAATTTCTTCCCGCATCCATTGTGAATGCTAAAAAAAGCATTGAAAAGTATGTATACCATACAAAAAGTACATATTTTACCTATAAAGTGTGCATAACTCATGGACAAAATACGTACAATGGGACAGAATGAGATGCAACCAGTGAGGCTAAGATAGGGGTTGAAATTAGTTTCTCAAATTATCTCTAGTCCATCATACTCTTTTGTTCTTGTATGTTTTTCAGAAGAAAAAAATGGCTTGGAAAATTATAAAACAATTGCTCTCACAGCAGAGCTCATATTTACCATTAATTGCTGACAATTGTGGCTAAATCATTATTGATCATTATCTCCATGTGATCAAAAGTGAAATACAATAAAGGATTTTCTCTTTACTGCTATTTCTTAATAATCATGTTCACTTAATGAAGAATTCAATAGAAGCAGTGGTAACTGTTGGCTATCATAGAGCCAGCAGTTGCCCTCACAAACAAGGTAGGAAAGGGTTAAGCTACTCTTGGGCAGAGCCAGGGAGATAAGGAGACTCAGGTTACTGCTATCAGGCAGCTGTAACCACTAATGAGCCCAAGGCCCTATAAAGCAAGCAGGAGGGAATGTGTTGAGTGTGGGGGGAAAGATGGATGGAGTTAACAGTGAGCTATGTATATTGAGATTGTATGCTGTTGGGGACTGATGCTACTGCCGTGCATCCTGTAATCTGTAACCAGTATGCTGAATGCACAAGTGAAGTATTCTTGCACATAGACTGCTGTATATTATTGTTACCTTGCTCTGTGTCTTACATGACTACATTTTTGCCAGCTTCCAACAAAAGGTTATGGGCCCAGAACTCACACTGTAGTCTGTACATGCTCAGAAGTGAAAGTGTAAGCAAGTGCAGTGTGCTAGAATGAAGGCAGTAAGAAGCAATGATGTTGTCATATGCATCTTTGTTGCCCCTGGAGAGGCTCAATGACTCCAATTATGCCACCTGGAAGGTCCAAATGGAGATGTACCTACGCAGAGAAAGAGTGTGGTGTGTTATAGAAAGTCTTCCTCCCACAGCTCCACCCTCTGCTGAATGGCTTTGTATGGACGAGAAAGCCAAAGCCTGCGTTATCTTAGGACTACAGGACAGCCAGCTGCTCCATGTAAGAAATCAACAAACTGCAAAAAATGTTTGGGAAACCCTCAAGGACATTCATGTTAAGAAAACAGCAGGGAGCAAGATAAGAATTGCTAGAAGGCTGTTTCAATTGCGTCTAGAAAAAGGGGTTTCAATGGATGAACATTTGCATACCTTAAGTAGCCTGTTTTCGGAGCTGCAGGAGAGGGATGTTATTTACTCTCCCCAGCAACAGGTGTACTTATTGTCAACACTGAATGACTCCTGGAATTCGTTGGTCTGTGCATTAGAGACTATCGATGAGACTACTCTTACTCTAGAGTATGTAAAAGGAAAACTTCTTGAAGAATGGGAAAGGAGAGAAGAAAAGAACCAGAAGCAAGACACCAGCTATCCAGAGCCAAAAGAAGCAAGAGGGAAAGCGCCTGCTGTGAGACTATGCTACACATGTGACTCAAATCAACATCTACGTAAAGATTGCACCCGGAAGAAGAACAAACAGCCGAAGGAACTCAACCAAGTGTGTGTAGTAAGAGCAGGAAAGGACTCCAATCAAGCTGAAGAAGAAACGTTATGGGCGATAGACTCTGGAGCAAGCCATTGTATTGCAACACGAAAGACTCTCTTTCAAACGTTAAATCCTGCAAGTGAAAGCATCACCTTGGCAGATGGGAAAACTATAGAGGTAAAAGGGAGGGGCAAGTTGTATATGCCATGTCTAAATACTTTGTTAACAAACATTCTATTCGTGCCTCAGCTTGACTCAAATATATTATCTGTTATAAGGTTAAACAACATGGGCTATGATGTAAACTTTTCTAAAGGGATTTGTGAAATAAGGAAATATGGGAATATTGTTGCTAAAGGCACTATAAGAAATTCCCTGTATGTAATTGCTAAAACCCCAGAGAGAACTGCTAATGTTATAAGCAACAAGCCACCCCATAATGGATGCATTCACATGTACCATAAAAGACTGGGGCATGCATGCTACGCAACCTTACAAGCAACACCCAAGCACAGCTTAGACGTAACCTACAAAAGCTGTAACCATTATGTAGACTGCCATGTATGTAGAGAACATAAATCTGTTGCAGCGCCTGTAGAGAAAACAAGTAACATAAAAGTGTCAAGGGAGTTTGAGTTACTCCACATGGATTTAGCCGTTCCGTTCCGGAAATCAAAAGGCGGAGCCAGGTTTTATTTAATACTGGTTGACGCATATACAAGATATGGTTTTGTATATTTATTGAAAAACAAAGCAGAAGCTGCTGCGCAAATTAAATATTTCGTTAAATGGGTTGAAAACAAGTTTGGTAAAAAGATAGCACAGCTATACTCAGACCGAGGAGGTGAATTCTTATCTCAAGGGCTGCAAAACTTCTTTAAAGAACAAGGGATAAAACATTCCCTAACAGCCCCCTTTCACCCTCAGAACGGCTTGGCGGAACGCCGAAATCAATACCTGCAGGACATGTCACGTGCTATGCTTAAAGACTCTGTATTACCCTCAGTGTTCTGAGCTGAAAGCCTTATGTATGCAAATTATGTTCAAAATAGGCTCTATGCAAAGGCAGTAAATTGCAGCCCATATGAAATGCTGTATAAATGTAAGCCAAAGCTAAACCACATTCAAACTTTTGGAACCACCTGTTGGGCTAATATACCTAAAGCGCAAAGGAAGGGTAAATTAGCTGCAAGAGCATTACAGGGAAACATCATAGGCTATGAATGCGGTTCGTATAGAATATGGGTGCCTGGCAAACAAAGAGTTATTCTCAGTAGGAGTGTTTATGCAAATGATGAAAGAGTTATTGTCAGTAGGAGTGTTTATGCAAATGATGAAAGAGTTATTGTCGGTAGAAGTGTTAAAGCAAATGATAAAGCATGGGAAGAAACAGAGCACTTTGACATGGTATATTTAGAAAGCACGGCTTCACAAGAAAGCGCAGTAAAACTTCAAGTGCTCAGTGAAGTAGGACAAGAAAGTAAACCTGCTGGAATGAAACAGGAATGTGCAGAGGCTGACTCGGCTGATGATGAAGAGCAGACAAGCAGCACAGTAGCTAGAGCAGAACAGAGCAGTGAGGAGCCAGAAAGCTCAGAGCAAGAAAGTGCAGAGGCTGACTCGGCTGATGATAAAAAGCTGACAAGCAGCACAGTAGCAAGAGCAGAACAGAGCAGTGAAGATTCAGAAAGCTCAGAGCAAGAAACTGGACCACGCCGGTCACAAAGGTCCAATTTCGGACAACCACCAGAAAGATTTACAGTGTCTATTATAACAGAGAGTGAAGAAAAGATAAAACCCAAAACCAAAGCAGACAAGCAGACATTACCAAGTGTAGACAAAAGAAAAAGGCAAGCAGCAACACAGAAAATAGTACCTACCCCTGTAACAAAGGAAACACCAGAGAAAGATGACTGGACAGAACGAGACTATAGGAATTGGTTCATAATGTTGGATGGGGGAAGGGATTGGATTGACCACTTAGAATATGATGAAACCTAATGTACTTGAACCTGAATATATAGATATGTAAACCTATATATTAATGTATGTGAAAATGTACCCCATGTTATAAAAATATATCATGTATTATGTATAGCATAGTAACCACACCCTGCAGAAATATGGATTGTTATGTTTGTGATGCCAAGTGGGGAATGTTGGCTATCATAGAGCCAGCAGTTGCCCTCACAAACAAGGTAGGAAAGGGTTAAGCTACTCTTGGGCAGAGCCAGGGAGATAAGGAGACTCAGGTTACTGCTATCAGGCAGCTGTAACCACTAATGAGCCCAAGGCCCTATAAAGCAAGCAGGAGGGAATGTGTTGAGTGTGGGGGGAAAGTTGGATGGAGTTAACAGTGAGCTACGTATATTGAGACTGTATGCTGTCGGGGACTGATGCTGCTGACGTGTATCCTGTAATCTGTAACCAGTATGCTGTATGTTGTATGCTGAACGCACAAGTAAAGTATTCTTGCACATAGACTGCTGTATATTATTGCTACCTCGCTCTGTGTCTTACACGACTACATTTTCGCCAGCTTCCAACAGTAACTGCCATGTATCCTTTATTTTGTAAACCATTTATATGGAACTAAGGAAAGCATTTTATTGGAGAGATTAATGAATCCTGCTAGCAAGCAAATACTGTTTGTTGGGGGGGGTGTTGCAAGCCCAAAGGAAAGTAGATCTTTAGACACCTCACAAAGCAGTGTATACCAGGAACATGAGTAGTACCTGGCACCTGCAGAAACACCTGTCTCCATGCCCTTTTGCAATTATTCTTCCAGGTTCTTTCTTTGAATTGCATTCATACTTAATATTGGTTGTGTGATGTTCTGCACCTGTTAATACTTTCATCTTGTCCTTCAGCACAGTAAACTTTTGCTCAGTAGTGACAGATTTGTGATGACATAAAATGATGTAGAGAATAAACAGCAAAGAGCACTTTAAGAATGTCACAATAAATAGTCTTGGAGGGGGAAAGCTAAGTGAGCGAAAGCTAGGGAGCCCATTGAAGTGAAGAGAAACATTTGTTTTAGCTGATTTACTTTTGTGCATCATAGTAAAAGGGGGAATTTCTTCACATGGCTTAACTTGTGGAGAATGGCCTGACAAAATGTAATACATGGCACTACTCCACTTTAAAGACAGACTGAGTTAGCATCAGCCTAGAGCTTATTCTGATTCTTCATTGCATACATCAAGAGGCCTTGTGACTAATATAGAAAGCCCACTTATTAAGAGACCTATGCACATGTTTAGGGACCTGAATCTCATGCCTCCCCAGGGGAGTAATCGGGAACTGTTGGAAGTTTGAGGGGAGTATGGCTAGGGATAGGGGGAGAGTATTTGATCCAGTTTGTATTTAAAGGTGAACCTACTTATTTCACACTTTCTGAAATAATATGGCAACTGAACTGAAACACATCTTTTGAAATTTGCAAATCAAATTTTGCAATGCAATTCTCCACCCAAGTCACATGTACACAAATGCTTATGCTAGGGCAGTGTGTAAAAATGCATATATTCATGAAAATAACATTGTTATGGGAAAATTGCATAAAATATACATATTAAGAACAATTCACACTAAAATACTGCTGAATTTTCATGAGGACTTTTAAAAAAGCAAACACTCAAACCATGGCCTGAAAGAACATGGGGCCACCATGTTGCTGAAGCTAAACCAGTCTGGGTCTGGTCAGTGTCTGGATGGGAGATTGTGATGATCCTGTATTAGTGTAAATATGGTAAGTGCTGTTTGTATAGGAGATACATGGTAAGTGGAATGAAAGAGGAGGGGGAGTGAATGGGCAGTAGAATGCTGGATGATTGGCTGAGTGTTTAAAATGGCTGAGGGTATAAAAGGAAGAGTGACAGTGGAATCTGGGTGGATGTGATGTGATGAAAGTGAGTGGGTTGTTTTGATGGGTTTTAGAGTTGTTTGCCAGGAGAGCGTGGAGAAGGAGGGGGTGGAGTTCGGATTAGTATTGAGTAAAACCATATGCTTATGTGCCTTAAGAAGAAATCTTGTTAATCTTGTTAGCTTTGTTATCTTTAATAAATACTTAATTTGGTTTACCAAAGGCCTGATCCTTGGCTGGGGTTTCACAGACCAGAAGGGAGGGTAAGGTAATGACCAAGGCTGAAGGGAAACTGTAACAAATGGTGGCAGCGGTGAAGAGAATAACAATACCAGTATTCAGAGTCTCTGGGAATACTAGTATTAGGACGTGACTGGTGGTTGCCTAGCAGGGGGATCTGTTGAGATCTGTGCTAGAGCGGGGAGAGAAACCATATAAAAGGACAGTCCGGACTGGTGGAGTCCCTGGTGGTGCCTAGAGACAGGCAGTAACCATGAGCAGGTAGGAACCTGACAGGGAGAGCCAGGGAAGGGCATCACATGTGGTGGCAGTAGCTGTGGGATCGAACAAAGGAGACTACGTCACAGGTGTTGGCTGTAGCGGTGGTACGAATACTAGAGAATCCCTAACAGTGGTGTGGCAAACAGAAATAACAAAACAAGATTATTTGTGAGAGTGACTGGCAAAGAATGTGTGGCAAAGAGTGAGTGAACTCAAACACCATGGCTGAATATATAAAAATGAAAAGAGAGGAGCTGGTGGAGAAGTGCATAACATTCAATTTACCTCACAAGGGTAAAGGGGTAGATGAATTGAGGGTAGCACTTATAGGATTTGCAACTGCCCAGCAAAAACAACCTGTCAGGGAAGAGACCCCAGAAGGATACTTAAGCAATCCCGCTTATATAGAGTATTTGAGAGAGAAGTTGAGGATGGAAGCTGAGGAAAAAGATAAACAGAGGGAGTTGGAAACTGAGAGATTGAGGATGGAAACTGAGAGAATGAGAGTGGATGCCGAGATACAAGGGGAAAGATTAAAATTGGATAGAGAGAAATTTCACTCTGAGGAGACAAGGAAAGACAGAGATGGAGCAAAAATAAAAATTACTCCAAAGGACTTTGCTGTCTATGAGCCTGGACAAGATCCTCAAATTTATCTCACAACCTTTGAAAAGGCAGCTCAGTTGTGGGGGCTACCTGAAGATAAATACATGCAGTATTTATCAAATCTGATCAAAGGGGAATTGGCAAAGGTATACCAATATTTCCCCTCAGACAGGCCCGTCACCTATGCTGAGTTTAAAGAGGCAGTCTACAAAAGATTCAGACTGGGGCCTGATTATTTTAGAAAGCTTTTCAGAAACTGCCAGATACAGACAGGGAGGTCTTTCGTGGAGCTGGGGGCAAAACTGATGGACATATTTGGGAAATGGCTGACAAGTGCAAAAGCTCAGTCTGTGGAGGAGGTGAAAAACCTCATGATACTGGATCAATTATACCATCAGTTACCACCAGAAATAAGGCTCCTTGTCAAAGACCGTTCCCCTACATCGGTGCAGGAGGCCACCGAGATGGCGGATCACTTCGCCTCCAATAGAACTGGCTGGGTGGGGAAAACATCCAGAGATTTTAAACCCAGACCATATAATGCTGGCAGAAGGGATGTGGTACCACAGCAAGTGAGTCCTCCAATAAAATCTGAAGGGCACAGGACACCCCAGAGTGGATCTGTGTACCCTAAAAGTGAGGAGAAATTATGCTACAAATGTGGTAGACCGGGGCACCTACGTTTTCAATGTGAGGTTGCCAACCCCATTAGTAATCCTGCTCAGACAAGGGCAGTGAAAACAGAGCCCAAGGCTTTAGAAACAGCGAAAAAGGTTCAGTTCTGCCAGATAAACTGGACAAAAGTAACAGACTTGGATTCGAGTCTAAGAGAGGAAGTGTGTGCTCAAGGGGCAAATTATTGGGCATTGCTTGATACTGGTGCCACTCAGACATTACTGAGGCCAGATTTAATAAAATCTGAGGAAATATTACCTCAGGAAACTGTGACTATCCAAGGAGTGAGGGGACAACCAGAAAGCTTGCCTATGGCCCTAGTGAAAATGGAGTGGAGAGGAAAAGGGGGAGAATATAAAGTCGGTATTAATGCCCAACAACAAGAACCAGTGATACTGGGAAGAGATGTTATGGGGGCACAAGGAAAAATATATGTAGTGACCAGACAGCAGCTTGGCAAAGAAACAGAAGCCATGTTAACACAGGCTGAAAAGAACAGGGTGGAATCTGTTAGCCAGCCTCAGGTCACCATAGCAACCACTAGCAGGCCTGCTAAAGGAGACAAACTGTATCAAGTGGTCTCTGATAATAAAGAAGCAGAGCAGTTCAGGAAAGAGCTGCATAAAGATAAAAGTTTGAACCAAATAAAGGAACAAGCCCTGACCCAACAGATTCCTTTCACTGACAAGCTGAGGAATCAAGTTGTGTGTGAGAATGGGATTTTATATAGACTGTGGATGCCTGCTGAGAGAAAGAATGAATGTGAACCAGTGAAGCAATTGATAGTACCTAGCAAATACAGAACCAGATTGCTAGAGGTAGCCCACGATGTCCCATGTGCAGGACATCTGGGAATAAAAAAGACCAAGAGGAGATTGGCTGCACACTGTTATTGGCCAAACATCTCCAAAGATGTAAAACAACATTGTCTATCTTGTGGTATATGCCAAAAGTAGCCACGAGCAGGTAGGAACCTGACAGGGAGAGCCAGGGAAGGGTGTCACAGAGATCACCTGGGAACCCCATGTATGCCCCCTTGGGCTCTATTATGAAAGATAGGTGGGCTATAAATGTAATAAATAAGTAAATGAAAAATGAAATTTACTGCCTTCAAGTCAATCCCAACTTATGACGACCCTATGAATAGGATTTTCATGGTAAGCGGTAGTCAGTGGCGGTTTACCATTGCCTTCCTCTGAGGTTGAGAGGCGGTGACTGGCCCAAGGTCACCCAGTGAGCTTCACGGCTGTGTGGAGATTTGCACCCTCGACTCTCAGGTCCCAGTCCAACACCTTAGCCACTACACCACTATACTTCCTAGGATTCTTTGGGGGAAGCCATGTGCTTTAAATGCAAGTTGGATGAGCTTTAAACATATTGTGTGGATCTACTTCATAAACTTTGCCTGCATGTAAATTGTTTTAATCAATTTTTTAAAATGGAAATGAGCTATAAAGTTTACTGGGTGACCATGGGCTACTCACCATCTCTCAACCTAATCTGTCCCTCAGGATGAAAACATCAGAGTGGAACCGTGAGCACCCCAAGGAAGAAGGGCACACTGAAAATGTAGAGGAAGTAATACTTTATCAGGACATAGTATGAAGAAATATTTATATAAGCACGACTATAAAATATGTTTATTATTTACATAACCTGTAAAGATATTTATAGTGCAAGCCTACGCATGTTTACTCAGAAGCAAGTCCCAATGTATTCAGTGGGGCTTACTCAAACTGGGAAGCATGAAGAGAACTGCAACCTCAAGTGATAAGGAACTTCATTCTCCCAACCCAAAATTCAGAATCATGCTACTTTAAGCTGTTTTGCAACTGTTTATGCTTGTTTTATGGTTATTGGGTTTTAAAGGGATTTATTATTATCAGCTGCCTTGGTTTCCTGTCTGCAACCCTACCTCACAGGGTTGTTGGAAAGATTACATATATACACACACACTGGAGATGTAAAAATACATACACTCCATATAATAGTTTATTGTCAAAACCAGTTGGTCATTGCAGAACATTTCTTTTTAAAAAAATCAGTATTAGTTATCTACATAATAAAAGCAGTGATACCCATGTAAACCCTGCCTAATTGCTTTAAAAATAGGACTGGAGAGGGAGAGAAAAATTTACAACACAAACACAATTATTTGCCATGTTCACTCCAGAGTCCCATCAATTTACAGCACAATCCTAACCATGTCTACTCAAAAGTAAATCCTATTTAATTCAATGGGGTTTACTCTGGGTATGTGGGATTAGCATTGCAGTTTTATTCCCAGAAAAGCAAGTACTGGATTAAAGCTTCATATTGGGAAGATTTTCAAAACACTGCCCTCTTCAACAGCCCGGGAAGATTTAAACTTGTTTAATTCCTGCACACAAAAGAGAAAAAGACTGAAAGCTATGTACTTACTCAATTGATGAGATTTTCAGAAAAGCAGCGAAAAATAAGTTTTCTGACTTGCAGAGGGCTCTAGTTACTGCTTTGTCAATCACAACCCTGACTTCACTTATTAGCTACAAACCTGAAAGGGTGGGATTAGAGCCACCAGCTATGAGCTCATTTAACTGATGTTGGGGATGTGGGCTGATATTTTGATGTATATCTTGGGAACCGGACCACTTAGAAACTTAATTTTTTAAAAAAATGAAAGCTGAGAGTCCAGAGATTAGGTTGAATCACCCAGAGACCCAGAGAGTACCCCCAAAATCCAGAGTCTCCAGGAGAAAACCAGTCACCTGTCAACCCTTGTAGCCACCTACAGTATGTGCCATTTATATCAGTGGAGATTTAGAAGTGCTTAGCTCTGAATGCATTATCTTCTTGATGTATCTGGGGATGACTGCTAATTGAAATATCTTACTGGGAAGCAAAATGTGGAAACCTCAGCCAAAACAGCATTTTTTTTTTAAAGTACATCCTTTATTGAACTTTTTCAGTCTTCCTAAATCGTTGTATTGTAAATACACTGCACAAGCTGTTGATGGGATTTGTGAGAACCAAGTCTCAGAACACTACTTTTGTGAAAGCAACAGTGAAAAGAAAGCTCTGTCAAGGTCTTTTTCATCAGAACCCAGACCTTAGATGACAGATCTGAATATGACACATGATTGAGCTCTCTAATTTATTAGATGAGAAATCTCTAAGAGGCTTTGTTTATGTAGAGGGGAAAATCAATTTTGGTTCTTTCAGCTCATTATCAAAGAAAACTCTATTTGGCTGAGTGCCTTTTAATTTTCTCAAACCAGTTATATAGTCAAATGATAATGTAAAACAAATTGTAAATATAAATTATATTCTTTTGAGTTACAAGGACAGTAGTATTCTGAGAGTCCTGGGGGAACAACCTCATTTTTTAATTTTAACTACTATTCTTTCAAATCCAGCCATGCTTGATTTTCTAACAATGAAACTGATAGTCAGTAATGTAAGTTTTGTCATGTACAATTAATTATTGGCTCTGTTCTAGAGGAGACACTCACACTTTGGTTATTTTCTTGTTTCCCTACTCTTTTATTACAAAAAAACTTTGATAGATCTTCTACACTATTTTAGGAAAACCAATTCTAGAAAGGCAAAAGGTTATTTAGCAGCTCATTCTTTTCAATTATACATTTATATACAGAAGGCTGTGATGCACATTGGCATTCAAATTTAAATGATGGTCAACCTAATCCATTGCTCTGTGCGTGTGTGTGGGAGGAGGTGACTGAGAGTGAGAGAGTATTGGTATGATTGTATTGATCCATCTAGCTTAATATCCTATATTTCACAATGGCTAGGTTTGAATGCCTTAAAAATATCATGGTGCAGCACAAAATTCCTCTATTCTCTATTGTCCATTTTGCTTAAGAATACCTGGAGATGTTGAGAAGGCAGCAGGCTTGGGTTGGATGAGGGTGTAGCCTAGAGGAACTATGGGGAAGAAGAGAAGGCTACAGGAAAGGGCCTGACCCTAAGCATGTTTTGGAAGCAAATCCCACTGAGTTCCGTGAGTCTTACTTTCTTGTAAGTATGCACAGAACTATAAGGAGTAGGTAAACTAGGAGAGTGGAAAGACAGGCAGAGTGCACATTCTAGGAGCTGGAAAAAGTATACATCTTAATCTGAAAATAACAGTAAATATTTAGCTGTAGGATGCCAGCAGTACATTTAAGCTCCTACTATTGAGTGGGCCAAAAAGTGCTTTAGAAGAGTTTTCATAATTCTGATAACAAGATAGAAACACACATCTACTATCACTCAGATTTATGACACTAGACATTCAAATTGCCTGCTTTATCTCCAAACTAAACAAATACCACTTACCTACTTTACAATCCACCTTTATAGTCAGTTTGTGTTATTGTGTCTGTAACCATTTTTATTTGCTAATTCATTTCCCATGATTTCCCATGAGATAAAATTCAGAAGGAAATTCCTTCAGGCTGCCACATTTTATCCCTTCTCTTCATAACACAGTCTTGCATAATTTGTCTCCAGAGTCTCATTTAAGCAAACGTGTCTGCTCATTGAGAGCAGGTTGCTCTGTTTTTGTCTTTTGTAAATTTGAATGTGACACTACCTACTGCATCACAATTTTTTTTAAAGAAATTTATACTGTGCTTTTCACTATATGTTTCATAGAGGCTTACATGAAGTTCCAGGACAGGTTTATGGCAGTCTAAAACTACAATATTAAATTCAGTTAAAGCAAATTACAGTTGACAGAACAGGGTATGTATATATGTATGTACAGATAGATAGATTTGCAGGGGTCAAACACCAGGATGCGATGAAAATGGTATGTTATACTTAATTATCATCCCTATTAAATTAAAAGCAAACATTTGAGTTCAAAATAACACACTAATGAGCCTGGTCTACATCTTCTTTTGGAAATAGAATAAAAAAGAGTACCAAATTGAAAAATTAATGTCATTTAAAAGTGTAGCTTCTGCCTAAGGTGAGAGCCAGTGTGGTGTAGCGGTTAAGGTGCTGGACTATGACCTGGGAGACCAGGGTTTGAATCCCCACACAGCCATGAAGCTCACTGGGTGACCTTGGGCCAGTCACTGCCTCTCGGCCTCAGAGGAAGGCAATGGCAAACCCCCTCTGAATACTGCTTACCATGAAAACCTTATTCATAGGGTCGCCATAAGTCGGGATCGACATCGACTTGAAGGCAGTCCAGTCTGCCTAAGGATCTTGAATTGTGATGGGTGAAGGACTGAATATATATATTGATCTCAGTGTAAGTAGTATGATACAAACAATGCAACTGCTACTAGAGAGACCACTGGAATATGTTAGTAATGCAAATACTGATGCTTCCATTTTAAAGGGCAATAGACTGGATTCCACAGCAAAGTTTCATATTGTTGCATGCCACCCCAATCTCTGAGTGGTGTGAGATCTCCAGTGGTCCCTGCACTTGCCCAGGGTTTAGTTTCCTTAGAAGAGAGGTCAGTGGAGACTGTGGTGTCTTTTAGGAAATATGGTTGTTATTTACACACATTCCAACCTGAGCTTAAGATGGGCAGGTTCTAAGCATTAGCAGTACAATAGATCTTGCTTTTTCATCAGGCTTATATGAGGCATCCTGAAGCCATTGTGCAGGGAGCAGGCCTCTCTGCATGTCTCCCCAATTCCCAGCTTTTCCTCAGACTCAACTAAAAACACAACCCTCTCTTTTGCCCCAGGAGAGGGGGGGAGTCTCCTTAAGAGTTTCAATAACAATAGGATCTCCCTGGTCCATTGACCAGTTAACGGGCACTTGACAGACCCATTAGCCCATCTGGCCCACTATTATATTAAGAAAGGAGCTTGTCTGACCAGCAGAGCCGGTTGCCCAGCTGCAAAGCCCACCTCCAGGTGCAGGATTCCAAATCAGAGGCTGGAAGGGGACTCATAGAAATCATCTATCTCAGGCCCCAAATGCATAACACTATGAATTTAAGTTATTTGCAAGAAATGTTTTTTGGGGGGAAGGGCTATGAAGGGTTACTACAGGTCATTGGCAACTTGAGCCACTCAGCATTACATTTAGAATTCCGGGGGGAGGACAAGCGCCCCCTTCCTCCCTTCCATGGACACTCTTGGCCATTTGATATGCAGAAGTTGTGAGAAGAGCCTTAGAACCCATGCCTTCACATTAGTGGTGTGCACAAGATTCAGTTTTCGCCCTGATTTGATGCTTTGAAAAACAATCTGCCTTGGTCAGAGGTACTTCATAAGCTGTCCGATTCAGCTTGGGATCTGTCAAGTCCGCTTTGTTTCCCCACGCACTATTGGGAAACAACAAAAAAATGCTATAACTTTTAAAAACTATTTGGCAGAAGTGGATTAAATATGCAGACATGTTAGCCCATCCGGTGTATAAAGCCTGAAAAGTGACAGACAAATAGGTTCAGGTGTTTTTGTGCTGGGAACTTTTTTTAAAAAAAGGAAATATCTATAAGTTTTTAATTATTATTTTGGGGTGGAACTGGATGGAATTTGCAGGCAAAATCGCCAAGAATGTATTATACCTGCCAGACTTCACAGGCATAAGGACTAGTTCTCCCCAAAACAGAAATTTACACCATATACCACACTAGAAACAGTAAATTTATATGTGTAATCTGGATCCATCTGCTAGACACGGACCCTAAAACTCTGCATTTCAAAGTATTCCTTTGTTGCCCTTCCTCTCATACATACATTTTCCCTCCCTACTTCCACATAACAATATGAGACAAGAAAAAAACATTTAAACTGAAGGTTTGCAAGGGTCAGATCAGCATTTGTGGCTCCAATGAGTCCACATCGCTCTCTAGGAACACCAATTTACTGTGCTGGACCTCAGACCAAAGAAGGGTGTGATCTTTTATGTCTGATTGTTTTGGAAAGAAGAGCTTAACTCGCTAGGAATAAGAGTCTTGTTCCTGTCTTTGCATCACAACATTTTTTTCAGGAAGATATGATCCCTTGCCATCACTTTCTCTTTGGTTCTCTGGTGTGCATCTATGCACTCATTATCTTGAGTGTGAATAGGTGTAGGATACCTCTAGCACGTGACTGTAGTAGCTAGATGCTGCCCATGTTTTTATCGAAATTAAAACACTGTGGTTTTCCTTTTCCTCTTTTAATAAACTAACCCTTTCTTATATCTTATATGTTTTCTGGGGTTTATTGAGAGTAGGAACACAGAGCAACTTGTGGGTTTTAACTCCAGCAAAAGGTTCTGCTACACTCTTTGGGTTACATTTTAAGTCTTGCATGGGGTGGACATGCATAAGGGTTCAGATATATGCATGTAATATAAACATACATGGCTTCCAAAGTTGGCTTCTGACACTCCATATCATCTTGTAGGAGTTTTGGCTTTTCTCTTATTGTCTTAAAATGGGGATTAAGCTGCATAAAAGCAAGATGGATTTCAAAATACAACAACCGTTTCCCTGTGGTGGTTTTAACAGATTACATAAGCTGATGCAATTCTGTTTCCTAATGGAGCATAGCTTGTTTGTTAAAACTATTGTCCCAAGACCTTTCAACAAAGCAACCAAATGGAACACAGTTAGTTTCAAACAAACTACTGATTTCTTCTTCAAAATCTAATCCCAGCCTGCTTTTTATGAGTCTACCTCAGCACGAAAACTTCAAACTTTTAAGGGGAAAAAAATAAAGTAGAAAAGCCATTTACTGAATAAGAAGTTAGAAAGTTATTTACTGGTATTTATCATTGACTTGCATTAATGAAACATATTTAGAAGACTTTCACTCAAAGAACGCCATGGTAACCTTTATACTTTTGATTAACTAAATGTAAGAGAGCATTCTAAAAATGCTGTTGGGAAACAATAACATTTTAAAATAATTTAAATGTCAGTCTCCTACGTAAAGTAACATTTATAGCAATGTTATTGGGTGTATTCCACATGCAAACCAATTTTATCTTGTGGCCTTTATTAAATTACATTATTTTATTCAAAAGCTGGTTCTACAAATGACAATTTTGACCTCCCAAGAGAAATTGGCTTTCTTAGAAGGCAAAACCAAGGCCGATACTAACATCATTTTATTGTGGGTCTGAAGACTATGTACTGTGGGGTATCACAAAAAATCCAATCCCTTTTCTTCCATGACTTGGAGGCTCACCATAAAGATGGAGGTAGTGTGGCATGGCCAAGCTACATGTGGCATCTGTATGCAAGCTAGGGAGGACTAGATGTGGGCTTTAAACCCCATGCCATCTTCATGTGTCCCTTTTTTAATCATCTCAGCACCATTCTCCAGTGGGGATGCAGTTATAGAAGTTGATTACGTGGGGGCGGTTGTCCCCACATCAGACTTTCCTAGGTCACAAAAGCAGGGTATAATGAGAAAGTTGATTACAGACAGAGCAATCCAACTGCCGGGCAGCTGTTGGGGGGCAGGGGTGGAGGAGGAGGAGCTGGCTGAAAGCTCCATGGGATCCTGCTCTGGCTCTCTCAGGAGCTGTGCACATGAGCTGGCCAGAAAGCCCTGGTTCCAGCACACAGGCCTCCTGGGGAATAACTGCTCCCCATAGGCCACAATGGGGCATTTTTAAAATTAAGGCCAGTGGCGATTGAAGGGGAATCAGGAGTCTGGGAGGGGTCTGGATGCAAGGAGGATCTCAAATAAGTACCCCCCATGGCTCCACTCCTGCCATGCCTCCAGAGTGCCCTATTTTGGTGTCTTCCACCAGGCAGCTGTCCACTGGGCTGGCTATCGCCAGCAGACCCCCAGCAGCACTGAGAAGCTCCTGGCAGAGGAGCCGGTACACCTGGGAGCTGCCCAGTGCTGCTGGGGATATGTAGCCTTCAACTCACCCCAGCCTGGTGGAAGGATGAGTTGAATTGTATCCTGAGTTACCAGTAAGGATCCTAAGGCACCAGTATGATGAAAGTAGATTCTCTAGTAGGGCTGTGCATTGTATTTGTACAAATCACAAACCACAAACCAAATTGGGCTAATTTGGGCCTATCTGTATCCTGTCCAGATCAGGTTGAAACACCTGCAAATCTCTACAGATTGGATCAGCTAATCCAGAATTGATTTGTAGAGATCTGTAGCTCAAAACAGTCTCTAATGAACCCAGGACAGGTTGTCTCTGAAATGGAGCAATTAAAACACCATAAAAGAGAATGCCAGGTAGAGGATAGAGGGATGAAGGCTAGAATGCTATCACCCCACCCCACTTTCTCCAATCACAGTGCTTGGAAGGAGTGAAGTCTTAAAATGCAAAAATAATTGTAAATTCTGTCTTTTAGAAATGTTTGATAGGGGTTGGGTGGCATTTGTTCAGCTTGTGTATGTTTTCTGGCCTTTCTCAATCAATCTCAGTCCCATCCTTATTTATATATATTTTTAAAAAAGTTTGTTGTCTGTGTTATTTTTCATTTTTGATTCTCATTGAATTATTATTAAATTTTGTGGACATATTTAGCCATAGCTAACATTCCTTTCTTGGGCAAGATAATAGAACGAGTGGTAGCCGCCCAGCTCCAGTGTTTTTTGGATGAGACGGACTATTCGGATCCATTTCAATCTGGCTTCAGGCCCGGCCATGGAACTGAGACAGCTTTGGTCGCCTTGGTAGATGACCTCCGCAGGGAATTGGACAGGGGGAGTGTGTCCCTGTTAGTTCTACTGGATCTCTCAGCTGCTTTCAATACCATCAACCATGGTATCCTGCTGGTTCGCCTATCTGAGATGGGACTTGGAGGCACGGTGTTACAATGGCTTCGATCCTTCCTAGAGGGACGGACCCAGAGGGTGGTTATGGGGGATGCCTGCTCGACCTCTTGGCCTTTGACCTATGGGGTCCCCCAGGGTTCAGTTCTGTCCCCCATTTTATTTAATATCTATATGAAACCGCTGGGAGAGGTTATCCGGAGTTTTGGGGTTCGGTGCCACCAATATGCGGATGACACCCAGCTCTATTTCTCCTTTCCACCTAATGATACCAAGGAAGCTGTCCAAGTTCTAAACCGATGCCTGGTATCAGTGATGGACTGGATGGGGAAGAACAAGCTGAAACTAAATCCCGACAGGACAGAGGTGCTCCTTATCAGTCGTAAGATGGATCAGGGAATAGGGATTCAACTTGTGCTGGATGGGGTAACACTCCCCCTGAAACCACAGGTTCGCAGTCTGGGAGTGCTCCTGGACTCGGCTTTGAGCCTGGAGGCCCAGGTCTCTGCTGTGGCTGGGAGTGCTTTTGCTCAACTGAGATTAGTTCGCCAGTTGCGCCCATTCCTTGATGTGCCAGACTTGACTACGGTGACACATGCCTTAGTTACATCCCAATTAGATTACTGTAACGTGCTCTAAGTGGGGCTGCCCTTGAAGACTGCTCGGAAACTTAAATTGGTACAAAGAGCTGCTGCCAGAATGTTGACTGGAGCTGGGCCCCGAGAACATACAACTCCTCTGTTATACCAGCTCCACTGGCTGCCAATTTGTTTCCGGGCACAATTCAAAGTGCTGGTTTTGACCTATAAAGCCTTATACGGCTTAGGTCCAGGTTATCTGTTAGATCGTGTCTCCCTCTATGAACCTATCTGGACTTTAAGATCATCTGGTGAGACCTAACTCACTATTCCATCTTTTTCGCAAGTTCTTCTTGTGAAAACACAGAATAGGGCCTTTTCGCTGGCTGCCCCCAGATTGTGGAACTCCCTCCCCAGTGAGGTTCGATTGGCCCCTTCGCTTTTGTCTTTTCGTGCCCAGGTGAAGACTGTTTTATTTAGACGAGCTTTTAACTGAAATTGACAAATATTTTTATTTTCTCTTGATTTTTAATCATTTTAAACGTCTTAATCTGTATGATTACTGTTTTAATTGTTTATGGTTCTTAATTGTAAGCCGCCCTGAGTTCTCCGGAAGTAGGGCGGGGTATAAATATTATATAAATAAATAGCTCTCTAATTCTGTATTTACTATTGTTATTAATTTTCCAGTTGCTACCCATAAACAATAAGAAGCGGCCAGTTTATGTGGTTACACATTTAGCAGCAGCAGCAGCACCAGCCAGCCAGCCAGCCAGCCAAATCTTATGGACATATTAGTCATCATTTTGAGATGATGATGGTCATCATTATTATTTCCAATTGCTAACCACAGTGAATATTATTAATGTTAAACAGTATTTCTATTTTTCCCTCACTCACTACTGCTGTTTGTAATCTGCTCCCTATAAGACAGTATCTTTTAAAAAAATAATCTTACTTGGAAAAAGCAAATTTTAAAGGTGGTTAACATGAAAACCCTGGAGTTACTAATCTGAAATTTGGCAGGGTTAATCCGCTCTGTAGGGGTTACCATGTTTCCAAATTTCATGTCCCTTTGTGCATATTATCTCCATGGTGCTACAAACCTAATTTTTAACAATCCTTATTTCTTTTCAAAATTTTGAAGAAAGGAACAGGGAAAACAAAGGAGCATGATAATTGGCATAACTGAGCACTAAGTCTTTTTGGAAAAAATCAGAAAAAGCAAAGCTTAAAGGTGGCTAGCATGAAAAAAACCCTTTAGGATGCACACCTTAATGTGGTGAGGGGGTTTGAGAGTGTTGAAGAAGCTGAAAGCAATGCTGTCAGGAGTCGAGACCAAGAGACTAACTCCTAGCAGGGGCACCCGAGGTGGAATGGTCAAAGCTAAGACACCAGACTAAGATGCATCCAAACTCAGAGGAAGGCAATGGTAAACCACCTCTGAATACCTCTTACCATGAAAACCCTATGAACAGAGTATCCAAAATGCAACACGAGATACTGCTGGAAGATGAGACCCCCAGGTCAGAAGGCACTCACCGAGCTACTGGGGAGGAACAAAGGACAAGTACGAGTAGCGTTGTGACTAATGATGCAGCTGGGTCAAAGCCGAAAGGAAACCCACAGGCTGATGCGCACAGATGTGAAAGGAGAGTCCGGAGTTGTACGACGCACACAATACGAACATGGAATGTGAGAAGCATGAACCAGGGAAAGTTAGAAATTGTTAAGCAAGAAATGGAACGTATCAACATTACAATACTTGGCATGAGTGAATTAAAATGGACAGGAATGGGACATTTTCAATCAGGCAACTACAAAATATTTTATGCAGGAAATGAGAAATCAAGAAGAAATGGGGTTGCATTAATAGTGAGAAGTGATGTAGCAAAAGCAATTAGGAGCTACAACGCAAGGTCTGAGAGAGTTATATCAATGAGATTAAATGGGAAACCTATTAACATAACCATCATCCAAGTCTATCCTCAAACATCAAACGCAGAAGAAGAAGAGTTGGAGAGATTTTACGCAGAAGTACAGGAGGAAATTGATCACACACCAAAACAAGATATGATGATAATCATGGGGGACTGGAATGCAAAAGCTGGGAAAAGAGAAGAACTAGGAATTGTGGGGAAATGGGGCTTAGGAGACAGAAATGAAGCAGGAGAGAGACTTATTGAATTCTGTGAAGCCAATAATTTGTTTCCTGCGAACACATTTTTTGAGCAACTGAAAAGACGACTGTACATGTGGATATCACCAGATGGTCAATATAGGAATCAAATAGATTATATAATTGGCAACAGAAGATGGAGAAGTTCCATACTTTCTGCAAAAATAAGACCAGGAGCAGACTGTGGTACAGATCATGAACTGATCATATCGAAAATCAGAGTAAAGCTAAAGAACAACAACAAAGCAATCATAATGCCAAAATCCAATTTAATTAACATCCCAGAAGAATATAAAGAACAAATAAGGAACAGGTTTGAGGCTTTAAACTTAGTTGACAGAGAACCAGAAGAACTATGGAGTTAAGTCAGAGACATTATCAGGGCAGAATGCAAAAAGACAATACGTCTAGTTAAAAAGAGAGAAAGACCTCAATGGATGACTGAAGAAACTCTCAAAATGGTTAAAGAGAAAAGGAAAGCAAAAGGAGATAGCAACACGGTCAGAATCCTAAATGCAACAATACAGCAACTAGCGTGTAGGGACAAATAACTATTACAATAGTTACTGTATAGAAATAGAAGAGGACAGCAAAAAGGGAAGAACAAGAGCCCTATTCCAAAAGATTAGAGAAATGAAAGGGAAATTTAAACCACGAGTAGGGATGTTGAATAATCAACAAGGGAACACACTGATTGACCAAGATGAAATAAAAAGAACATGGAAGCAATACAGTGAAGAACTCTGTAAAAGAGATGCAAGGATGACAGATTCATTCATTCACGGAGGAACCGTATGATGAAGAACCAGAAATTTGAGAATGTGAGGTAAAAGCTGCTCTTAAAATACATGGAAGAAACAAATCACCAGGAATAGATGGCATACCAATAGAGTTACTACAACCTACTGAGACTGAATCTGTCCAAATTTTGACAAAAATCAACAAATATGGAAAACTAAACAATGGCCCACAGACTGGAAGCGTTCAATATATATATCCCAATTCCAAAGAAAAGGAACCCCAGGGAATGAAGTAATTATTGAACGATTGCCTTAATATCCCGTGCAAGTAAAGTAATGCTCAAGATTCTACAACAAAGGCTCTTACCATATACGGAGCGAGAAATGCCAGACATCCAAGCTGGATTTAGAAAGGGAGGAGACACCAGAGATCATATCACAAACATATGTTGGATAATGGAACAGAGCAAAGAATTTCAGAAGAAAATCACCCTGTGATTTATAGATTACAGCAAAACCTTTGATTGTGTAGATCATGAAAAACCATGGAATGCTTTAAAAGAAATGGGGGTGCCACAGCATCTGATTGTCCTGATGTGCAACCTATACTCTTGACAAGAGGCTACTGTCATGACAGAATGTGGAGAAACTGATTGATTCCCAACAGAACAAGATGTGAGACAGGGGTGTATTTTATTACTCTATTTGTTTAATCTGTACGCAGAACATATCATACAGAAAGCGGGATTGGACTAAGATTAAGGAGGTGTGAAAATGGGAGGGAGAAACATCAATAATTTAAGATATGCAGACAATACCATACTACTAGCAGAAACCAGTAATAATTTGAAACAAATGCTGATGAAAGTTAAAGAGGAGAGCACAAAAGCAGGACTACAGTTGAACGCCAAGAAGACTAAAGTAATGACAACAAGATTTATGTAACTTTAAAGTTGACAATGAGGACATTGAACTTGTCAAGGATTATCAATACCTCGGCACAGTCATTAACCAAAATGGAGACTATAGTCAAGAAGGCTAGGACTGGGGAGCGCAGCTATGAGAGAACTAGAAAAGGTCCTCAAATGCAAAGATGTATCACTGAACACTAAAGTCAGGATCATTCAGATCATGGTATTCCCGATCTATATGTATGGATGTGAAAGTTGGACAGTGAAAGAGGCGGATAAGAGAAAAATCAACTCATTTGAAATGTGGTGTTGGAGGAGAGCTTTGCGGATACCATGGTCTGCAAAACAGACAAATAATTGGGTGTTAGAACAAATTAAACCAGAACTGTCACTAGAAGCTAGAATGATGAAACTGAGGTTATCATACTTTAGACACACCATGAGAAGACCTGATTCACAAGAAAAGACAATCCTGCTGGGAAAAACAGAAGGGAGTAGAAAAAGAGGAAGGCCAAACAAGAGATGGATTGATTCCATAAAGGAAGCCACAGACCTGAACTTACAAGATCTGAACAGGGTGGTTCATGACAGATGCTCTTGGAGGTCACTGATTCATAGGGTCACCATAAGTCTTAATTGACTTGAAGGCAAATAACAACAACAACAGCATGAAAACCCCTGAAGTTACTAACCTGGAATTTGTCAGGGTTAATTACACAAATAGGG
This sequence comes from Rhineura floridana, assembly GCF_030035675.1. NCBI lineage: Eukaryota > Metazoa > Chordata > Lepidosauria > Squamata > Rhineuridae > Rhineura > Rhineura floridana. The sequence goes on from NC_084480.1 coordinate 55,015,599, forward strand.
GCTAACATGTCACCAAATTTCATGACCCTGTGTGGGAAAGCAAAACAGTTATGTCTTTTTTTTAAATTTCAAAACATTTTAAACTTTAAAGGTATGTGACATGAAACTTCTGGAGTAATCCATCTGCAACTTGGTGGGTTTAATTCCCTATATAGCAGCTACCATGGCTTCAAATTCCATGTCCCTAGGTCAAAAACAAGAACATTATGGCTATTTTGGTTCTCCAATGTAAGTCTATGAGATTTCTGGTGATTTGTAATATCTGGATTGTATATGGATCTGTATCTGTATTTCCAAATCAGAGCCACAAATTTTATCAAAGGGTACATTCACGGTCCTATTCCCTAGACTTTCAACTTTGGGTCCACAGTTTTACAAGTATTTGGGGGGAAGCCATGCACTTTAAATGTGCTTTAAATATATGATGTGTGTGCAGCGCATGTTAGCACTAAATAACAATTCTGCCGGCCCAAGGTGTTCATTGGATCAAGCTGTTGGACTATGTTCGGAACAGGGTTCCTGCCTGTGGAATGGCTGCTTATTTTATTTATTTATTTTATTTAGACAATTTATATATTGCTTAAACACAATTGTTGCTAAGTGGTGTACATAAAACTCAGCAATACAATAAAGATAAAATCAGTTAAAAACAATAAAATCAGACATGACTTAAAATGCCTGCTGGAATAAAAAGGCACCGGAAGTTCAATGGGTCCTGTCTAATCTCATCTGGAAGGGAGTTCCACAGAACTGAGCCCACTATTGAGCTAGTGGTCTACCACAACTGGATCTCAACCACTGAACTTGGATTTCCATATCACATTTAATTTCTACGTTGTTATGAAGATACTTATTAAAATATGGTAGAACTGGTCAAATAGGCATTCTCGGAGAATGATTTACACACTTACTGGGAATATGTTGGCCATTCAAAATGGTCTTAGTGCCTTTTAAATAAATAACCCTGTCCTGTTCATGCACCATTTATTCCAGGACAGGATTGTGTTTTCATTTATATAAGAACAGCAAATAGCATTTTTGTGAAGTGCTGTGAAGAATAACAGTAGTGTCCAATACCCTATTTGTCAACACATTTACACAACCCATCAAAATAAAAACAGTATTCACTTCTTCCTATTCTGTATTGTTAAACTTCTCAGTCTATATTCATTTTGAGCCAACCCTAAAAAAGCTGTCTTAAATTACTGTATTTAAAGACTGGCACAGTAGAGAATTGTTAGAGGTGAGCCATATAATTTTGTCCACTTGATGGAATATGAAAGAGGCTATAGCCTATTCAGGTAGAAGTGACCCACTTGAATTTATATTTGTTCTTTAAAAAATAAATCTGAAAATTAAATCCCGGATTAAAATTTTATGCCCTTCCTACTTTGCCAATTTTGGATACATTTATCTTCAGTACCTTTTTTATTCATATACCTCAACGGCACAAGAAATGCCATGGGAAATAAAATGTACCTCATTGTATGTGCATTCATTTAAACAATACTTAAGTTTCAGTAGAGAAGAATTATAGCTCTCATTTTCTGCTTCAAGAGTTAATATGCTATATGAGGAGTCATTTGGGGTGGCATTGCACTTACAATGTCACCGATTTACTATACAGTGGTTCTATCTCATAATTGAAGTTTGCTTTAGGTTGCAAGTCATTACAAAGCTCTTGGAAGTCTATTTACAATTAAGGCCTATGTTGATTAGACATATAAATCCAATTTGACTGAAGTAAATGAAATATTGTAGGTATTTTTCATTGAAAAGTATGTAGCCACATCATTTTATCAGTTGTAACCTCTTTGCAATATACAAAGGAAAACTTGTTTTTTGTTTTACAAGAACTACCTCCCAAAGCACTTCTATCTTTAAATATGGATTTACAGTGTCCACTATAGGCCAGAATTGAAATTGTTTGTAGAGTAATACCATCATGTCCTGCCCAGAAGTAAGCTTCTAGAGATCCTTCAGAGAGATATAAATTCAGTTTTCTGGATTATAGAGTGAAAGAAAATGAAAGTAGCATAAGTGCAAAGAAGCCTGCAGGGCCAGTAATAAAGGTGAATTCATATCTGCATGTTTAACCCCCATTAACTGCAACATGGAAGTTGCATGTGTGCAATATATCAAATACTAGGAGTGTGCATTTGCTCTGTGTACTTTCCAGATTATGAGGAGAATAGAGGTGACTTGGGTAAGAGGAGGCACATTCAGTAAACAAATAGTATCCTATGAAACAAGAAACAAACTTCATTCAAACTTTGCCTTTGGAAATTCCTTTTATTATATCCATCACCTTTAACAGATCAATTCTATTGAGCAAGAAGGCTGATCCAAGGCTGTTCCACTGTAAAAGTTAATAAAGAAAGTCATGTGTACTGACCCCAGGTGATTCCTTAAGAGATCTTGGCCTGAGAACTAGTAGTGACTTTTCCCAATCTTTATTCTTTATCATCCTTATTTATAAACAATAATACCAGCTTAGTCCCATGGGAAATTTATTTCATGTTCATTTTATCCCCCAGAGGGTTTAGTGCCCAGTTCAAAGTAAGACTGCTCTCTCAGGAGATAGTCAAAAAGCGTCAGTGTGAATGTATTAAAAGGTGGCCATGCAATTTCCATAAATGAAGATGGCTAATCTAACAACAGTTGTATTTCAATCATTTAATGGACACCTAGTTTTAGGAGAAACATTCTTGGGAAGCCACTGTGACTCAATATGGCTGTAGTTATCAGAACTACAAATCATAGAATCATAGAGTTAGAAGGGTCCTATAAGGCCATCGAGTTCAACCCTTTGCTCAACACAGGAATCCAAATTAAAGCATATTCAACAGGTGACTGTCCAGCTGCCGCTTGAATGCCTCCAGTGTTGGAGAGGCCACCACATCTCTAGATAATTGGTTTCATTGTCATACTGCTCTAACAGTTAAGAGGTTTTTCCTGAAGTTCAGTTGAAATCTGGCTTCCTGTAAATTGAAACCATTATTCCATGTCCTGCACTCTGGGACAATCAAGAAGAGATCCTGGCCCTCTTCGGTGTGGCAACCTTTCAAGTACTTCAACAGTGCTATCATATTTCCCCTCAGCCTTCTCTTCTCAAGGCTAAACATGCCCAGTTCTTTCAGTCGCTCCTCATAGGGCTTTGTTTCTAGTCTCCTGATTTTCCTTGTTGCCTTCCTCTGAACCTGTTCCAGTTTGTCTGCATCCTTCTTAAAGTGTAGTGTCCAAAACTGGACACAGTACTCAAGATGAGGCCTAACCAGTGCCGAATAACCAATACTTCACCTGATTTGGAAACTATATATCTGTTATTGCAGCCTGAAATAGTATTTGCCTTTTTTGCAGCCACATCACACTGTTGGATCATATTCAGCTTGTGATCAACAACAATCCCAAGATCCTTCTCGCATGTAGTATTGCTGAGCCAAGTATCCCCCATCTTATAACTGTGCATTTGGTTTCTTTTTCCTAGGTGTAGAACTTTGCAAGTATCCCTCTTAAATTTCCTTCTGTTGTTTTCAGTCCAATTCTCCAGCCTATCAAGATCCCTTTGAATGTTGTTTCTGTCTTCCAAGGTATTAGGACTTTTGCCCATGTACGTGCACAGAAAATAGTAAATCTAGCTGAAAGGCAACACATGGACATCTGCATTGATTGTTGCAATGCATCAGTAAGGGAAAGTACTGCAAACAAGGTAAGAGAATGCACACTCATTTTTCTCTCAGAAGGAGGAGTGGCTGTGAGGGTGTGTAGCTATCATGAAGGGACTCTGCACTTCTGAATTTGGTACCACAGTACTGACACTCCCAGGGGATTGCTTCCTCTGCTCATCAGGCAGGAAGGAGATCCATGGCTGCCTCTTTTTCCTGCCTGATGGCAAAACCCCAGACAGCTGCAGGTCACTGAATCCAACCTGTAGCAATTCATGGCTGTCTGAATTAGGATTGCCAGGTCAGAAGCATCACAAACCCTGAGATTTCAGGGGCAGGTCCTAGTGATGTCATGGGGGAGGATCCTAATGATGTCATAGGGTGTGCCCTAGTGATGTCACAGGGTGGGCTCTAGTGATATCACAGGGATGTCATTAAGCATGATACATTAAGCATCAATCACAGTTGCTTGGCACATACAATTCAACCAAAACATTTACCTGATTGGAAATTAAGATAGAAATCTTAGCTAAAATATGGAGCCTGGGTAGGGAACATTTCATCTAGCCTCATTGCTTCTGGCAAGAAGGGTTTAAGTGCCCTCAGGCCAGGCCAGTCACAAGAAGGCCACTGTAGGAAGAAAGGAGCCTAGAGTTGTGGAGATGTTAGATGGGAGCACTCAGGAGTAAAGATGGATGCCCTGAAGGCTGCAATTCTGAACACACTTAGTAAGGGATCAAGCCCCATAGAACCCAATAGGACTTACTTCTCAGTAGATATTGTTAGGAATGTGCTGTTGGTAAAGCTTGACTAGGGATAGGGTTACCAACCATACTCTTTTAAGAGTACATGTACTCTTTTTGAGATGGTGCAACAGCATACTCTTACTTTTCACTTATCGAAGCCAAATGTACTCTTTCAGGCCCGGTTTTGGCACTGAGACGGCCTTGGTCACCCTGTTTGATGATCTATGTCGGGAGAGAGACAGAGGGAGTGTAACTCTGTTGATTCTCCTTGATCTCTCAGCGGCTTTTGATACCATCGACCATGGTATCCTTCTGGAGAGGCTTGCGGAGTTGGGAGTTGGAGGCACTGCGTGGCACTGGTTCCGCTCCTACTTGGCAGGCCGTCTCCAGAAGATAGTGCTTGGGGAACATTGCTCGACACCGTGGGTACTCCAATGTGGGGTCCCGCAGGGTTCGGTTTTGTCTCCCATGCTTTTTAACATCTATATGAAGCCGTTGGGTGCGGTCATCAGGAGTTTTGGAGTGCGTTGTCACCAGTACACTGATGACACGCAGCTCTACTTCTCCTTTTCATCTTCCTCAGGTGAGGCGGTCAATGTGCTGAACTGTTGCCTGGATGCGACAATGGACTGGATGAGAACTAACAAACTGAGGCTCAATCCTGATAAGACTGAGATGCTGTTGGTGGATGGTTTTTCCAATCAGATGGTGGATACATATCCTGTCCTGGATGGGGTTACACTCCCCCTAAAGGAACAGGTTCGTAGTCTGGGAGTCTTTCTAGACTCTTCCCTGTCACTTGAGGCTCATGTAGCCTCTGTGGCATGGAATGCGTTCTACCAACTTCAATTGGTAGCCCAGCTACGTCCCTACCTGAGTAAGGAGGATCTTACATCAGTAGTACATGCTCTGGTAACCTCACGTTTGGATTACTGTAATGCGCTCTACGTAGGGCTACCTCTGAAGACGGTTCGGAAGCTACAGCTGGTGCAAAATGCGGCAGCCAGACTGCTAACAAGAACGAAGCGGTCTGACCATATAACACCTGTTTTGGCCCGCTTGCACTGGCTTCCAATACGCTTCCGGGCCAAATTCAAAGTGTTGGTATTAACCTATAAAGCCTTATACGGCGCGGGACCTCGATATCTGTCAGAACGCCTCTCCCGCTATGAACCGGCTCGTACACTACGGTCTACTACGAAGGCCCTCCTCCGGGTCCCGACTCATAGGGAGGCCCGGAGGGCAGTGACAAGATCAAGGGCCTTCTCAGTGGTGGCCCCCGAACTATGGAATAGTCTCCTCGAGGAGGTTCGCCTGGCGCCGACACTATCATCCTTTCGGCGCCAGGTTAAAACCTTTCTCTACTCCGAGGCATTTTAATTTTTTGTTAATGATTGTAATGTTTGTAATTTGATTTTAGCCTTTGCTGTTTTTAGATTGTGAAATTTGATTTTAGACTGATGTTTTTGTATTTTATTGTATTTTATTGTATCTATGTTCACCACCCAGAGAGCTATTGCTAGTCGGGCGGTATATAAGTTTTAAAAATAAATAAATAAATAAATAAATAAATAAATAAGGGATCCTCTGCAAAGATAGCTACGCAGGGTTGGCAACCACCTGCCTGGAATACCCTGCCACTACCTGTTAACATGGCTGCTCCAAACTTCTTTATAGATTTGACCCTTCACTTCAGAAACAGGTCTGAGAAATGAGTAAGAGTAAGAAGATTCTGTACTCTTTTCTGTCTACCATGTGGGCTGCTATAAACTCACTATGACAGCCAATACAATTCCAGTGAGTAATAACTGACAGAGAGAAAACACACATGGTTTGGTCTATCTTCACAGACAGCAGCTTGGGAACAACAATAATTGCAGTCACACTTCCCAGTATGTGAATTCTCTTTTATCGCTATTGGGCAAGAAACAAACTGTCATGCAAACAACAAGGTGCATCATCAGTGGTTTTAAGGGGGTTGAGCTGAGTGCATGGAACCACTGCTGTTGCTTCTATGGCTGTAAGGGAGTGAGGTCAGAGGTAAATGAAATGCAAACAGAAAAAGAAAAACAGACAGTGATAAATTCCTAAATGCAATACCATTCCAACCACAACAAGATTCCTATGAGTAAGGCAGAAATCTCAGCATCCCACAACCAATCAGAATTCCACAACCAAAAACCACAACTAAAAAAATTCTGGCAGCAAGTCAGCCAAGGTCACAGAAATCTGTGTGCAGCACAACCTGACCGGGGAGCTGCAGTTAGTGCACAATGCTGTGGCACAATTGCTGACAGGAGTGAGACCCTATCAGCACATAATACCTCTGTCTGAAACCTGTACTTGTTGTTGATTTGCTACCAGGCCAAGTTCAAGGTGTGCTCTCTATGTTACAGGTGCCACATAGTACTTGTTCTGCTCTTGTAAGAAATCAGTCCTTCACTGTGGCAGCACCTACACTATTGATGTTAGGCAGGTACTTCATTGTAGTCTTTTCAGCACCTGTTAAAAACATTTTTGTTTAGGCAAGCCTACCCAGGCAGGTAGAAGTTATAGTGTTTTTTATCTGTTTTTAACTCAATGTTGGATTTATTATTTTGAATATTTTTAAATATAAATCTTTAACTGTTTTTGACAATAATTTTATTGTTTTTATTCCTTCTGTAAATGGCTTTGAGTTTTTTTATAATAAAGGGGTATATAAATGTTGTAAAGAAAATAAATAAATTTCAGAGTCACTGTGGCCCTTCGGTCTCTTTCCACTTTTTAGAAACAAAGGAATCTGTCTTATACCCACTCCCATTTGGTACCATCTAGCTGAGTACTGCTGACATGGACTAGCATTGGCTCTCCAAGATTCCAGGCAATAGTCTTTTCCAGAAATTGAATTTTGGACCTTTGCATGCAAAGCATATGTCCTGCCAATGAGCTACTGTTTCCCTGCTTTAAAAAGTATGTTTTAAAATTGTTCTTTTCAATTCATTAATGAATACACATCATACCTAGGGCAGATCCACACCATTCATTTAAAGCACACTCAACACTCATTGGAAGCACATGAATCACACCACAGAATCATGGGAACTGTAGTTTGTTAAGGGTGGTGGGAACGATTACTGTGAGGGAGAAACTGCACTCCCCAGGATTCTTTGGGGGAAGTCATGCTCTTTAAATGTTGGTTGCATGAGCTTTAAATGCATTGCATGGATCTACTTAATAAATTTTGCCTGCACGTAGATTGTTTTAATTATTTTTTTAAAATGGAAATGAGCTATAAAGTTTACTCGGTGACCATGGGCTACTCATCATCTCTTAGCTTAATCTATTCCTCAGGATGAAAACAACAGTGGAACCATAAACACCCAAAGTAAAAGGGCATACTTAAAATATAGACAAAATAATCATCTATAACCCTAGTGTGAAATCAGATACTTATCAGGACATAGTATGAAGAAATATTTATATAAGCATGACTGTCAAAAATGTTTATTATTTACACAACTTTTAAAGATATTTATAGTGCAATCCTATGTTTGTTTACTCAGAAGGAAGTCCCAATGTATTCAGTGGGGCTTACTCAAACGGAAGCATGCAGAAAAATGAAGCCCCGCTTACCTGTGCAGCATGGATAAGCGGGGCATAGTTGCGAGGAGGGAGCAATGCTGCCGTGGCCATCTTCATTAAGGGCAACGTCGCATGTCACAGCATTATGCGTGCGTGACGTGTGGCAGGGAGAGGCGGGGCCATGGGCCTATTTAAGGCCAGGCCGCTCCTCCTACCTCCTCTTTCAGCAAGCGACGAGAGGACAAGGAGAGACATAGCAGAGAGAGGTGCAGCACAGTTGGCGTTGGTTGGGCCTATTAGGCCTAACTGGTTAACCCCAGAGGGGGTTCTGGGAGCCCCAACAGCTGTGGGTGGTAGCGCTGTGGCATGGCTGAGACTGGGGCAGGCCTCGTAAAGGGGCCTGACCAGCGGGCCTCGTAGCGGGGCCTAGCAGCGGCATGCCCAATACCCAGAGCTTGGAAAAGTTACTTTTTTGAACTACAACTCCCATCAGCCCCAGCCAGCATGACCACTGGACTGGGCTGATGGGAGTTGTAGTTCAAAAAAGTAACTTTTCCAAGCTCTGCCAATAGCCCCCCACCTAGCAGTTGTGGAGGGGTCGATTGAGGCTTTTTATTGAGCAGCGCCACGTTAGTGCTGCTGCTGGTTAAAAGAAAGACACACAGCATTAGGGTTGCCAGGTCTCCGGCTTTCTGCCGGAGTCTCTGGCAAAAGGGGGCCATCTCCGGCCTCCGGCAATACTTTATTTAAAAAGATGGATCTCCGGTTTTTCATTGGCCACCTCAGCCACGCATGCGTGATTGATGCATGCATACGTTGGGCTGTGGAGGGCCGCCTTCCCGGCATTCCCGCCCTTTGTCAGGCAGGCTCAGGCAGGCCGCCGCCATCTCCTAGCAACCGCTGCTGAGACGGGGGCCACGCGGCCTGTCAGTCTCAGCAGGAGCCGTGGAGGGCAGGCCGGGCCGGCTCCTTCTTAGCCCCGGAGCCGGTTCTCCTGCTCTGGAAAGGGCGGCCGGCGGCTTCACCCCTTCTGCTGTGGGCGCCGCTGGGCGGCAGCGGCCACGATGGGGCTCGCTCAGCAGTCTCGGGCTGGGGGGGCCATCGCTGCTGCTGCCGCCCAGTGGCGCCCACAGCAGGAGGGGTGAAGCTGCCGGCCGTCCTTCTTGGAGCAGGGGAACCAGCTCGAGTCCAGGGCTAAGAAGGAGCCGGCCCGGCCTGCCCTCCACAGCTCCGCCTGTCAGCCTCAGCAGGAGCTGTGGAGGGCAGGCCGCCAGGCCGGCTCCTTCTTAGCCCCGGAGCTGGTTCTCCTGCTCTGGAAAGGGCGGCTGGCAGCTTCACCCCTCCTCCTGTGGATGCCACTGGGTGGCAGCGGCTGCGATGGGGCTCGCTCAGCAGTCTCGGGCTGGGGGGGCATCGCGGCCGCTGCCGCCCAGCGGTGCCCACAGCAGAAGGGGTGAAGCCGCCAGCCGTCCTTCTTGGAGCAGGGGAACCAGCTCCGGGTCTAAGAAGGAGCCGGCCCGGCCTGCCCTCCACGGCTCCGCCTGTCAGCCTCAGCAGGAGCCATGGAGGGCAGGCCGGGCCGGCTCCTTCTTAGCCCCGGAGCCGGTTCTCCTGCTCTGGAAAGGGCGGCCGGCAGCTTCACCCCTCCTGCTGTGGGCGCCGCTGGGCAGCAGCGGCCGCGATGGGGCTCGCTCAGCAGTCTCGGGCTGGGGGGGCCATCGTGGCCACTGCCGCCCAGCGGCGCCCACAGTAGGAGGGGTGAAGCCGCCGGCCACCCTTCTTGGAGCAGGGGAACCGGCTCCAGGGCTAAGAAGGAGCCGGCCCGGCCTGCCCTCCACGGCTCCGCCTGTCAGCCTCAGCAGGAGCAGGAAAAATTTGTTCAACAGCAGCAAACAAAAAAATCAGGTAATGCTTAACAGAGCAATCTGGCTGGGGCTGGGAAGGGAAAGAGCAGTGGATTTCCCTCAGCATCCACAGCCCTGCCAACCAGGATATAAAGGTGGAAGGGGGGGTCTTTTTTTGCATGGCCAGGCAGAGGTTTAGATTCTCCAGGAAGAAGACCAGCTGTGGATCCATCACTGTCTCTGCTCCACTCCTTCAACATCCCATTTTGGAGCATTAGCAATGGCTACTGCCAATGGAAACATTGCCAGTGGTAGCATGCAGTCTCCTATGCTTTCAGCAAGCCCAGCAGAGGCCTCCATGGCAACATAGAAACACACAGACACTCTGCCAGAGGGACATCTCTATAGCATCATAATCAGAGCTTGGAAAAGTTACTTTTTTGAACTACAACTCCCCTCAGCCCAGCCAGCATGGCCACTGGGTTGGGCTGATGGGAGTTGTAGTTCAAAAAAGTAACTTTTCCAAGCTCTGATCATAATTCCCTCCAGCAGTATGGAACAGGGAATAGGATTGTTCTGCCCATATAGATCCTAAAAACTGGAATAATCCTCAAATTCATTAGATCTCTAGCATGACAGAATACATAAGATGTGGAGTTATAGCTATCTCATTAGCTGTACTTTTGATTTCTCATAAATAATAATCATCCATAATATCTTAATCACTATTCTTCAATTAGTAACTTTTTCCTGTTATGTCCAACATAGTATTTTCCTATAAGAAGAGAGTTTTATTTTGCAACATAATCTGAAAGACTGATGCACTGACCAGGCTGTTGGTATTACTTAATATTTATTTATTATACTTATATCCTGCCCTTCCTCCAAGGAGCCCAGGGTGACATTCATGGCTCCCTTTTAAACTCAAAACAACCCTATGGGAGGTTAAAGTGGCTGAGGCTGCAATCTAGTACACACTTACCTGGGAGTAAGTCCCAATGGAACTTACTTCTGAATAGACATGTACTGAATTGCAGCCTGAGTCTCTGTATGTGAGAGGCCCACACCCATCAAGCTTTGTGGGCAAGTGGGGATTTTGAAATCTGAATCTCAGTGGTCCTGGTTCAGCATACTAACCATTATACATGCTGACTCCCAGTAAAAATACTGGGGCTATGTCTCACATTAAAGATTTCTGAAACAGTCCACTGGGATATTCTCCAGTACATGTTGTTAAGTGACTTCAAGTTGATTACAACTTACAGCAACCCTATGAATCAGTGACCTCCAATAGCATCTGTCATGATGAACCACCTTGTTCAAATCTTGTAAGTTCAGGTCTGTGACTTCCTTTATGGAATCAATCAATCTCTTGTTTGGCCTTCCTCTTTCTCCCCCCCCCCCAGCATTATTGTCTTTTCTACTGAATCCTGTCTTCTCATGATGTGTCCAAAGTATGATAACCTCAGTTTCATCATTTTATCTTCTAGTGACAGTTCGGGTTTAATTTGTTCTCACACCCAATTATTTGTGTTTTTTTTTTGCAGTCCATGGTATCTACGAAGCTCTCCTTTAACACCACATTTCAAATGAGTTGATTTTTCTCTTACTCACTTTTTTTACTGTCCAACTTTCACATCCATATGTAGAGATCGGGAATACCATGGTCTGAATGATCCTGACTTTAGTGTTCAGTGATACATCTTTGCATTTGAGGACCTTTTCTAGTTCTCTCATAGCCCAAAAAAGTAAGGGGTCTATGACCCCCCCACAACCCTGGATGACTACATCTCTGGTTAGAAGTAGAAAGAAAATAAAGTGTCTTTTTGTACAACATGCAATCAAGTTAAGGAATTCAGGGCTGGATGGCCACTAATTTGGATGGCTTAAAAAAAAAGATGCATCTATGAAGGATTATGTGTATCAAGCACATGATAGCTAAATGGAATCTACATTCAGAGGCTGTATACCTCTGGTTGGCACATCCTGATTTGCTTATGGGCATTTGAAGTAATTTGTTTGGCTGCTGTTGAAGACAGAGTAGTTATGTTCAGATGTAATGCTAAACTATGGTGGCATATTGTGTGAATGAACAGCTATAGGTCACATACTCTCTTGTCCCATGCAATCAGAAGCAAGGGACATGTTTGGGAGATATTTGGGAGCTATTTGTTGTTGTTATGTGCCTTCAAGTCGATTATGACTTATGGCGACCCTACGAATCAGTGACCTCCAAGAGCATCTGTCATGAACCACCCTGTTCAGATCTTGTAAGTTCAGGTCTGTGGCTTCCTTTATGGAATCAATCCATCTCTTGTTTGGCCTTCCTCTTTTTCTACTTCCTTCTGTTTTTCCCAGCATTATTATCTTTTCTAGTGAATCCTGTCTTCTCATGATGTGTCCAAAATATAACCTCAGTTTCATCATTTTAGCTTCTAGTGACAGTTCTGATTTAATTTGTTCTTTGTTGTTGTTATGTGCCTTCAAGTCTATTACGACGTATGGTGACCCTATGAATCAGCGTCTTCCAAGAGCATCTGTCAAGAACCACCCTGTTCAGATCTTGTAAGTTCAGGTCTGTGGCTTCCTTTATAAAATCAATCCATCTCTTGTTTGGTCTTCCTCTTTTTCTACTCCCTTCTGTTTTCCCCAGCATTATTGTCTTTTCTAGTGAATCCTGTCTTCTCATGATGTGTCCAAAGTATGATAACCTCAGTTTCATCATTTTAGCTTCTAGTGATCGTTCTGGTTTAATTTGTTCTAACACCCAATTATTTGTCTGTTTTGCAGACCATGGTATCCGCAAAGCTCTCCTCCAACACCACATTTCAAATGAGTTGATTTTTCTCAGGGGGGGGAGGGCAGAGAGGTGCCGGGGCTGAAGCGGCCCAGAGATCACCAAGGTTGCCTGGCCCAGAAGGCCCTGGCGTTGAGGCTGGGTGGGGCGGCTTCGGGGGGAAACGGAGGCAGGTGCTCTGCACAGTGCACATGCTTATTGCTTAGGAGGAGGCGCTCTCTTCCTTTATTTTAATTTTTTTATTTTTCTGGTCCTCCCCTCCCTCCTGCTGCCTGTCGGTCCTATATAAGGCCTCGTCAAGTAGAACGTCAATTGCTACCTACACTCACCCTGCTTGTATGGCCATAAATATTAGGGGACACCCACTGCAGTAGCCAGCCAACACATAAAGTTGCAGTGCCTTATGGATAACTTTGTGGATGATCCCCAGTCAAGTCTTAGCAACAGCACAATGCTGACAGGCAGTTGCCAACTGCTTGCCTAGAATGCCCTCCCTTGTCCTTAACATGGCTGCAACCATATCTACTCAGAAGTAAGTCCTATTGAGTTCTATGGGGCTTAGTTCCTTAATAAGCATGTTTACAGTTGCTGCCTTCAGGGGCATCCATCTGTGCTCCTGTGACACTGGACTTTATTTGTTTGAATTAAAAATGTATTTTGCTTATTTGTTGCTTAAAGTAAAAAGTGCTGGGCCTGTTTGGAATTGTAGCACAGTAAACTGACAGTTAACTTGTTTGTGTATTAATTTGCTGACAGTTAATTTACTTGTGTGTGTGTTAAGAGAAATGCTAATTTGCTGACTTGCATTATCATTGTTTGTTTAAAACTGCATTTGCAAAAATAAGGTCCAGCTGTGCTGTAGAAAAGTATCAAACTTTGTTGCAGATACAAGGTTAAACTGAGCAAACAAGTGTGAAAAACAAGTTCCAAATATGGATTTAGGAAGAGAGGGACGTTACAAGAAGGAGATGGGCAGGGATTAAAGTGATGTAATTATGATCATAATGATGTATATGCATATAGTAAAACAAAGTTGATAAAAGACTTGGCTGTGCCTAGCTGAGTCAGAACTAGCTTGCTACTTCTCCACGTGCACGTGTTAGTAATAAATATACTCTTCCTCCATCTTTGTTTCGTTGTTCTTGAGACTCTATTGGGTGAGTATCTGGGAGCAGACCCCAGCCACTAGGACCCCTAAAAGGGGCTAGGGCGTTTTGTTTATAACACTCCCATCTAACATCTCTGCAACACTAGGCTCCTTTCTTCCAATAATGGACTGGCCTGAGGGCACGTAAACCCTTCTTGCCAGAAGCAAGTAAGCGAGCTTAAATGTTCCCTAAAGGCATTGAACTGTGACCTGGCAGACCAGGGTTTGAATCCTCACACAGCCATGAAGCTCCCTGGGTGACCTTGGGCCAGTCACTGCCTCTCAGACTCAGAGGAAGGCAATAGTAAAACACCTCTGTCTGAATACTGCTTACCATGAAGACCCTATCTGGGACCAACTTGAAGGCAGTCCATTTCCATTTTGCATCACCCTAAGCTTGTGAGAAAGAATGACCTTGTCACTTCAGATGGACCTAGGAACACCCTATTTTAGGTAAGATTTCTATTTTAATCTCCAGAGAATTGTTTTTGAATGGCATGCTCCAAGCAACTGTGGTTGATACAATGTATCATGCTTAATGATGTCACTATGGCCCACCCTGTGATGTCACTAGGGCCTGCCCCATGACATCACTAGGGCCAGCCCCATGATGTCACTAGGGCCCGCCCCATGACATCACTAGGGCCCGCCCCATTTTCTCAGGTTTTTGGATGGCTCCGACCTGGCAACCCTACACAGCATACTAAAAGGAAGTTTAAAAATAAATGAAACTATACTGGATATACAAACAAAATTAAATATAGTCATGCTAATACACTGGTTAAAGACATACTCATGCACATAAAGGGAAATTACAAATAAATCAGAATAAAAGGGATGAACAAACAAAATTATATCTAATTCTTCTAGTTTAAGTTCCCTCTGAGCACTCCCCCGCCTACAGGTTCAGCTTAGCCCCCCCGATGATATACACAGGTTGGTTCTTTATTATAGTATTACAGGGTGGATGCATGATGTGAGGGCAGAGCCCTTTCGTGAGGCTTATGACTTCTTGCTAGGCCCAGGCATAGGTACAACTTCTTGCTAGGCCCGGGCATGTATGAGGTTTGAAGTACTTAATTATATGATTATTATACTACATACTAGTATATTGGTGGGGCCTAGTGAGCCTTTTTAGCCTTTGGGCCTTTCATAGTTATATAATAATAAGGGCGGAGATAACAGTTTGCTAGAAAATGTCTAAATCGCTGTATCTTAAGTGAGCAATTCTTTTGCATTCCAAGTGTTAATTTCAGGCTATTTGTTCACTCTGAGACAGAAGAGGCATTTACCTGAATTTAGTTAGGAATGGAAAGTTTAGCAATCATATTGATTGGGGAATAGGAATAAAGAGGAAAGCCCAATTTGCCTAATAGAGATCCCTCATATTACAGGATCTTAGACTCTTATTGACATGGGGCTGCCTTTTAAGGTCCAGGCAGACTCTTTCCCCCTTTACTGAGGATTGTGGCACCAACAACGAAACATCATTACCTGAAATTACATTTTAGTTAGGACTTCTGATATCATTACCTGGAATTACATATAGTGTGCAACTGTTGCATTGGCTCATCTATTTTGATATGTGTTGGAAAACCTGCTATAGTGCAGCCACATATTGGTGACAGCAACACATCTTCAGCATCTGCTGCTCTTGGATTTATGATATCATTTACTAGAAAGGGATATAGGATGTTAATTTTGCATTTTGGACATCTATTATGATAGGTGTTTGGAAGCCTACAAGGGGGAGACCGCTGCAGTCGGCCAATTATGGGTGACAGCGCCATATCTCCAGTATCTGTGCTTTGGGGAACGGGGTTAGCTGCACTAAAATGGTGGCTGGGACAGTGTGCTTACTCATAAATGATTTCCTTTCTTTATGTGAAACAGGGAAATATGAGGCCAGTGGCCCTCACAGCGGTGAGGAGAAGCACCCAGCAGTAGCTGCTCAAGGAAAGCGTTCCTCCCCTGGTAAGCTCAAGGTACTGGGACCTTGCTTGAAGACTGCCCAGTTCCTGGGGAGGTTTGTTTTGTTATGGGGTTTTCTTTCAGTTTCTGGATCCAATATTGTAGTCTCGGGGCTTGCCTTATGGGCCTGCACTCTTAAATTTGTCTTGGGCATAGACGCAATGGCAATCAGTAATGGCTTCCTACCAGTTAGTTAATGCACTGCCTATGGGAAAGTGTGACATCTAATCTGTTTTTTCATCTACTGTGGGGATACAAGGGGATTTATAGCTGCTGGGTTTTTGCCTTTTCAGTCAATTCTATGAGGTAGAGCATTACATATGGGCTGCTCTATTCTCGCATGGAGCGCTTCAGCTCCTTTCTTGAAGGGGCTGTCGGGATGAGAGGGTAAAAAATTTGGGTGCATGTTAACACCTGATGTCACAGATTATGGAATGGCTATGTAACTAGTTCATCTTAATGGCTGTGTCAATGGACCATCCTGCCCAGTGTTAACCTTCCTGGACATACCACCTAATTCACCAATGGCTTCATGCCAGTTAGGCCAAGAAAGTGTTTCCTGTCTGCCCTCCAGGTATCAGAGGTCTTTTCCGGTGGTTTATGAGGTCGTAGCAGGGCTATCACAGCCTTACTACAGGTTCAGGGTTGTGGCTGTATAATATTTAGTGCTTGTTGTGATCAAATATTGATCAAGAAATTAGAGCCAAACTGCAGGTTACATTTTATATTCTGGCCCAAATCATTTGGTCTAGTTTTCCCACACTCCTGGGGAAGAACTAACTAACTTGCTGTAGAATTACGTGACATAGCTCAGGGCTAGAGCATCTGAACTGCAGGCTGAAGGTCCATAGCATCTCTAGGTAGGGCTGGGAGGTAGAACTGGAAGTCCGTGGATGCATCGGGGTTTTTGTGCTGGCTGCAGGCTTGGACTTATAGGCAGTGAGGCTTGGGAACTCTCCCGTCCATTTTGGTGGGATAACATGGTCATGGGACAGGTCTGTGACTTCCTTCTATTTTGGAACGGTAGGGTTATGGCCCTTGTCTGTTCCTTTGTTCTCTAGTGGCCAGATTTTAATGTTGTCTTTTGGGGCATGGTAAGGTAGAGTATTGACGCTGTTTTATTGAGGTGCTGTCATGGACTCAGGTGGAGCGGTTCAGCTGTGCTGTGCAACCGCACATTAGGAGATTGGGGAGCGGAGTCAAAGATGGCCATAAGCCGGTCTGTCGCCCCAGCATGCTCAACAGCTATCAGAATGCAGGAAGGGGTTTTCCCAGGACTTCCAGGCCGGCAAGGGCTATGCGCCAGAGTGGCCTATTTGGTGAGTCACCTGCTGGGATTGCCTAGTGAATGGCTGGAGACTGGTGTGATGTTCCTGCTTATATTGTAAATATGGTAAGTGCTGGTTATATAGAAGACATATGGTAAGTGGAGTGAAAGAGGAGGGGGAGTACATGAGCAGTAGAATGCTGGATGATTGGCTGAGTGTTTGAATGGCTGGGAGTATAAATGGAAGAATGACAGTTGAATCTGCGTGGTGAATTGAGAGGTGGTGTTTGAGAGGTTGAGAGAGAGGTTGGAGGTTTTGAGGTTTGGTGGTGTTGAGAGTGAGTCGGAGTTCTGAGGCAATTAGTAAGAAGTCAAGTACCTAACAGAATATAGATGAAACCATACGCTTGTGAAACATTCAACTAATCATGTTATTTCTAATATTAAATAAATACTTTCTTGGTTAAACATAAGCCTGATTCCTTCAGCTGGGAACACATACCGGGGGAATAGCAAAGTAACCAAGGCTGAACAGTTGTATTGAATGGTGGCAGCGGCGGATTGGAGGAAAGTGTATCCAGTCCCACAGAGAAACCCAGGGCTGTATGCTTCAGAGACAAGAGGCTGCAGGGGGGGGGGTTGTGAATTACCTATACCCATAGACACAAGGTATCGAGATAGCCTGGCAGGGACTAAGACACAGTCTAAAGGCCATAAGAGATACAGAGTGTGGGGTAGTGAGGCCTAGCAGGGGGATTTGTTGAGATCTGTGCTAGAGCGGTAAAGGGTAAGAAGAAAACCTGATGTTCCTGTCTGCTGGCAGCCACAAGTGAGAGCTTCACAGGTGGTGCTGGGGAAGGACGTCACAACTGGGCCTCTCAGTCCAAGCACTTCGAGGTAAAGGCTGATGATTTTCCCACTTATTCCAGGGACTTTAGAGTCTGCCATATGTTAGCTGGGTGGGCTAGAGAACACCCTGCCACCCTCGATCCCCGTTGCCCTTCTCACGGGACATTTTATTGAGTATGGTGGGCCAGTGAAAAACAGTATGCTCCTTAAGCTATGAAGCCAGACTATTCCAGGCGGCAGCCCTTATGCTGGTTTTTGGAGCTTTTAGGATAGGTGAGGTGGTGGCCGGATCCAAGGGAGATTTGTCTCGACGGGCCCTCCAGCAATCAGATGTCTCCATGGAAGGGAGTTGTACCTGTATAACATTGATGGACCGGCAATGTTGCTGGAAAGGGATGGAGCAGCTGCGCACCCTATCCTGGGCTTACAGTTAGGCCTCAGTCAATGGGCTGCAGTGTGGTGGCTTGGCTGGCGAGGAATACTTTGGGATGGGCTCCTACCCACTTTGTTCCAGCTTGGTTCAGTGCGGACATCTCCACATGTGGTGGTCATTCCCCGAGTTGGGAATGACCTCAGTATTTGAGGCAAGGCCCTCAGGTGGCGGGCATGTGCAGACATGCAGTTCGGGACGCAACGATGGCCTCGGTTACCTAAGGGCATGGTCCTCAGTTTGGCAGGTATGTGCGGACATGCAGTTGGCGAGGCAACGGAAGGGCATGGTCCTCAGTTTGGCAGGCATGTGCGGACATGCAGTTCAGGAGGCAACGGAAGGGCATGGGCCTCAGTTTAGCAGGCATGCATGGCATGCAGTTAATAAGGCAACATCGGCCTTGGGTACATTTGCTTTGGTCAGACATACTCCCGCGAAGGGTTTGACATGGTGTCTGGAGCCCGATAAGGATGGACCAAGCACAAAAGAAGGTCAACTGGCAAATTCGTTTGGCTATTCTGGGGCAGGGGGGGTTGGCTATTTCACACCCTACATTCAGCATTGGATGGGTGAACTGTATAGGGCCGATGGCGTTCACCTGTCTGACGCAGGTAACGTCTTTTTGGCAGACCTGCAGAGGTGTCTGCGAGAGGCTTCTCGGCAGTGGGTAAAAGGGGACTAAATAGAGATTTGTCCCCTTTTTGTGGTGGAAAGGTGCGGAAAGGGAAATAGGTAAGGACAGCTCGGTGGCCCCCTTAGGTACGTTTGGAGGTGATTGGCGGTTCCAGAGGCCTGTCTGTCAGAGCTTTGCAGCTTGAGGGCAGGATATGGTCTGCTTTTGGGGCCAACTTAACTCATCCACCCGAGGGTTGTGCAGCCCCGGGAGGTGGTGACCTGAGAAGGCCCCCCTACTCACCTACTGGGTGTGGCTGGCGGAAGGGGTAAGCAGATGGGGCTTGCCCTTGTCCCCAGCAGGGGCTGGTCACCCGTGAGCTGTATGGCAGGATGCTTCCTTATAGATAGTTCTGCACCTAGGTTTCCCTCTGCAGGTCACTTTAAAAGGTGTTTTTGTATAGTTTAATAAAGTGGCCCTTGTTCAACCCAAGCTGATGTGTCCTTGTCTTATTTCGCCCCTTCACTCGCAACTGCAACCTCAAGTGATAAGGAACTTCATTCTCCCAACCCAAAATTCAGAATCATGCTACTTTAAGCTGTTTTCCAACTGTTTATTTGTTTTTAAAGGGATTTATTTCTTATTGTAAACTGCCTTGGTTTCCAGTCGGCAACCCTACCTCACAGGGTTATTGGAAAGACTCCTACACACACACACTGGAGATGTAAAAATGCATTCACCCCATATTATACAGCCACAAGAGTGGCTGTATACTATATCCAGCGTGGATTTTTCACATTCCGCAATGTTAAATTGAAAATACCCCATGCCATTCTGATGCTTCCCATAAGCTCATTTCAAAACAAAACCTTACAAAAAGTATAGCCCTGAACTCAGAAACACTTGCTTAACAACCCTGTCCATTTTCATGGCAATACACAAAACAGTCAGAGAGAATCGAGAGTTCAAAGTCTAAAAATAGAGAAAAAACCCTCAGAGCCCTTTTGGACTTTTTTCTCTGAGAGTTCTCATAATCTGTTGAAATTAATTAAAAATCAGCCATGTTCACAGAGTACCTGTAATCCTAATACTGACCTTGCCCCATACTCTGACCTTCATCTTCTGCACTTTAAAAGTTTAAAAAATGCCTGGCTGATCTTTAATTAATTTAAGAAATTTTGACTGGAAGCTTATGATAATGTGGGGCATGCTCAGTAAGAATCAACTGTCAGTGTTCTACACACCTCACAGCTGCTGGGCTTGCCTAATCAGGGGACCACACCCATACCAGACTTTGATTTCACTTGAGATAGTCATGGCTTCCCTCAGAGAATCCTGGGAAGTGTAGTTTGTGCAGGGTGCTAAGAGGAGACTCCTATTCCACTGACAGAGCTTCAGTGGCCAGCAGGGCCAGCTCCAGGAATGCTGGGGCCCTTGGGCATCAGCCTGCCCCATGCTCCTCTGCTCCCCTTCCGCGATCTGTGGTAGGAGCCATGCTACAGATCACAAGACAGTCCAGAGCTTTCGAGCCACGCACCAAGCCGCCCGACATGCCTGACATCTCCCCCTTCACCTACCTTGCCCTGCTGTTCCTTGCGGCTGCGCATGCTGCGTGTGCAGGGTTACCATCAAACAAGATGGCAGCCGAGGTTTTCATAAGGGACTGAAGCCTCTACCGCCATCTTGGTTGATGGCACGCAGTACTTTACTGAAACCTCGGCTGCCATCTTAATTGATGGCAACCCTGAGCGTGCAACATGCACAGCCGCAAAGAACAGCAGAGCAAGGTAGGTGAAGTGGGGGGATGGTGGACATGGTGGGCGGCTCGGCAGGTGTCTATCCTGCGATCCGTGGCTCCTGCCGCGGATCACAGAAGGGGAGCAGAGGGCCCCTCAGGAGCTCCTGTAGCTCCGGGGCCCTCAGGCCAGTGCCCAACCTTACCGCCCTTTAGAACCAGCCCTGGTGGCCAGACTGGTTTAACAGTCAGCCACTCTGATTGAAGGTCTGTGAGGAAAACAAGGCGTCTCCTAGCAACTCTCAGCACCCTTCACTAACTACACTTCCCAGGATTCTTTGAGAGAAGCCATGACTGTCCAAAGTGAAATAAAGGCCTGGTGTGGATGTGGCCAGGGACAGCTTTGGTTTAAATTTGGGTGGGAAGCTACATGTGCCTGCTGTAGAATAAAAAGGTAGGGGAAATGCTGAAAAGCAATGATACTGTTCAGAATGTTTTCCTTTTGCTCTCTGCTATCTTTCTGGCGCCTTTTGAAGACTTTTCCTATTTTAACAAGCCTTTTAAGTTGAGACCTATCCCAGTTTGCTTCTGTGTTAGAATTGCTTTTAATATGTTTTCTTTAATAATGTTCTAACCCTTTTGTTAAAAAAGATGTTTTTAAAGCTTTTTTAAAAATGTTTTTAACGTCATTTTGTTTTAATGTATTTTAAGGGCTTTTTATGATGTTTAAAAGTGTTTTTACCATTTCTGTTTGCTGCCCTGGGCTACTGCTGGGAGGAAGGGTGGGATATAAATCAAATAATAAATAAATAAATAAAGGAAAGGGGCTTCCCTTCTGCCCAGTACCCACCCATGCAATCTCCTCCCTCTCCCTTTCCCCTCCCCTCCCTGCCCCATCCCCAGGTCAGTGTTGGACTACGACCTGGGAGACCAGGATTTGAATCTCCACACAGCCATGAAACTCACTGGGTGACCTTGGGCCAGTCACTGCCTCTCAGCCTCAGAGGAAGGCAATGGTAAAACCACCTCTGAATACCGTTTACCATGAAAACCTTATTCATAGGGTCAACATAAGTCATGATTGACTTGAAGGTAGTCCATTTCCATTTTCAAACATGATTGCACAGAAATAAATCCCAATGAACTCAAAAAGTATGCAAACAATCAAACCCACCCTCCCTTCTCCCTCCTATTCGCTCCCTCTTGCCTCTTCCCTCCCCTTCCTTTGCCCCTCCCTCCCCATCCCCAACCCTTTCCAATCCCCTCCTTCCCCTTTCCCTTCCCCCTCCTCCCCCTCCCCTTCCTCCTCCCCCTCCCCTTCCTCCTCCCCCTCCCCTTCCTCCTCCCCCTCCCCTTCCTCCTCCCCCTCCCCTTCCTCCTCCCCCTCCCCTTCCTCCTCCCTATGGTCAGTTTTACCTATCTTAAGCATGATTGCATGGAAGTAAATACCATTGAACTCTATAAGCCTACAAATGATCAAACCTGCCCTCCCCTCCCCTTTCCTTTGCCCCCTCCAATACGGTCCTTCCCCCTCCCCCTCCTCCTCCCCCATGGCCAGTTTTTCCTATCCTAAACATGATTGCATAGGAGCAAATCCCATTGAACTCAATAAGCATGCAAATGATCAGACCTGCTTTTTCCCATCCTCTCCTCTCCTCTCCCTTCCTCCTCCCCTCCCCTCCCCTCTTCCTTCTTCCTCCTCCCCTGCCCACTCCAGCCTGTTGAATTCAATGGGATTTACTCCGGGTGTGTGGCATTAGTATGGCAGACGTACTCCCAGATAAGCGAGTATTGGATCAAAGCTTCATATTGGGAAGGTTTTCAAAACATTTCCCTCTTCAACAGCCCAAGAAAATTTAAACATTTTTGACTCCTGCACACGAGAGAAAAAGACTGAAAGCTTTATACTTACTCAGCTGATGAGATTTTCAGATAAGTAGGAAAACAACAACAGTTTTCTGGATTTGCATTGGGATCTAGTTACTGCCTAGAGGTCAAGAAATCCCTTGTCAATCACAACCCTGACTTCACTTATTGGCTACAAACCTGAAAGGGCAGGGTGAGAGCTCAGCTATGAGCTCATTTTACACAAGTTGCGGGGAGGCAGCTGACATTTTTGTGTATATCTCATGAACGAGACCACCGAGAAACCTTTTTTTAAAAAAAGAAAAGAAAGAAAGCTGAGAATCCAGAGATTAAGGTAATTCACCCAGAGAGGATCTCAAGAATCCGGAGTCTCCGGGCAAAACCCAGAGTCCCGGCAACCCTGGTCAGAAACCAACTTGGGAGAGGCCCAGAAACATCCAAATGGGCCTGATTTGGCTCAGACCTTTGGCCTCGGCTGAATCTGGGGCACAGCCTTAATGCAGTCTGTAAGCAAGTGCAAGCTTCCACCCAGAGTATTAGAGGAGGCTGTGAAAATATGTTATCCTTTGCTGATAGGGGCAAATGCATGGCTCATTGGGTGGCTTTCTTTGTCCTGGCAGTTAAAGATTACAAATAGGTTTGCTGTAAAACATCTAGTTAGAAGTTATGAGAACTGTCTTATCTGATGCAAAATAGGCCATCTCAATATCTGATGCTTTCATGATTTAGTTTGTTTTCACACTGTAAACTTTATAGCTGGTTTTATCCTTTAATTTATACCTTGGCTATTGTCTGAAGCCTAAAATGTGTTTATCTGTTTTTCAGTGACCAGTATTCACAAGCAAATAAACATTGTCATAAAAAGGCAACTCACCCACTAGGTAGAATCACATGCCATTCTCGTAGTGCAATAAAGACCTTTCTAGGCATCAAGTGCAAGGAAACCTGAAAGCACTGTTGCAATATATTCCTAGTAGAAAATGTAACCTGGCTTTCCATATCTTTGGAGTGAACACTTGGAAAGCCCCAAAGGCTTTGTGTATGTTCCAACCTCAGGTCTGCATTTGAAAAACACCTGCATTTCTGCTTCTGTCACCATTGCCTCCCCCTTGCCCGGGCATTGAAAAAGGAGATGGTGGAGGAAACTTTGTTGAGAACCAAAAGTGGGATCAGACATGACATCTGAAGGCTGGTTGAATTGTCTTCTATAGATATGCCTCTGCTTGCTTAACCATGGGGAATTCCACTGCCCAAATCAAGAACTTGGCCACTGTCAGCAGCCTTGAACCCAAGCATAACCATGCACCCATAAATCACTGTGGAACCCCCAAGGACTTACTTCTCTTCCCCCCCCTTGAGATGGATGATAATTGTATGCAGCCACTCTCACTTCCGTCTTTCTACATTTCTAGTTTCATGAATGTAGCTCACCTGTAGTTCTTGCAAGCTTTGGATATCTGTTATTAGCATGTGAATTTTCTCCTTTCCTGGTGTGTTTCAGTTTCTTTGCAAATCTGCGGCATTTCTAAATTCCAGTCTGCGTCTATGTTGGAATTGCTTTTTAATATGTTTTTAAAGCTTTTTTTTAAAAAAAAATTAAAGCTTTTTTAAATATGTTTTGTTTTAATGTTTATAAGGATGTTTTGTTGTAATATATTTTAGAGTCTGTTTTTATGATATTTTAGTGTTTTAGTGCTTTTCATTGCCACCCTGAGTTCCTACTGGAAGGATGGGATATAATAATAATAATAATAATAATAATAATAATAATAATAATAATAATAATAATAATAATAATAATAATAATAATAATTCATTGGTGATCACTCGTGGCCGAGTAAGATTGTCTTCCAAGATAAAGTCTTTAACGGTGACTGTGGAGGCCAATTCTGGATCCACACAGCCTCCCACAGTGAGAACATAGGTTTCCAGATGGAAGATGGTCACAATGAGGATTTGCTTGATGTGCCTTCCACTTAGCTTGTTTGTCCCTTTTGCCCTGTACTCGTGCTTCTTCAAAGTCCATAGCACCTTTGATAATGGCCGACCTCCAATTGGGATGCTCATGGGCCAAGGCTTCCCAGTTCTCGATGCTTATGTTACATTTTTTTTAGATTAGCTTTGAGAACATCTTTAAACCTCTTTTGCTGTCCACCGATGTTCCATTTTCCATCCTTAAGTTGGGAGTAAAGTAGCTGTTTTGGAAGATGGTGATCAGGCATTAGAACAACATGGCCAGTCCAGCGAAGTTGATATTGGAGGATCATTGTTTCAACACTGGTGGTCTTTGCTTCTTCCAATACACTAACATTAGTCCACCTATCTTCCCAAGTAATTTGCAGAATTTTCCAGAGGCAGCATTGGTGGAATCTTTCAAGAAGTTGGGAGTGGCGTTTATAGATGGTCCAGTGATATAGATGGTTTAGTGATTAACTGCCTCAACCTGCTGCCAAATTGCCATTTCCTCCTTTACATGTTTTTGTTTTCCTCTCAGACAACATAGTTAAGATAAGACGAAATGGTTTTAACAAGAAACATGAGGAAAGCTCTAAGTTGCCCTCCTCCTTTAGAGTGCTTAACTGGAAATGACAAGCCAAAAAAGAAAAGGAATAAGATAAAACAGATCTCCCCCTTGTCACCCCACCCAAACAAAGTTTCTCCTCACGAGATTAAGGGGCAACAAACAATTACTAAATATCTTTTACCTTTAACCCAACTGCGATCCGATCAATTTTGCCAACAAACCACATATCATCAAATGGACTGGTCTTTACCACTTAAAGGCTTTTCTCATAGCCTGAAAAGTGAGCTGCCGATAACGAACTTGGCTGAAGAATTGGCATTGGCAGACAACCAAATACTTTCAACTCTAATTCCAGCTACAGTCCTTAAAGATGAAATGTCATGTCCAGCTGTTCCTTGTCATAACAATTCCCTGAATGCAATTTCTCAAGCAAAAATGGGAAAGCTGTGTGAGTGCCACCCAGAGCCAACTGCCTCCCTATCCACTCCTAAGGAAAAGGAATCTCCACCTGGCAATAATTTACAACAACAGGGGTTTCCTGCTTTGGATGATACCACACCTTATTCAATCTTAAAGGAGGATTTCAACGGCCTGTCTCTGAGAGGTTGGCTACTAATGATGGCAACAGACCTTGAACATATAAAAGTCTATATGAATGAATGCAACTCACTCTTAACAACGGTAGTTGCTCTACAAAAAGTTCTACAAACAACAGCTTTGCCTACTACCCCGGCGCACATGGATAAATCTTCAGGTCACATAGTCGTCAACCAACAGAAAACTGCTCAGACTAAGAGACGTCGCCCGACTTGCAAAACAAAAAAGACCAAAAACATGAAATCAAAAAAATTATCGCGGAATAATGGGATGAATTTTAAGAAGCTCTTTAATCTACTAGACAACCTCGATGAAGAGAGACGAACTAAAACAAAACCGAGTCATACAAAACGCACTGAAAAGGAGATCACTAGAATAATTCCAGATGAAGGCTTAGGAACTGAGATACTACAATCTAAAGAGCTGATCCAGGACACTTCCCCTCCCTTAATTCAAACGCCTTACATCCCCTGCCAGGATCCCTGGATGGATGTTATATATGAGGCACAGTCAAAACAAACTCATTCGCCTTTAAAGTTGCAGTCCCAATGGAGTCTTATCCTCGTCAAAAACAAGCTTGTCCTTGAAAATTATCCTAAGCCATGGGGCCATATAAAGCCAACTGCTAGAAAGCTCCACTTGATAGATACTTTATATAATATGCTACCTTCGCCAACAAATGTATATATAGATATACAGGACATTGACCGTATCAAATACCTCTATTTTAACAACATTAAGGCTCAAGTGGTGGTTACTTTTCATGCCCAAGAAAAAGCCAACCTAATTTGGTCCAATAAAGAAGCCCTAGCAAAACTGGATATCCGTGTCCTTCGCTTCTTTGAAAATTTAGCGTCACCTATGGCTCTACAGACACATTGCCATTTTACTCAAGGACATTCCCATCCACAAGATCTCACGGCTTTGGAGCCTCTGATAACGTTTGATGCTCAACCTAACTCTGAAGGAAGATTATCCTGCCAATATAACACAAATCTCCAGATTTTGATTAAAGAAGAACTGAGCCCCTGTTATGTCCACAAAAAAGTCTCTCTGACACAGAAGAGACCACAAAGCTTGACCCCTAAGTTGGATATGATTGAAATAGTTGATTCGATTGAGAACGATCCTTCTGAAACTTCTTGGTTAAGTTCTAGACATAACTCTACAACTTTACCTAACAGACAGGAGGCCATACCGCTCGACCCTTCGCTGGACGAGGAACAATCCCTAATTCAATCATTTGGCCTTCTTCCAAGTCTAGAAAGGGATAACATTTTAAATAGTCTGGTACAACTTTCTCTTTGTCTATCAGTCATCCATGAGCATTTAGAAGGGTCTCCTCTCAGCTCCCCAGAGGATATAAAGGAGGAAGCTGATGAACAGGAAATACAAAAGAGAACGGACCATTCTTTGTTTCTAACTCAACAACCGGCTTTGGTAACCAATGTTTTACCTATTGTGTCTCCACCAGCTTGGCAATCACTTGGAACGCAGAGGGAAAACCGTCCAAACATATCAAATAACTCGATCTTAACATCTAACACAAACTGACAACTTATGCTAGTGTCATGGAACGTTATGGGCTGGCTTAACAAAATAAGTGATGATGATTTTATTACTTTCCTACAACAGTTTAAAATAATATGTTTGCAAGAAACTTGGATAACTAAGGATACTCAGATGTTCCTTCCCGGCTTTCGTGCCTTTCCCCTACCGGCAAACAAACCGAACACTAAGGGTAGAGGAAGTGGTGGCCTCTGTATTTTTATATCTGATGACCTACCGGTGAATATTAATGTCTTAAGTCCAGATTGTGATTATTTAGTTCAGGGGGTGAGGATTACTGGTCCGGTGACAGGCGCTCTTAACATTATAAATGTCTATATACCCCCGCACAAGGCTAGGATTATAAATACGGATAGTATATGGAATCAACTATCTGCTTATCTAGCGATGTTGGAATGTTTATTCCCCAACCATAAAATCATTCTTTGCGGGGATTTTAATGCCAGGATGGGCCCTGGATGTCTGGTTGACTTTTCAACTAATCATGGGCCTCCTTCCCCCTCCCTAAATGCTAGAACTTCTTGTGACCAGATCACTAATAAACAAGGCTTGAGGTTAATTGAACTAATATATGAACATCATTTACTGTGCCTGCATGGTTCTTATTTAGACCATTCTAACGGTACGCTTATCTATCTTAATAGCCGAGGAGCCAGCGTGATCGACTATATAATGATCTCGACCACGCTGGCCCCTGTAGTCCACAGGTTTTTGGTACTTGATAGAACCGAAAGCGACCATTTTCCTTTGCTATTGGTCTTACACATAGTACAACCTCTGTCCCTGCCGGCTTTGCCATCTCTGAACGGCCTCCAGATAGCAGATCGTAGAATTCGTTGGTCTTTAAATCTACATATTTCTACGTCTCAGTTACTCAGAAATAACGTCTTTGCTGAAATTTGACAAGCGGTCATAGATTCGAAGTTAGATGCCTTCGATGCATACCACCAGATTATAGTATTATTTAAACCCCTACTAATCAAGGATGCTTCTGTTAGTACCAACCACCACAGAAAGGAAAATTGGTATGACTTTGAATGTAAAATAGCTAAACGTCAGCTATCTAAATACACACGGATTACGATAAGAGCCCCATCTCAATTTAACAACGATCATCTCCGACGCTTACGAACCTCATATAAGGAGCTAATTAAAAAAAAAGGAACTGTTTGCCAGAGCTCAGTGGCAACGGCTCGCTCAAGCACAGTTAGAAGGCAATGACCGCTTGTTTTGGGAGCTGGTAGCCAGAGGTTCTGGTGATTATAAACATTACTCCACAAGTCAAATATCTCCATCATTGTGGAGTGACCATTTCACCAAACTCTATGAAGCACCGATAATTCTTAATGTGCTCCCTCAACTATGTAAAGAGGTCGAAAATACCACCTGGCCTCCTGTCACGTCTTCCCAGGTTAGTTCACTCATTGCCTCCTTAAAAAGAGGCAAAGCTCCTGGAGAAGACATGATCCCTCCCGAGCTTTTTACCAACTTTCCCGAATGGTGGGTCCCCATTCTGGCTAAATTATTTACAAGAATCAATAACACTGGTGTCATTCCTGCTGGCTGGAAACACAGCATAGTCATCCCTGTCTTTAAGAAAGGATCAAAGGACGATCCAAATAATTACAGACCTATTAGTCTACTTGATATAGGAGCCAAACTATATAGTAAGCTCCTATTAACGAAACTGGAAAACTGGGAAGTAGAAAATTCAATAATAGCACCGGAACAAGCAGGGTTCTGAAAGGGACAGTGTACTTTAGATCATTGTGCTACTCTACTATTCCTGGCCAGACAGTCAATAATGGGTCCTACCAAACATCTTTATGCCGCTTTTGTCGACCTCGCCGCGGCTTTTGATTCTATTGACAGAAACAGTCTATGGACTAAGTTGGCCTGTTCTAATATAGACGAACGCCTTCTCTATCTAATTAGAGAATTGTACTCCAACAATTCCCTTAGAATCAGGGTAGGTAATAATCTAACAGACCCAATAAGGACTAATAAAGGTGTTAAGCAAGGTTGCCTTCTTGCACCTTTGCTATTTAATCTGCATTTGAATGACATTGTTACTGAATTTAAGGGCCCAAAATTCTTCCCTCCTTCAGCCGGGGCCAGGAAGATCTCTATGCTCCTTTACGCCAATGACATGACCCTCCTCTCCCTTACCCCTATAGGTCTGAGAAGGCTATTGTCGAGTTTAGACATCTATTGTAAAAATGAAGGCCTCTACATAAATTATAAGAAAACAAAAATAATGGTATTTGGTAAGAGGCATCAAACGTATAAATGGTCTATTGGATCTTATGCAATAGAACAATGCCGGTCTTTCAAATACCTAGGTATACATTTCCAAGATACCCTTGTTTGGACAAAACACTTGTTAGCCACTAAACTAACAGCTGTGAGAGAGGTAGGGAAAATTCTCAGATTCTACAGGACTTCGGGGGGTCACCTTGTGGTCCCTGCCATAAAAATCTTTCAAAGTAAGGTAATCCCACAGATTACCTATGGAGCAGCAATCTGGGGATGGATAGCCCCTTCTCTAACACAGCTAGAAACAATCCAAAATAACTTTTTGAGATGCCTTCTTTGCCTACCCCCTGGCATGCCTGCCGCTTTTTTAAGAACTGAAACTGATTTTCTCCCAGTTTGCGCTCGAATACATAAATCTCTAATGTCATACTGGACAACTTTATCTAACTCAAACTCTAAGATCTTGGCTAAGACTTGTTTTGAGGTGGCTATATATGATAATTTTTGGTCCTCTAAATTCCAGGCGATCCTTGCTGAATACCACATTCCAACAATGTCTATTAAAGCACTATATAAGTATAATATTGACAAGCAGTTAACAAACCACTGCTCTTGGCTGGACGACCTGAAAATTTCTAACTCCAAGTTTTCTAGATGGTATAGACTTTTTAAACTGGATCACAAAAGGGCAAACTATCTTATTTATTTATTTATTTAAGCTTATATACCGCCCGACTAGCAACAGCTCTCTGGGCGGTGAACATTAAAAATACAAAAAAAAATAACACAATATAATATAACACAATGCAAAACTGTACAAAAAACTGTACAGTCTAAAATCAGATTATAATAGTTTAAAATTCACATGAATTAAAATGCCTCAGAGAAGAGAAAGGTTTTAACTTGGCGCCGAAAAGATGATAGTGTCGGCGCCAAGCGCGCCTCCTTGGGGAGACTATTCCATAGTTCAGGGGCCACCACTGAGAAGGCCCTAGATCTTGTCCCCACCCTCCGGGCTTCCCTATGGGTCGGAACCCGGAGGAGGGCCTTTGTAGTAGACCGTAGTGTACGGGCCGGTTCATATCAGGAGAGGCGTTCCGACAGATATCGTGGTCCTGCGCCGTATAAGGCTTTATAGGTAAGTACCAACACTTTGAATCTGGCCCGGAAGCATATTGGAATCCAGTGCAGGCGAGCTAGCACAGGTGTTATATGCTCAGACCGCTTGGTTCTTGTTAGCAGTCTGGCCGCCGCATTTTGCACTAGCTGTAGCTTCCGAACCGTCTTCAAATGTAGCCCTATGTAAAGCACATTGCAGTAGTCCAGACGTGAGGTTACCATAGCATGTACCACTGATGTGAGGTCCTCCTTACTCAGATAGGGACATAGCTGGGCTACCAACCGAAGTTGGTAGAATGCATTCCGGGCCACCGAGGCTACATGAGCCTCAAGTGTGAGGGAAGAGTCTAAGATGACTCCCAGACTACAAACCTGTTCCTTTAGGGGGAGTGTAACCCCATCCAGGACAGGGTATATATCCACCATCCGATCAGAGAAACCATCCACCAACAGCATCTCAGTCTTGTCAGGATTGAGTCTCAGTTTGTTAGTTCTCATCCAGTCCATTGTCGCGGCCAGGCAACGGTTCAGCACATCGACTGCCTCACCTGAAGAAGATGTAAAGGAGAAGTAGAGCTGCGTGTCATCAGCGTACTGATGACAACACACTCCAAAACTCCTGATGACTGCCCCCAGCGGCTTCATATAAATGTTAAAAAGCATGGGAGACAGAACCGAACCCTGCGGGACCCCACAATGGAGAGCCCACGGTGTCAAGCAATGTTCCCCAAGCACTATCTTCTGGAGACGACCCGCTAAGTAGGAGTGGAACCACTGCCAAGCAGTGCCTCCAACTCCCAACTCCGCAAGCCTCTCCAGAAGGATACCATGGTCAATGGTATCAAAAGCCGCTGAGAGATCAAGGAGAATCAACAGAGTCACACTCCCCCCGTCTCTCTCCCGACATAGGTCATCAAACAGGGCGACCAAGGCAGTCTCAGTGACAAAACCAGGCCTGAACCCCGATTGAAATGGATCTAGATAATCGGTTTCATCCAATAGCGCCTGGAGCTGGTCAGCAACCACTCGTTCCAGGATCTTGCCAAGGAACGGAACATTGGCTACTGGTCTGTAGCTGCTGAAATCCTCTGGGTCCAAGGAAGGTTTTTTCAGGAGTGGTCTCACTGCCGCCTCTTTCAGACAACCAGGAACCACTCCCTCTCGTACAGAGGCATTAATCACTTCCTTGGCCCAGCCAACTGTTCCTTCCTTGCTAGTTTTTATTAGCCAAGAGGGGCAAGGATCCAGTACCGAAGTGGTTGCACGAACCTGTCCAAGCACCTTGTCCACGTCCTCGAACTGAACCAACTGAAACTCATCCAACAAAACATGACAAGACTGTGCTCCGGACACCTCAATAGGATTAACTGCTATTAAATAGGAGTCTAAGTCCCGGCGAATGCATGAGATCTTATGCTGGAAGTGTTCAGCAAATTTATTACATCGAGCTACCGATGTATCTGCCGTGTCCTGTAGGCCTGGATGGAGTAGACCACGAACCACTCTAAAAAGCTCCGCTGGGCGTGAGAGAGATGACTGAATAGTGGCGGCGAAATGTTGTTTTTTCGCCACCCTCACCGCTCCTACATAGAGCTTAGTAGAAGAGCGAACCAGCTCATAATTGCATTCGTCGGGAGTTCGTCTCCATCTCCGCTCAACCCGCCTCCTGTCTTGTTTCATTGCTCTCAGCTCTGGAGTATACCAAGGAGCTGTATGAGCTCTACATAGGAGAGGGCGCGCAGGAGCGATCATGTCAACAGCCTGGGTCATCTCTGCATTCCACAGATCGGCCAGGGCTTCAACAGGAGCGCCAGTCTTATCAGCCGGAAAAACCCCCAGAGCCTTTTGAAAACCCTCAGAATTCATTAGTCTCCGGGGGCGGACCAATTTAATAGGTCCCCCACCCTTGCAGAGGGAAAAGGCTACTGAAAGTCTAAACTTCAGCAAGCAGTGATCTGTCCATGACAATGGGAGAGATGTAAAACTCCCCACATCCAGATCACTATCCCCATGTCCAGTAGCAAAAACCAGGTCAAGAGTATGCCCCGATGTATGTGTTGGGCCCTAACATATTGAGACAGCCCCATGGTTGTCATGGCGGCCATGAAGTCCTGACCTGCCCCGGACAAAGTAGCCTCAGCATGAATGTTGACATCTCCCAGTACTAATAGTCTGGGGGATCTCAACAGTACCTCCGAGACCACTTCCGTCAGCTCAGTTAGGGAAGCCATTGGGCAGCAAGGTGGGCGGTACACCAAAAGGATTCCCAGTCTGTCCCTCTGGCCCAGCACAAGGTGCAAACACTCCAGACCAGTGATTGCATGGACATGGTGCTTGGTGAGTGAGATGGAACTCTTATAGACCACAGCAACCCCACCTCCCCGACCCTCAGATCTACCATGGTGCTGAACCAAATACCCCAGTGGGCAGAGCTGGGAGAGACTAACTCCTCCCTGTTCACCCACCCAGGTCTCGGTTATACATGCCAGATCGGCCGCCTCGTCCACAATCAAATCATGGACGAGGGAGGTTTTATTATGTACCGATCTGGCATTAAAAAGCAGCAACTGGAGATCTGAGAGTTGGCTGATAGGACAACCAACAACCCTGTGGGTATGAGAAGGACCGGAACATGGCACAGCCACTACATGTCTGGGCCGCGTTCCCCTTACCTGGCACGTCCCTCTCATATCACCATACCTCCCTCTACCCATCACTACGGCAATTGGGGCCCCCTCAGGTCTCCCCTCTTGATGATAAAATCTCTTCCCGAGGCACATGATAAACTATAAGTACAAAAAACTCATATACATGCAAACACACATTCACTCACAACATACACTCATATAAACACCCATTCATCCACTTCAAGCCCACACAGAAGACACAGTCCCGCACTCTGTGCGCCCAAACGCCAGCTCTAAGACCGTTCTTCTTCCCACATAAAACACCACCTTCAAAAGTCCAGATGATAACAATGAGGTAGAGGCGAGGGTCGTTTAGGCGAAGCGCAACCCACAGCGTGAGAGATGGAAGGCACGCCAGCAGCAGGAGAATGCCAGCCACAACTAGATAAAAACATAAGCCTCAATAGGAAGGAGGCGCAGCGGCAGCAGCAGCAGCGGTAGAGGGCACGACCACGCCCAACGATGGAAGCACAAGCCGCGGCAATGACCACAGGAAAGAAACCCCCATCCCGACAACAGCCGGCAATGACCCCTGCAAACAGCAGGCGACCCAATCCACACCAAGCAGAAGGCAGAGCGGCAAACACAGCGAGGTCACAGTAGAGCGGCGAAGACAGCGCCAAAATCACAGCGACAGCGAGACCAGCAGAAAGCGCCGCGACGGCAGAGATGAAGATCACAGGAGAGAGCACAGCGCCGGAGGGAACAGAGCAAGCGACACTGCCAAACGACCGCAGGCAAAACCCACACAGGCCGCCACAGAGACCAGCGGCGGCAACAGCAGAGAGCGCCGCACGGCACAGCCGGAGGTAGGAGGGCTCTCTCGTCCCACTCGCCCCGGCTTCGATTTTACCTCTCCCCCTTCAAAGTCTAGCCGTCCACAGCATCGATAGTGTAAACGCTGTTCCGCCGTTCTCATGGCAGGGAGAAGAGGGTAGCACCAAAACATTTACCCATTCACTTACTCCCACATACGCGCGGATGGTATTAAGGTATTAGAGGTGTTAAAGGTGTTAGAAGGTGTTAAAAAAGATAAACGGCAGGAGCTTCAAACGCAGGCTCCTCTACTTAAGCCGCCATCTTGAGATCCAATCATTCCTGACCATTGGACATGCTGGCTGGGGTCAATGGGCGTTGGTGTCCAACAACAGCTGGAGGGACATGAGTTCTCCACCCATACACTAAAAGATGCAGCGCTGAAATCCTGTACCTTTTAACACCACAAAAGTTGGGGCGGGATCCACTTTGTTGTGCTGTAGCCTGTTCTGCTGGTTCCAGTGTGTCTCCACCTCTCTCTTCTGAAAATGGGGGCACTAACTTACCATCTACCTATCCATTTAAGACAGGCCTTCACTGGCCTGCGATTTCAAACCATGCCCAGTGCTGTGCTAACTGGGCGCTATCAAAACATTCCATATGATCAGCGACTCTGTATTTGCCAAGGTGGGAAAGTAGAAGACTTGATCCACTACTTATTTGAATGCCTGATTTACGAGCACCCTAGATCTAGATTTCTTGACATATTAATTAACCGGATTGGTCCTGGAATGGTTAATCAACGTGTTTCTTATCTTTTAGCTGATAACGATTACTGGACCATGTGATGTTCCTCTATTAGTGTAAATAGGGTAAGTGCTGTTTGTATAGGAGATACATGGTAAGTAGAATGAAAGAGGAAGGGGGAGTGAATGGGCAGTAGAATGCTGGATGATTGGCTGAATGTTTAAAATGGCTGACAGTATAAAAGGAAGAATGACAGGTAAATCTGGGTGGACGTTGGTGGACTTGAGTGGGTTGTTTTGGTGGGTTTTGAGAGGAGATTGTGTGGAGAGTTGGTGGATGTGACGAGAGGGTGGAGTTCGGATTAATACTAAGATCAGTACCTCAGGAATAGATGTAACCATATGCTTAAGTGCCTTTTAAAGAAATCTTGTTATCTTTGTTATATTTAATAAATACTTTTGGTTTACCAAAGGCCTGATCCTTGGCTGGGGTTTCACAGACCAGAAGGGAGGGTAAGGTAAATACCAAGGCTGAACTGTAGCAAATGGTGGCAGCGGGTGAAGGGAAGAATATAACACCACAAGTATTCAGAGCAAACCAGAATTATAAGCAGTCTGAGTAAATCAAAGGGATTGGGACAGTTTAAGCACGAGTCACAGAGGTAACCTAATTGAGGGAGACTCAGGCAGAGTCTCTGGGAATACTGGTTATAGGACGTGACTGGTGGTGCTGCCTAGCAGGGGGATCTGTTGAGATCTATGCTAGAGCGGGGAGAGAAACCATAAAAAAGGACAGTCCGGACTGGTGGAGTGCCTGGTGGTGCCTAGTGACAGGCAGTAACCATGAGCAGGTAGGAACCTGACAGGGAGAGCCAGGGAAGGGCGTCACAGACCACTTATCAAGTGGCCCACTATGCCCTTGCAGCTCAAAATCTGAGAGCTAAATATCTAGTTAAATTTGGTGTTCAGGTTGGCTAGAGTTTTATTTTGTATAGTTTTACACAGTCTTTCTAAGTCATTTTATGCTTTTAATCAATTTTAATATAAAGTTAAATTTGTAATTGTCAATTTGTTATGCTGAAGTTGTCTTTCTGACTGTTTTATATGTTGATTGCGATGGCCTATGGCCTGCAATAAAATTTTTGGATTGGATTGGATTAGATGGTTCATGTTTCACAGGCATACAGTAAGGTTGGTAGTACAATGGCTCTGTAAACAAGCATTTTGGTCTCCCTGCGAATATCCCAATCCTCAAACACTCTATGCTTCATTCGGGAGAATGCAGCACTCACAGAGCTCAGACTATGCTGAATTTCAGCGTCGATGTCACCTTTTACAGAGAGATGCTGCCAAGATAAGACATTCTCCAGCATCGCACCATTAAGCTGGACTGATGGTGCTACAGAGGGATTGGTTCGCACTTGGTGATGAAGCACTTTGGTTTTTTGATCTTAAGCGAGAGGCCAAGCTATTCATATGCTTCTGCAAAGACATTTAGGATAGTTTGAAGATCTTCCTCTGAATGTGTGGAGACTACATCATCATCGGCATATTGAAGTTCTATGGCAGAGGTTGTAATTACCTTACTTTTTGCTTTCAGCCTACTGAGATTAAAAAATTTCCATCTGCTCGATATGTGATTTCCACGCCAGTGGGAAGTTTCCCCTCAATAAGGTGTAGAATCATAGCAATGAAGATAGAAAATAAGGTTGGAGCAATGATGCATCCCTGTTTGACACCTGATCCCACTTTGAATGGATGACTTTGAAAGCCATTGTTATCCAAAATTGTCACCATCATGTTGTCATGGAGGAGTCACAAAATATTCACAAATTTATCAGGGCATCCAATTTTCAGAAGGATGGTCCAGAGAGCGGTTCGATTTAAGGCCTTAGTCAGATCAATAAACGCCATATACAGAGGTCGGTTTTGCTCCCTGCATTTTTCTTGAAGCTGTCGTGCAGTGAAGATCATGTCCACTGTCCCCTGGAAGGGCGGAAACCATTTTGGGATTCACGGAGGATGTCTTTTGAGATAGGTAGGAGGCGATTGGCAAGGATCCTTATAAGGATTTTACCTGCGGTAGCAAGAAGACAGATGCCTCAGTAGTTCCCGCAATCTGTTCTATTACCCTTCTTGAAAAGAGTGATAATTATGGCATCCCTAAAGTCTTCTGGGATCTCCTCCCTCATCCAGATTTTTTCGATGAGCTTATGAAGTTGTTGTGTAAGTTCAGGCCAACCTTCTTTAAAGACTTCAGCAGGAATCCCATCAGGTCCACTAGGTTTGTTATTCTTCATTTGATTAATGGCTTTACTGACTTCATCTAAATTAGGGGATACTGCAAGCTCATCTCTAATTTGTTGTGGGATTTGCAAGAAGACCACATCAGCCACAATAGAGTTATGATTAAGGAGGCTGTGGTAATGCTCTTTCCAATGCAGTGCAATAGACTCTTTATCATTTAGAAGTTTGGTACCATCTATTGAATGTAAGGGATTTGTACCATAATTTGTTGGTCCGTAGATGGCCTTTGTGGCATTAAAAAAAGCCCTGTGCATTATGAGCATCTGCAAAATACTGGATTTCTTGAACTTTCTTTATCCACCAGACATTCTTGAGTTCTCTAGTTCTTCTTTGGACCTCAGCCTTTGCATTGGCATAGATGTTTTTCTTAGCAGCGCAGTTAATGTCTTTCTGCCATATCTGGAAGGCTTTTCTTTTCTTGTCAATGATATGTTCAATCTCACTATCATTCTCATCAAACCAGTCCTGATATTTCTTAGATTGGTATCCAATTGTTCACATGCTGCAATAATGAAAGTCTTCAGTTTAATCCAGTGTTCAATGTTTTCATGGAATTCCGTAGGTAGATGTTTCTTGAGAGTTGTTTATTTGTTTGTTTGTTTGTTTGTTTGTTTGTTTGTTTATTTGTATACCGCCCCATAGCCAAAGCTCTCTGGGTGGTTTACAGTACAGTTGTTTGAAAGCAAGCTCACTTAATAGGATCTTGAAGGGTGTGGATGTTCATTTCACGC
Source organism: Rhineura floridana (assembly GCF_030035675.1). Lineage (NCBI taxonomy): Eukaryota > Metazoa > Chordata > Lepidosauria > Squamata > Rhineuridae > Rhineura > Rhineura floridana. The sequence continues at coordinate 55,053,385 of NC_084480.1, forward strand.
CTTGGTTTTCTTCCTTGGAGCCTACGTTGAGGAACAATATTAATGGCCATAGTGGATCAAATTAATTGGTGATCTGTCCAGCAGTCATCAGCACTCATCAGTGCCCTGGTGAGGAGTACATCACGACGATCTATGGCACAGACAATTGCATAATCCAGGAGATGCCAGTGCTTCGACCGAGGGTGCTTCCATGATGTTTTAAATTTATCTTTCTGGAGAGTGTGTTTGTGATAACAAGATTATGCTCTGCACATTTAGTTAGAAGTAGAATTCCATTTAGGTTGCTATTGCCAACTCCTTCTTTTCCAATGGTTTCTGGCCATAAATCAAAATCACGCCCAACTCTTGCATTGAAATTGCCCAGAAGGATAATTTTATCCTCCTTAGGTATCTCTGATAAGATGGTGTCCAGCTGGGTATAAAAATTTTCCTTGATGTCTTCATCAGCATCTAATGTTGGTGCATAAGCACTTAAAATAGTTGCCTGCTGGTTTATAATAATAATAATAATTGCCCACCCCATAATTCCATATAAGGGCTTTCTCTGCCTATGTTTATATCACTCTATTAGGAACTGTTCATGCTAATGGTCCAGGCTACGTGGATTTGCTATCCTGTGTATTATGTCTCCACTAGCAATCTTGCTATTTTATATTTCTTTTCAGCATTTCAAACTGTAAAGCTATTGCACAGACTGTTTTCATTTTGTGTAATTTTTTGTGTGGTTCTTGCTAATTCCCCAAAGCAAGCAAGATGATAATGGCATTTACTGGTTGTTGCTACCTTGCTAAGCAAGGTAGTGTTGGTGTTTTTAAAGTAGTCACATCTATTGCAATAACTCTGTTCCTCATACCTTGGTGAACACATGTGTAAAACATGAGCAAATCTGATAACATGATAAAAAAATAATCTTGAACATATCCCCAAACCTTGTGATCCTTATCCTTTCCCATTAAAATCTCTGTCCCCTCCAACCAAAGCCTAAAATGGGCTCTGGCATTCTTGTGTACCAGTCTCACTGTTAAATATTCCTCTGCAAAGCTTGAGCCTCTCATTGGCCTTTCTATAGCAGGTACAGCAAAATATAATAGTAGCTTTTCAAAAAAAAAACCAATACCCCTACACATCAGGATCTCCAACCCACAAACCTGTGTATCATTTTGGGAGAAAGAAAACTAAATAAGATACATTTGTGACATTTCAGTAGATTATGGGCAATTGCTAATGTCAGAATCCCATGCCTAAAACAACTCATCACACGACAAACCATATCAAAATTTAATAACTTGTTGTTTGGGGTTTTAAATATACAATCCAGTTTGTGCTGTTCACATTTTGAATAAAAAAATTAAGGATATAACCATTTAAGTATATAGACTTATTATACAGCCACAACAGTCACAATACTATAGTCAGCATGGATTTTTTGCATTCTGCAATGTTAAATTTAAAATACCCCCATGCTATTCTCATGCTTCCCATAAGCTCATTTCAAAACAAAACCTTACAAAATGTACAGTCATGAACTCAAATGCTTGCTTAACAAACCTTTACATTTTCATGGTGATACACAAAACAGAGAGAACAGAGAGTTCAAAGTGCAAAAAGAGAGAAAGAATACCCCTTTTCTTTTCTGTCAGTTCTCATAATTTGTTAAAATTAATTAAAAATTAGCCATGTTCACAGAGAACCTGTAATCCTGTTACTGACCTTGCCCCATACTCTGACCTTCATCTTCTGGAGTTTAAAAGTAAAAAAAAATGCCTGGCTGATTTTTAATTAATTTAAGAAATTTAGCATTGAACTCAATGATAAGGCTGGGCATAATCAGTAAGAACCAACTGTCACTTTTCTAATAGTCAGACTCACAGCTGCTTGGCTTGCCTAATCAGGGGGCCACACCTACACCAGATATTTATTTCACTTTAGACAGTAATGGCTTCCCTCATAGAATCCTGGGAAGTGCTGTAAGTGCATCAGATCCAGCCTGTAATTTATATTGGGGAAATAGCAGTAAAAAGTAGAAGGAATCAGGTCACAATAGGCAGGTCTGTGCAAGGAAGTAAGTTACAGGCGCAGTCATTGGTGAGCACCCAGAATATCAAGATGGTGTTTGAGGATTCTCATAGCATGCCACTCAGATCATTGGAACTTGGGGGGTGGAGAAAAATAACCCCATTGGGCTTTGGCTACTTCACACACCAAGGGCCTTGGAGGTGTATACAAGGTGAGATGTCCTTCAACACAGGAACATGTGTATCCAGATGCCAGCACAACAGTTTTGTTTTGTCTTGGTATTTCCCCCCTCTGACAGTTTGTTTTGATTTCCAGTGAAACTGCTTTCATAAGAATCACTCTGCATATCAGCCCATTTCAACAAACCAGCTGCAAAATCCTCAGTCTTTTTTGTCAAATAAGGAATGGAGCCTTACTTGCACAAGCAATGGAAATACGGTGCTTCTCTTTTTATGAGGAAGGGCCAAAGCTCCATGGTAGAGCACCTGTTTTGCATAAAGAAGGTCCCAGGTTCAATCCTCAACATCTCCAGGATGGGGAGTGATCCTTCCCTGAAACCCTGGAGAGCCACTGCCAGTGTGTGTAGACAATAATGAACAAGATGGACCAAGGGTCTGACTTGGCGTTCCCACTTACACAATTATCAGTCACATCAAGGAGAGAGTGCAACAGTGAAGATGCAATCACAGGGATGGGTGAGTTGTCAAGGTCCCCCTCTCTCATTCCCATGCTTTCTAATTTTTAAGTGTTGAAGAGGGGTTGTCTGAATAGGGCTTAGATCTCTGCTTAATACACAATTTAAACCTGTTATTTCCAAATGATGTCCTGCTAAAGCACACTAGTGTGCCATGGAACATAGGAAGCAGCCATATATGGAGACAGCCCATCTTCCATCTGGCTGTAGCAGCTCTCCAGGGCTTCTGACAAGGCTCTTTTCTCTCCTACTTGGAGATGCTGGGAGGCTTCAATAGGTAATGCATGCTCTCTACTACTGAGTTATGAGGCACCCCCAACTTCCAGTGTAATTAATTTTCCTTGAGGGAAGGGCCATAGCTCAGTGGTAGAGCATCTGTTTTGCATACAGAAAGTACCAGGCTCAGTCCAGTGGCATCACTAGGGTTGGTGTCACCCAGTGCAGTAACTCATGGTGTCACCCCCATGGACCTCCTCCCGTACCAGACCTTACAGAATCCTTAGTAATGTTTTTTGTACTAATGTTACTCGTAAATTGTAATTCCTGTATATCACTGAATGTCAGTGCAATAGTAGTGACATAAACAACTAGCAAAATTAAAATTACACCTTTAAATTACAATATCATATGCACAGCCTAAATGTATTTACATTTATACATACTGCCTAATTGTTTTAAAAATAGGATTGGAGAGGGAGGGAAAGATTTACAACACAAACACAATTCTTTGTTATGTTTACTGAGAAGTCCATTAATTTACAGCACAATCCTAACCACGTCTACTCCAAAGTAAGTCCTAATGAATTCAATGGGGTTTACTCCAGGTACATGGGATCAGCATTCTTTTACTCCCAGAAAAGCAAGTATTGGATTAAAGCTTTCATATTGGAAAGGTTTTCAAAGCACTGCCCTCTCCAACAGCCCAGGATCTGACTGCATGCTACACACAAGAGAAAAAAAACTTTAACCCATATTCTTACTTACTCAAACTGAAGACCTCAAAACCACCATTTTGATGTTGTAATGAAGCCTAAGCACTGCCTGGGCCAACAAATCACAAGCCTGGCTCCCCTTATTGGCTACAATCCTGAAAGGGTGGAATTAGAGGCCAGAGCTTGGAAAAGTTATTTTTTTGAACTATAACTCCCATCAGCCCAATCCAGTGGCCATGCTGGCTGAGGCTGATGGGAGCTGTAGTTTAAAAAAGTAACTTTTCCAAGCTGTGGCTAAAAGCTGCTATACAGATCGGTTAAAAAACAGATTAAACAGTAGCGGGGGGCTGACATTTTGGTGTATATCTCGGGAACCAGACGACCTAGAAACTTTGTTTCTTTTTAATTGAAGCTGAGAGTCCGGAGATTAAGGTAAGTTAGCTGGAGACCCAGAGGGGACCCCCCAAAACCAGAAACTCCAGCCAAATATCAGACACCTGGTAACCCTACTCCATCTTGCACCCCCTGATTGACTGCACACCGACCCACACTAGGTATGCCACTGGTGCTGCCTCTGTAAACCCGTTGCATGCAGCGGGTTTACAGAGGCAGTGCTTGCCTGGGCTGGAGGTTTGAATCTCCCGCTCTTTGGCTGCAGAGCGGTTTTTCCCCCATCCTGCCTGGGAAGCCACTCAGGCACGCAGCCCAAGAGCAGGCAGGGGATTCAAACCTCCCACCTAAAATTCACAGCTGATGAGTGGGCAGGCCAGGCAGGATGCGGGGGGAACCACTCTGCAGCCAAAGAGCGGGAGATTCCCCAAGGGGGAAGTGGCTGGCAAGATGGCCACTGCAGGGCTGAAGATAGAGAAAAAAACTCACCGCAGCCCAGCTTCTCTATATCGCCAAGTGCGGGGCGCGGGGCAACTGCCCTGCTTCTCTGTGGGGAGGCTCTGGGTGTCACCCAGTGGTGTGCTGGTAAATATTTAACAACCGGCTCTCCTGAAAAATAAATCAAAGCTGGATTTAGAAAGGAAAGAGGCACCAGAGATCATATTGCAAGCATACGCTGGATAATGGAATGGACCAAGGTGTTTCAGAAGAAAATCACCCTTTGCTTTACAGATTACAGCAAAGTCTTTGACTGTGTAGATCGTGAAAAACTATGGAATGGTTTTAAGAGAAATGGGGGTACCACAGTATCTGACTGTTCTGATGCACAACCTATACTCTGGACAAGAGGCTAGTGTAAGGACGGAATATGGAGAAACCAATTGGTTCCCCATCGGAAAGCGTGTGAGACAGGGTTGTATTTTATCATTCTATTTGTTTAATCTATATGCAGAACACATCATATGGAAAGCGAGGTTGGCCCAAGATGAGGAGGTGTGAAAATTGAGGGAGAAATATCAGTAATTTAAGATATGTAGATGATACCATACTCTTAGCAGAAACCAGTAATGATCTGAAACGAATGCTGATGAAAGTTAAAGAGGAAAGCAGAAAAGCAGGACTACAGCTGAATGTCAAGAAGACTAAAGTAATGATAACAGAAGATTTATGTAACTTCAAAGTTGATAATGAGGACATTGAACTTGTCAAGGATTATCAATACCTTGGCACAGTCATTAACCAAAATGGAGACAATAGTCAAGAAATCAGAAGAAGGCTAGGACTGGGGAGGGTAGTTATGAGAGAACTAGAAAAGGTCCTCAAATGCAAAAATGTATCACTGAACACTAAAGTCAGGATCATTCAGACCATGGTATTGCCAATCTCTATGTGTGGATGTGAAAGTTGGACAGTGAAAAAAGCAGATAAGAGAAAAATCAACTCCTTTGAAATGTGTTTGAGGAGTGCTTTGTGCATACCATGGACCGCAAAAAAGACAAATAATTGGGTGTTAGAACAAATTAAACCAGAACTATCACTAGAAGCTAAAATGATGAAACTGAGGTTATCATACTTTGGACACATAATGAGAAGACATTATTCACTAGAAAAGACAATAATGCTGGGGAAAACAGAAGGGAGTAGAAAAAGAGGAAGACCAAAAAAGAGATGGATTGATCCCTTAAAGGAAGCCACAGACCTGAACTTACAAGATCTGAACAGGGTGGTACATGACAGATGCTCTTGGAGGTCACTGATTCATAGGGTTGCCATAAGTCATAGTCGACTTGGAGGCACATACCAACAACAACCTCTTCAAAGTACTGATAAGCCTCTTGTTTTAATTAAAATAATAATTATAAATTCTTGCTCTTATCACTAATGGGAGTTAATTATCTTGCATATGCCCATAGTAAATTTTCAGATACTTTCAGACCCTCAGCAATTTTCAAGTGGTCTATGTAAAAGAAAAGTTTGGGAACCCCTGGAATAAGACATCTGCTTATGTCCCTATGCTGCGCTCGCCCCTCATTTAGGTGCCTGGGATGCATGCGTGTGGACATACCTCCTTACAATTATGGAAAGTGATTCTTAATAATAAGTCTCCAGACACAAATTTACATAGGTATTTATCAGTTGTTTAGTGGAAAATTCAGAAGTGCAGAGTCCCTTCATGATAGTTGCAGCCACATACACCCTTTTTTGTTCCTGGATTAAGAATGAGATCTTTGTTAATGCATTCTCTAACAACAAACATCTCTAGGAGCCAATCAGCATGTAAGTGGAGAGCGTTAGCAACTGAGAAGAGTCTTCTCAGTGGCTGACTCACCTCCTTTCACTCTGATTGGCTCCAATCAGCAGGAAAGGCAAGGAAGCATATTAGAAGACTCTTCTCAGTGACTAACACACTCCCTTTTCATGCTGACTGTAGGATGCTTGGAGACATAGGGACCCTGCTCCCAAAAAAGCAGACGGACTAAGATGCCCTGGGCGACTACCCTCCTGGTGCTTATGGACATGACCGTAAAATATTTTGTGACGTGCAAGTTCGATATTATTTATTGAGTGTGTTTAGGATTACACTGATGGCATTCCCAAATATGTACTTTCACACAGACTTTGGTTTTCCATAACACAATGTTGTCCAAGCCTCCACACTTGGGGGGGGCACTACTTGCACACCCCTTCCATAAGCACATCAAAGTTGGATACACACCTGAATCAAGACCCAGACGAAAGGGCACTCAAAACAAAAAGGTAATTACAGTGGCTGAGTAGATCTTGTACAGTGGTTATACTGACTGGGCAGCCACTGTCCTTCATATTTTACAAAATACTTTTTCCTATACAAAGATTAAATTTCTGTGTATGAAAAAGTAATATATGAAGTGGTCTCAATAGTGAGAAAAGTAAACAAATGAATGGTGATCCAAATGTTTTTCTTTCTCACGTTATGAAGCTAGCTCCCAGATGATGTATCACCTTCCTACGCATGTAGCTTAGACTGAAAAAACAGCACCCAAGCCACCATTCAATACGTGCACGTGTTCTTTCCAACATGAATCTACAGGTCTCAAAAAGTAATGTGTGACAAAGTCCTCAAACACCTTATAACATGCCTCAGACATGGTCTCTTGTTCTACCAGCATGCCTTCACACCATCACTTTGCCAAAACATAAGGATAGGCAAATTGCTTTTAGGGAGGTTCACAATTATGATTTCCTATTTATTTAATCTAAAAATATTTAAAATACATAAAAATAGTCAGGGAAAGATATTGGAGAAATATGAAATAAATACAAATAAAAAAGGGGGGGAGGTGAAGAGACCTTAAATGTGCTACTCACTATCTCTCAGCCTATCCTCCCCTCAGGATGAAAACAATGGAGAACCATGACCACCCCCAGGAAGAAGGGCACACTTAAAATGTAGAGGAAAAAATCATCTACAACCATAGTGTGAAATCAAATACTTATTGGGACACAGTATGAAGAAATATTTACATAAACATGACTATCAAATATGTTTATGAATTACACAATCTGTAAATATATTTATAGTGCAATCCGATGTTTGTTTACTCAGATGCAAGTCCCAATGTATTCAATGGGGCTTACTAAACTGGGAAGTGTGCAGAGAACTACAGCCTCAAGTGATAAGGAACTTGTTCTTTCAACTTGTTTTTTTAAGTTGAGACCTTATCCCAGTCTGAGTCTGTTTTGGAATTGCTTTTTAATATGTTTTTAAGCCTTTTCTTTTTTTAAAAAAGATGTTTTTTTAAAGCTTTTAAAAATATTTTCAAAGATGTTTTAATATATTTTAAAGTCTATTTTTTATGATGTTTTAAAGTACTTTTAGTGCTTTTGTTTGCCACCCTGGGCTCCTACTGGGAGAAAGGGCAGCATATAAATCAAATAATAAATAAATAAACTTCATTCACCCAACCCAAAATTCAGAATCATGCCTCTTTAGGCTGTTTTCCAACTGTTTATTCTTGCTTTATGGTTATTGGATTTTAAAGGGATTTATTTCTTATTGTCAGTTGCCTTGGTTCCCAACCCTACCTCACAGGGTTGTTGGAAAGACTCCATACACACACTGCAGATGTATAAATACATACAGCCCATATAATAGTTTATTGTAAAACCAGTTGGTCATTGCAGAAAAATCAGTATTAGTTTCCTACAGAATAAAAACTGTAATACCTGCCTACTTGCTTTAAAATAGGACTGGAGAGGGACAGAAAGTGACTGGAGGGAGACAGAAAGAGTTAGAACACAAACACAATTCTTTTTTACATTCACTCAAAAGTCCCATTAATTTACAGCACATTCATAACCATGTGTACTCAAAAGTAAGTCCTATTGAATTCAATGCGATTTACTCTGGGCATATAGGATTAGCATGCTTTTACCCCCACAAAAGCAAGTATTGGGAAGGTTTTGAAAACACTGCCCAGGATCTGACTCCTGCACACAAGAGGGAAAAAAACTGAAATGTATATACTTACCCAATTTATGAGATTTTCAGATAAACGGGGGGGACGACCACCATTTTCTGGCATTGCAATGAGGTTTCTAGACACTGCCCAGGTCACCAAACTGGCTTCACACTGATTGGCTGCAATCCTGAACGGGTGGGGTTAGACTGAGCTACAAAGTGCTATACAGGACAGATTTGTTTTAAAAAAGATCTGTTGGGGGGGTGGCTGACGTTTTTATGTATATATCTCGAGAACCGGACCACCTAGAAACTTAATTCTTTTTTTAAATTAAAGCTGAGAATCTGGGCCACCTAAGGGGTTAAACGGGCGCCAGGTGGCATGCAAAGAATCTGGGTAAAACCTGGCTAACCGGGCAATATGGCAGCCCTAACTACAACTCCCATCAGCCCCAGCCAGCATGGCCACTGGATTGGGCTGATGGGAGTTACAGTTCAAACAAGTAACTTTTCTAAGCTCTGCCCAGAAGCCCATACTTCTGGCACATGTCTTTCATCCACCAATCAGAGGAGCATTGAACTGAATGATAATATCGGGCATACTCAGTTAGAAACAGTCAGTGTTCTAAAAGCCAGATTCACAGCTGCTGGGCTTGGCTAATCAGGGGGCCACACTGACACCAGACCTTTGTTTCACTTTAGACAGTCCTGGCTTCCCTCAAAGAATCCTGGGAAGTGTAGTTTGTGAAGGGTGCTGAGAGGAGACTCCTATTCCCCTGACAGAGCTCCTGTGGCCAGAGTGGTTTAACAGTCAGCCACTCTGATTGAATCTGTGAGGGGAATAGATTGGGGAAGTGAGGGGAAGTTTGTTCAACCAGTAGCACTCTGGAGCTGTCTCAACCTGACTCAAGTGCAACCCAGATTCCCCTGAATTGGCCCCATTTTGTTTGAGCCTCAGGCCTTGGCAAAGTCTGTTGCATAGCCCTAGATGTTAGTGATACAGTTCTCCGAGACTCACTCATCTGTACTGTGACCTTAGCGTGTTACTTAAAATAGCCTTCTGGGCTATGTATAACATGTTCTCCGTTTCTGTACCACAGTGAGCATCAGCTTTTGTTTGAAAATGAAAGCATATGTATACATTTATGCTTTAAATTTCAAGCCCTCAACTCAATTTGAATCTGCCAGTTTTACTTAAGTTTTTTTATTTTATTTTGCCGCTTCAGTATTTTGTCAGAACTGACAGGTAACACCTGACGGCAATATTTGAATTAAGATCTCATGCTTCTGTGGCTACTTACAGCTAATCTCTGTCTCCCTGCTGCATTTTTTCTCAGCACATTTACCCTCTTGTAGAAACACAAAGACCACACTTGAATGATGAGTGGTATGAAGAGATCAACTTTTCAATTGTGTGAAGACAGAAACACACAAGGCTCATGCTGTCTTAAGAATGCCTTCTATTAATGGTGGCATAATCCTTCGATTTTGTTTTGTGTCTCCTTGCTTTTTTTAATAAATGTCATATTACCTTCAGTTGACATTAAAATACAAAACAGATCCACGACTCAGGTTATAGGACCCATCAGCCTAAATTTGTGTTGTTTCTGGGGCCTAACTATTCACATGCTATGCCAGAGAATCACAATAGTGTCTTATGTTCTATGGTTGTAGAAATCATGACATTTGGAATGTCTTGGGGTGATGGGTCCAAACCCTGGACTAGGAGCATCCTTTCACATGTGTTTGTTCTCTAGGACTGAACCTAAATTCTCCCTTCCACAATTTTTGTGGGTAGTCATGAAAGATGCAAAAGTAGGAGGGCATTTGAACTACCATGGTGGATGCAATTAATTAGGAGGGCATTTGAACTACCATGGTGGATGCAATTAATTCTAAAGAATGGAGCCAAAACTTGCTTGAGCAATATGAGTCTAGAAGCTAACGTTTTCCCCCAACGGTGCCCCAATCCAAGGGGCATTTGGGGAAACTGGCAGTTGCCATTAAAAATGGTCACCACGACTCCCCCACAATGCACTTTGGAATAGGTATTATTATTATTATTATTATTATTATTATTATTATTATTATTATTATTATTTAGATTTCTCACCCTCCCTTCACCATGAGATCCCAGGGTGGGTTACACCAATTTAAAAATACCATGTTAACAACAGTAAACACAGATTATAGTCAAAGGCACCAGATACACCTCTACAGAGAGGGAATTCCACAGCTTAGGGGCTGCCACAGATAATGTCATCTCCTGGACTGCCACCCCCTGAACTTCTTGATGAAACTACCAAGAGAGCCCCCTCTGACAGATAACTCAAGAGACTCTGTAGGGCAAGGAGGCAGTCTTTCAGATATTTGGGGCTTAAGTCACTTAGGGCTTGAAACACTAATCTGACCACCTTGAATTGGGTAAGGCAAGTAAAATGGTGGCTGCCAGCCTGACCGAGCTTCAAGAGCTCCACTAAACATTAACCCAAGAAAAAAATGAACCAGGGAAGGCAGAGTTGCCCTCCTCTTTTACAGCCATAAACACCCAAATTTGGATCAAAGGATATTTATTTCAAGAAATGTTGACAAAGCCCTATTCTTCCATTGTTTCACAGTGCAGACATTTGAATGACTTCATTATGACCACAGATTAGTATATCAATTATGCCCAGGCCACAGTGAGGTTGAAGAACTTTATAATAATCTGGTTCAGCATATGGATTTGCTTAGCTCCAGTGGAGGCTCTTGTTTGTTGGGATTGGTGGAGGGGTGCCAATAGTATGTGGGCCAGAACCAATTATAGGCAGAGCCTACTAATTCTGTTTTTCCCCCCACCCTTCTCTCTGCTGAGTTCCACAAGGGCAACACTAACATATACCTATACCCCTTGGATTAGTTGTAAGTAAGGAGGCAGGCAGGTGGGGGCTGGATGAGGGCAGACTGTGGTTGGTGGGGCAGTGGCCCATTAGCCGTAATGAACCAGCCTCCCCTCCTTAGTCCATAATGAAACACAATTCCCCTCCTTGTTCACCACTAAGGGGTGTGCCCATAGTTCCATGGAACTTTTGAAAGTTTTGGAAGCATTTGCTTAGCTCAATATGAAATTGGTGTCCAGTACTTGGGCTCCCCCACCTTACCAAAGAAAGAAGATAAAATTATAATACAATATGATATGGTGCATTATGCATTAAGATTATGTTTAGAACTCTTTTAAGCATTCTGCAGCAATGCTTATGATTGCTGAGCAAATTCCTGAATTGAGCAGAGCAAGGGGTGACACATCACTAACTGTAATACTAAATAAAAATACCATCATCAATCACATGGAAAATAATAACAGATAAAAGCTGGACTGTCTTAAGCTTGAATGACTTGTGACTCACCACAGCAGACACAGACCATCAGCTATGTAATCATAGCATGCCAGGTGCTTGTTTTTTTTTTTCAATCCCTCCCAACCACCATACTTTGGTGGACCATGAATTGTGCATGCTTCCCATACGTGTTTTTGTTTTTCCAATACTTTCAATAATCATTGCCTGCCAATATAAGCAGCTATGAAGGTTCACTCAGCACATGATAGCATCGGGTAATGGTGTTGACTTGCAATAATGAAGCACAACAACAGAGATAATGGTCTCTCAAGGTTTCACGTTCACTGATAGGCAGTGGGGGCAGTGAGGTGATTCTCTAGTCAAAACCACTGCCTGCCACTTTGTGGTAATACGTGTGGAGGGACTATCTTGACATTACCTTTCCACTTCAGGAGGCAGCAATGGAAGTTTGGGATGCTGCATTCAGTGCAGTGTAATTCCATGGTTGTTAAATGGATGGTCATTCTGATGATATAAGTAGACTTAATCCATGCTGGAGTGACTATCCACTCAACAACTGTGCATCAACAGAGTGTTAACTGATATGCCTGTCACCTCCACTGCCACCTCTTCATGTCCAAAGGTAACAGTGGAATGGTCCCTATCACAACCAGCCCAAAGTAGTGGTAACAGACAGTTTCACCTAGTGAACCACCTTGGTGGCCAGGGCTTCCGAGGGAGAACTTTTGACTTTTGGCAGTCCAAGCAGCAGACACTTGCCCCACACATTTCTAACTGACTTTCCAATAGGGATGGTAGAGAAATTTGATTTAATTCACATTCAAGATAACATGTGAACTGAAACAAGCCATCTTTTGAAATCCAGACTTCTCTGAATTTTGCATTATAATTCTGCAGCCAAATAATGTGTGCAAAAAGGAAATACAAAGTGTGCATATCAATGCCTGTATTACTGAAAACAACATATAAAATGTGTTATATGTTGGGAAATTGCCTTGCAAAAATATTAGGTAAAAATGTATACAAAAATGTGAATTTTACAAGAAATTCACACTATACTGCTGATGTATTTTCATGATGACTTTTTTTAAAAAAAATCACAAACTGTCATGGAAATAGGGACAACTGAACTTAACACTGGAAAAATGAGAAATTGGGAAACTGAAATTGGCATGTTCAACCATCCCTACTTTCTAAACCAGCTTGTTATCCAGCACAGGGGTAAAGGTATAAGTAATACATGCTATGACTATTAGCATTTTCCGGTAAAAAAGAAAGGCTTATATAAAAAAAGATGCATTGTACATAACTAGGGTATGAACATTTGTGCTTAAAATAAAAGACACACAGACAACACAGACACTTTATGGTGAACGGAAGAGAAATACTCCAAACAGGAACAGTATAGAATTCCTAGAAAATATATGATTAATATGAGGACCTTTTATTTCACTAAATCAAAACCTGTCCACATTTGTTGCTTTAATCTAATTTATTTTTTATTGATGGAAATTTAATCTCATTTACCCTCTAGAATGTTAAGCAATGAATCAAGGCTGATAAGTTAAAATGAAGGAGACAAGCAGTGGACATGAATAAAGTTCTTTCTATGCTATCATTATTCACAAGCCAAAACTGCCATACAGTTAGTGCCAAGTAGAGACTTCGTGTTGAATTCTGAAAATTCTATACATCTATTTTTTTTTATCCCACAGCCTAAGCATGAGTGGAGTTGATAAAGAGTGAGAAACATGATGCACAGAACTACATGTCCTGAGATATATTGGGCTACCACTGAAATTGGCAGTCTTATGTTGAGTTCTCTCCTCCACCCACCCCCAGGACATACAGAACAACATACACCAAGTCTTGACTGTGAATTTCTCAGCTTTTTCTCCATATTGTTGGTTACCACTGCCTGGGATGGAGAAATGCACAATGTAATGATATCAGGACGCCACACATAGGGGAAGAAGTCAATATCAAGGAGGTCTAGGGGGGTTATTGGGTGGGTCCAGTGAGTGATTAATGCTTCACTTGAGGAGGGGAAGGTACAATCTGCCTTGAAGAAGGCAGTGGTGCATACCTCCGTCAGAGGTCCTCCCTGATCCCAGAAGTGTTAAACAACTATTGCTAAGTGGCAAATATCCCCTTTGGGGGCAAAGTACTCAAGAGGTTGGTGGTGATCCAGCTTGAAGCATGCTTGGAGGAAACGGATTACTTAGATCCATTCCAGTTTGGGTTCAAGACTGGCCATGACACTGAAACTACCTTTGGCACCCTGGCTGATGACATCTGTTGGGAGAGAGATGGGGGAGTGTGATGCTGCTCATTCTCCTTGATCTCTTGACGGCTTTTGATACTGTTGACCATGGTATCCTTTTGAAAACATCTCAAGGAGATGGTGGTTGTGGGCACTGTGCTTCAGTGGTTTCACTCATACCTCCAGGGACACTTCCAAAAATTAGTTATGGGAGGCTACTGTTTGGCACCATGGGAGCTGTCCTGTGGTGTTCTGCAGGGTTCCATCTTGTTAACATCTATATGAAGCTGCTGGGAGCTGTCATCAGGAGATCTGGAGTGAGGTGTCATCAATATGCAGATGACACCCAACTCTATCTCTCTGTTCCATCTGAATTGGATGAGGCAGTTGAGGTGCTGGACCAGTGCTTGGAGGCAGTGATTGGCTGGATTGGGCCAATAAATTGAGGCTAAATCAGCCTTTCCCAACCAGTGTGCCTCCAAGTGTTGGACCACAATTCCCATCTTTCCTGACCATTGGCGATGCTGTCTGAGGCTGATGGGAGTTGTAGTCCAACAACATCTGGAGGCACACTGGTTGGGAAACGCTGGGCTAAATCCTAAAAGACAGAGATGTTAGGTGTCCAGAGTTCTTGTGTCCAGGAGGTGGAGAGATGGCCTTTTTTGGATGGAAGGAGCAGGTGCACAGCTTGGGGGTACTCCTGGATCCAACATTGTCAATGGAGGCTCAGGTGGCCTCAGTGGCTAGGAATACCTGATTCCAGTTCCAGCTGGTTCGCTGGAAGTACTCCTGGATCCAGCATTGTCCGTAAAGGCTCAGGTGGCCTCAGTGGCTAGGAGTGCCTGGTTCCAGCTCCAGCTGGTTCCCCAGCTTCAGCCCTCTTGGAACAGAGATTACCACAAAACTCCATGCTCTGATAACTTCCAGATTGGATTATTACAATGCACTCCACATGGAGGTGCCCTTGAAGACAACTCAGAAACTTCAACTGATCCAAAATTCGCAGAATTAGATCTCATATAATCCCTGTTTTAAAACAGCTGCATGGGTTGCCCGTTCATTTCTGGGCCCAATTCAAGGTGCTCACACTGGTGTTTAAAGCCCTAAATGACTTAAGTCCCAAATATCTGAATGTCCTCCTCCTTTCCTACATACCTTCTTGGGGGCCCTTTTGATAGTTCCACCACCCTGGGAAGCTTGGAGGATGGTGGCCCAGGAGAGGGCATTGTCTGTGTGGCTCCTAAGTTGTGGAGCTCCCTCCCCACTGAAGTGTGTCTGGCAACTTCTTTGTACAGTTTTAGGTGAATGCTAAAGACATACCTCTTTACCCTGGCCATTGTTACCTGAGATGTACACTTTTAGGACCCAACCTATTTTGGGGTTGTTTTTAATTGTTGTTAATGCTGTATTTTAAAATTGTTGTAACCTACCCTGGGGCCTTTGAGTGAAAGACTGGTAATAAATGATGATGATGATGATTGTCTGCCAGTTTTGTTTGTCTCTCCTTTTAATGGCCGTTGTATTCAGCAATTGATGGCACAGTGACATAAATACTTTATTTGAACTTCTTCTAGAGGGTATAGGTATTAAAGAACATATCTGGAACAAAATATTATTTGTGGTTGAATAACAAAGACAGACACTCCAAAACAACCCACATACATACAGCAGTTGGGGCTGCTCAGGTTTTGTTCTGATGGGCAAAGCAATCCTACCCTACATTTGCATCCATTGATGGAGAAACTACCACATCCATTGCCCTGCCAGTTCACTGTAGGCAGTGTGGGAGGTCTTCCCTCTCATTGTGTTTCAATGGGAGATAGTTAACTACACGAACCCTATGACTGGTACAGGTTTCCACCATTTATGGAGCCCGCCAGAGGGCTTTGGACCTTGTATATCTACATCTGCTCCCATCAAATAGCTGATGGCCTGTATGAGAGCATACAGTCAAGGTTTTTTGTGCACAATCCTCCCCAGTGGATTGGAGGAGTAAGTAACAAGGGGCAGAGAAGTCCTCTGTTCATGCAATGAGAGGCAGAAAGTTGTCTAACAGTCATCCTTTTGCTGAGTGGAGATGAGTTACATGGCATCAATTTGCAGACTGTGGATGGAAAGCAGGATTAGGATAAAAAGTTCCAAGAGAAAAGGGAAAGTGATCTGGGCAAAGAAAAAACTCCTTGTTCAATGGTCCAATGTGCATGGCGATCACCATTCGAAAAGAAAACATTTTTATATAAATAGAATTGAACTTGAATGAAGCTGAAAAACCATGCACAATAATATGAATGATTGATGCTAAACATGGATTTATCTGGTGCCCATTTTTTTATTATTGTGAGTAGATGTGCAATATGATACGTTCTTACTGGAAATATGTATAATTTGAGATATGACACGTTATCATTTACCCTTGATGTACCCTATCCTTTCCTAAAATTTCTAGGGTATTTAAATAATAGAGGAGGGAATTTAGATAAAGAATTTATGGTTTACTCATGGCACTGAAGGTGAAGATAATTAAAAAATGGAAAATCTCTAAACCATTTAATACAAGCAAGATTATTAAGAACATAATACATCTGTCTTCAGTCTTGGACTCTCTCTCTCTCTCTTGTGTATGTTGTGTGTGTGTGTGTGAGTAGCTATAGATGGGATGTGGCTATGGATATTCCTTGGGCATGAGGGTATGGGGGCTGTCATGATGAGCTCCTACACTTCAAAATTCACCACTGCACTACTGCTGACAATTCTTCTCTTGCTTAGATTTCAATCTGAGCAGGAGAAGCATTGGAAGGCTCAAACATTCTCCTTTGAATTGGACATTTATGAGCCCCTGATGTTATCTCCCAAGTCTGGCTCAGGAGAACTTTATCATCATCCCTGTTAAAAATGGGTACGTTGGAAGCTACTTCACTCCCTCCTTTGTGCAATCAGAAGCAGATAATTTTCTAATGGCCATCCTTTTGGTGAATAGTGATGAGGCACACATTCATAAAACAGAACTCCAGTCTGTGGTCAGCAATTAAAATACTGTTCCAACATGGTGTAAAGTCAGATGTACAAAAAGCCAAATAATCCCTAGCAGGGATTGACAATTTCCCAGTGATTCATATACATAAGGTCATGTTGAGTCTGTGTTGACAAAGGTAGAGCACTTTTTAATGGAATATGATATGAGTACTTATTCATGCAGTAGGAAAAGATGGACATGAGTCACATACAACAGTATGAGACAAACTTAAATACATACTTATATGAAGAGAGAGAGACTATTACCAATAAGAATGTATAGAAGACTGCACTTTCCCCCTCGGGGATCATTCCTACAGAGTCACACTCATTTCTATAGCATCAAACTAGAGAATTGAACTCAAACATGACCGGCTGAACAGACAACATAGAGGAGTCAAAGTATTATCTTCTGAATGCAGTAAGTGCATGTGTGGTGGGGTGGAGCTACCCTCCTGACACCAGTGTTACTGCTGTTTACATCACTGAGGCTGGGGCAGAGCAGAGGTGAGGTCAAGTAGCATGGGTGCACCAGTGGGAGAGTCGTATTGGTGGCAGCTGTCCTGTCAGTGTAACCACATGGCTCAAACCTCACCACTGCCCCATCCAGCAGCATATGGTGCAGAGGGGCTTCATCACTCACCTGAACTCTGTCCAACCGAGTCCAGCTGAGCTGCTGCATTAATACAGGGAGGTTGGCACCGTGCAGACCGTAGATTTGCTCCACAAGAACATTTGCACTGTGCCAACCTCCATCCTGTTATGCCACCAAACATTAAATAATGTTTTTAATTGTTGTAAACCGCCCAGAGAGCTTCGGCTATGAGGCGGTATACAAATGCAATAAATAAATAAATAGAGGTCAGGTGAGCAGCACTGTCCCACCACACCAGCCACAGCTGGTCCCACCACTGACCAGGTAAGCAGCTACAATGCCAATGTCAGGAGGGTGGCTCCACTCCACCACACACAAACCACTACTGTGTGACCCTGTGGGTAATATTGCATTGATGCAGTTGCTACTCACTAGTAATGACCATTTCTACAACTTTCAGGGAGGGAGAGAACACAGACCAAGTGTGTGTGTGTGGGGAAAACAACCCAAAATGAATGTATAGGAAATGTTCTGCTTTTGCTTTCTCTACCAATTGAATGGGGTTATTTCACCATTTTTATTCATTAGAGTGTAGGGGGGAGGAACTGCAAGACATCTATTTATTTTAATTATTTATCACATTTATATACCGCCCCATAGCCAAAGCTCTCTGGGAGGTTTACAAAAATTAAAAACACTGAACATTAAAAACAAATATACAGTTTTAAAAACTATACAAAGTTTAAAACCATGAAGCACAGATAAACCAGGTAAAAGACCTGTGGGTCAGAGCTCAGCACATGCTGTTAAAATGCCTGGGAGAAAGGGAAAGTCTTGATCTGGCACCGAAAAGATAACAATGTTGGTGCCAGGTGAACTTCATTGGGGAGATCATTCCATAATTTGGGGGACACCACTGAAAAGGCCCTTTCACTTGTTGCCATCCTCTGAGTTTCCCTTGGAGTAGACTCCTGGAGGACGGCCTTTGATGTTGAGTATAGTGTACGGGTGGGTTCGTGTTGGGAGAGGCGTTTCATCAGGTATTGTGGTCCCAGAAGGATACCATGGTCAATGGTATCGAAAGCCACTGAGAGATCAAGGAGAATCCACAGTCACACTCCCCCTGTCCCTCTCCCAACAAAGGTCATCATATAGTGCGACCAGGGCCGTTTCCATGCCAAAACCAGGCCTGAAATCCAACTGAAATGGATCTAGATAATCGGTCTCATCCAAGAGTATCTGGAGCTGGCCTACAACCACTCGTTCCAGGACCCTGCCCAGGAATGGAATATTTGCCACTGGCCTATAGTTATTGAGAGTTTCTGGGTCCAGGCAAGATTTCTTCAGGAGTGGTCTCACTATCACCTCTTTCAGGGGGCCTGGGACCACTCCCTCTTGCAAAGAGGCATTAATCACTTTCCTGGCCCAGCTGGCTCTTCCATCCCTGCTAGCTTTTATTAGCCAAGAAAGGCAAGGATCCAGTACAGAAGTGGTTGCACGAACCTGTCCAAGCACCTTGTCAACATCTTCAAATGAACATCCACCAAATGAAACTATCCAAGAAATCAGGACAAGACTGCACTCTGGATACCTTACTTGATTCACCTGCTATAACACTGGAGTTTAAGTCCTGGTGGATGCCGAAGATTTTATCCTGGAACTGTTACACCAGAATTGAGGTTCGTTCCCGCTGGTTGAGGTCCAATATCAGACAACGGAGACTCAGAATTGCCAACCAAGGCCTTTTATTAACTATACGTTTTGCAAAGCGGAGAGCTCACAGTAGACTCGTGTCATTCTGTGAAGTCTGTAACATTCATAATTTTACAGGCAGTTATACACTTTGAGTTTCAAGTAGTTGGCAATACATAGACATTCCAAAGGTGGGGGTTAGTCATGCTCTGTACTGCAGATAAGAAATGAAGCTACTAGCTTGTTCTTTTGTTTGATACTTTTCAGTTTGCTGAGTCCTACTGATTCCCTTAATATTGCCAACTTATCAAAGGTCATTGTCATCTTTCTACATGTGTTGTCAGCATTTCTATATTTTTATAACATTTCCTCCCTCAAAAGCATGAAGAGAATTAATATATTGTCATTTTCTCCATATCAAATTAACATCACATACTCAGTTTCCAAACTATCTTGGCTTATATCACAAATCCCTCCTCAACAGGTAATTTAGGGGTTTGAAACTCTATTATTTTCCTCTTGTGGAAGGCTATAATACACCATAAGCATTTGTTTATGTGTTATATTTTCAACCATGCGTTGTATAAGCAAACGAATACATGGAATAAAGCAAGGCAAAATTAGTAAAATCAACAGGATTACACACAATATCATGAATCCATTCTTAAGCAAAGCAAAATTAGGAAGCCAATTTGTCAACCAATTCAAATTCAAACCATCCCACCTTTGGGGTTCAACATACGCCACTTCCTCAATTCTCTTGAGATGATTCTCCAATAATTCACAATTTTTATCTGCAAATACACAACAGTCTGAAACATCAAAAATCCACCTTGCGATGCCAATAAAAAATCCATTCCTAATTTAATTTGAAGAAGGCTTTGCTTCAGGGCTTTAACATCCTCAGCTAGCAGTCTGAAAGCTGATACAGTTTCGTTGGCAACTATTTCCACTACGGCTTGCAAACGAATAACACGATTGGTCAGATAATGGGCAGTTCTACCAGCAACATTAGGTTCCCAAGTTGCAGGCCCAATCCAATCTATTATCCTTTGAGCAGTCCATATTTCTTTTCCCCATTTTTGTTGGCCCCCATGATCTATTTTAGAGATGACAGTTCCAGCTTTTCTGGCTATTATTTGATGTACAGGACCATAGATTTTTACATCAGTCCCATGATGAATTGAAATTGGGGGCAACAATAGGGCCACATAGCATGTTCCAGTCCAATTGGCTGGAAGCTCTTTATACGCCCGTGAACCACAAACAAAATGATGTCCCAACCTAGCTTTGATGCCCTTAGGGAAAGGTCCCTTATCCCATGGTCGAGAGCCATTAAGATGTGAAACAAGAGATCCTCTATGTTTCATTGGATCATACCATCCTTCATAAAAAGGGCTAATGTATTTTGTGCCATCATTTCTCACACAAAGCACTGGTTGGTCTTTTTCTCCTTGACAGGACACTCTTTCTCTTGAGTGAGATAGATGTGCTTCTATGAGTCCTTAAACCCATCCACCCATGTACCATTTGACCACACCCAATGAAGAGTTTGGGTATTATCAATATACATGGTAGTACACTTGAGATATCTACACACACATATGTATGTCATCTCCTTGATATTATATTTCCAACAATCATAAACAGTCATTCCCTTTGGGGATCTAATTCCATTTATATGGGTCACGTTCCACATACCTTTGTACTGAGTACAATTAAGGCCTTTGTCCCAATGTGGAGTTGGATGCCATTTGAGAGTGACAGAACATTTGGATGTTCCAACAGAGATGCTTGTCTCACCCTTACGTGGATCTCTTTGGAAACACCATGTTCCCCACTTAGGATTTACCCAATACCAATCTCTTCTTGTGGTGAAATTATGTTTTTCATGTATCATTTACATCTCCATACTGCACATGTAGGACAGATTCATTATACACATGTCCATATGCCGTCAGGGAAAGAGGCCTAAAAGGGAGGGGATCTATGCTATTTCCTCCTGCATGTGCACACACCCAACAATTGGAAAAATTGAATTCTTGCACCACCTTTCGCATTAAGTGGAAAACCGAATTCTCTGGTTGTTGTTCCGGATTTTCTGATCCTTCTCCTCCTATAAGCAGAAAAAACTCACATATCCACAACAACCACATCTTATTATACATTTCTACCATAGTTGTGAAGGTTGGCTTGGGGAAACTTCACACGTACCCTTGCTTGTTTAAGGCAATTGCTTACAACAAAGGCAATACAAAAATATGAACACAATCACAGCTCCCACAAATCCACCTATTGTCTCTGCCCAATTTATTTCCCAAGCTACTGGAACTAAGGAAGGAAACTTTATTTCACTCCTTTCTTCTTGAATCTAATCTTCAGGCCAAGATTGATCACAATCTTTGAGGGCCGCTTGTTTTCAGGGTTCTTATCCTGTCCCTCAGCAAGTGGGGAGGTCATTCGCTACCTCCTTCATCTGGTTCCACTGGGGGGAGGTACTCCCTTGAGTCTGCTGACATGGATCCACTTGGATATTCCTTAGATCTTGACCACGGCATAGGTTGGCAATAAGATCTGCTTCTGGTCACTCCACGTGTCTTTAAAAGGTTCCTGCTGTCACTTTCGAACCCTGACACCGTCTCCAGGCTTCAGGAATGGATGGGTCCCTCCAATGACAATCTCTGGAATTTCCTAGAATACCTGTGGAGATCATATAAAAAAACTGCAGGGCAATTACATATTCTCGTAATTGTGCTTCCCTCACTACAAAAGACATGCTCTGTCTCTTAACTATTCCCAACTCAGGTGGTCTGCCGTATACCAACTCATAAGGTGTCAATTTAGTCTCTCCTCAGGAGGCTACAACAAATTCTAGTTTCTCTACAGATCTTAAACTCTATTTTGTTGTTTTTGTTAAGCATCGATCTTGATCAGGTGATTCTGGCTTCCATTGTATTCCCAAAAAGGCTGCTTCATGCTGTACTATCATTGAAACAAAGTGAGGGCCTTGATCTGATTCAATGCATTCAGATAACAAAAAGCATGATATGTTTTTCTTTAATAAAATTTTCGCCACAGTCTGCACTGTTGCATGGGACAAGAAAAAGCTTTCACCCATCAGGTTAATTGGTTCACAATAACTTAACAAATAACGCCATCCTATAATCCTGGGGAAATTCAGCAAAGTCCATCTGGATGCGTTAGAAAGGATAAAAAAACCCATCAAGTTTCCAGGTACAGTTCTGGTGCAATGATGTAATAAATCATCAAATCTCTTCCTCCCAAATGCGCAGCTCTGTGCACATTCCTTAACAAAAACAGGGAGTGAAAATCTGCCCTCCCTCTGTGGCTCCTTGATTTTCCCCAAGGTTGTTTTTCTCTGAAACTTGATCTGCCAAACAATTGCCCTGGCAACTACAGCTTTAGTTCAGCGTTTTGCCTTTTCACTATGCAGGCTGCGGCTGCTCTGCTCCCAAGCAGGTAGGCCACATATTTCAATAATATTGTATAATCTATAGGGCCAATTTTTAATTCTCTTTATGCTTTTCCATATCGCCTCTCTAGTTTCAGTCCTTTAAGCCTTGCTTTGTGTTAAGGATTCAGAGTGTTTAGCCTTCACTCCATACTTGGGAATCCACTATTTAACACAAGCCTATTCATCTCAAAAGCTCTTATTTCTTCAGAGTTCTTTGGCTTGTGGACTCTCATGATTTTGAGGGAGATGTGGTTTCTTTTAGCTACCCATCCCGCAGGAGCTGCTGTATCAGAAGCTGCAGTCCCTTTCTGACCTCCTTCTTCAGTGGGTATTGTCAGATAACTTGGGGCGAACTTCCATGCTTTAGCTTCACCTTTTACTGGTTCAGCATATTTGGCTCGATCTGGATTCCCTTGTGCTGCCCATACTTGCAAAGAAATACCCTCTGGCAATGCTACCTAACCTCCATTACTTCCAGTTGGGCTGCTAAGTAGCATCTGATACGTGGAGGTATAGCACTTGGGAATGCATACATTCATTTTGTCCTTCTCAAAGCTTATTTCAGCTTGCAACTTGGTGAGAATATCTCGCCCTAGTAATACTACTGGGCACTAAGGGGATACAAGGAATTGATGTTCAAGAACATCCTCTCCCACCATAGTCAATTGGGGCCAAGTAAATGTAGCTTTTGCTTCGCCCCTCCAATCGAAATCTTCAAATTCCTCTTTTGCTCCTCCAAAAATCCTTATTTTCTAACTTCCATTCTTCTGCCAGCCTCTTCTGTCTTCATCCCACACACCTTTTCTTCCAACATTTCTCTCTCTTTCTAACATCTGGGGCCGCTTGCTCAATAAACATTGTAGCTACCAGTCAATCTCCCATTGTCAGGGAGTATTTGGACTACAGGCAACCCCCTTGTTGGCCTGATTGTCTTCTTGCCTGACTTAATAACATGCCTTTTCTTCTGGTCCTAACAGGATTTGCAATGAAGTCTATATGTCCCCAAGTTGAATTATAACTCCAGAAAATAGATTTTAATAAAGCAGTCATTTCACAGAGTCCCCCCTCAGGGTGGGGTTCTGATTCTTCCAATTGAATATATCAGAAGTGGTAAGCAGAGTCTGCCACTTCTCTCATAGGGCATTCCAAAACATCTGGAATTTCTTCCTTGCTGTTGAGCACAAGACCTGGTTAACGAACCCTGAGGTCTATTTTCACTCTCTTCTCTGAAGTTCTGATTAAATTGGGACCATGCCCTATTTATTTCTTCTTGTATGGCGCGTAGTCTCTGCTAACTGGCCAATGTCTGTTCACTTGCCTGTTGTATTAATCTTCTATATTCCAACAAGACTGCAGGTGGGAATACTGAGGGATTGGCTACAATAATTGAGGAATGTATGCTTGAGGACTCAGGTGCTTAGAAGAGGCTGATGGATTATTATATGACGAGGGGGGAATTTGGAGAGTATCCAATAAAGGGTCCTCCTCAACAGGGAGGGTAGGACAGGGCTTATTGGGCTTCTAACCTCCTGATTTGGATACTCATTTCACTTTAAAATTTTACACTCGTGTTTGCATTTATACTCAATCTACATTGTGGCCTTGCTTCTACCATTGTCAGCCAAATTTCAGCATATATGGCTGAATCCATATAGCCACTTTCTTGAGTTTACTTGCAAACAACTTTTACTATGTCTACGTTACTTCTTTAGGCCAGGCTATGCCCCAGCTTGGCCATAACTTTTCACAACACAGTCTCATTCCTTTGTCAGACACCATACCTTCCCCGTATCTTCCCATGAACCGGTTCTTATGGTGCAACACTAAACCTAAAGGGGTCCTCCTGCTGGATGTTCCCACGCCCATTCTCGGGGTTTTCACCTGGTTGCTTCACAACCCTGACCCAGCAAGCACACACCACTTTTCTCGCTTCGTCTTTCTCCAGCCGCTTCCCTCGCGGTAGGCGGAAACGTGAATCCAGACTCCACACTCACTTCTCAAGCAATTTTGCGTCTCATTCACACACATGCACCGAGTCAGATGGGGATTCCACGTCCCACAGGATCCCTGGGCAGTGGCCTTTCCCTTACCTCCCTCTCCCACACGTTGGTAATGCTTACCAAAGTCCGTTGTGAGGGGCAATCCGCGTCCGGATGAGAGGCGTTGGTCCGTCTGAGTCTTTAATGGGAGCCCTCAATTAATACTCACGTGGTGTTAGCTCTCCGTCTGCCAGCCCTGGGGTCAGACCAAAAGTGGCCTGGAGCGCTCTAACCCTCAGCTCTCCAGCGCGGCCCTAACACCCACAAGGTTAACCAGAGGACTCCTGGCTGCTAAGCTTCTCCAAAACTGTTACACCAGAATTGAGGTTCATTCCCGCTGGTTGAGGTCCAATATCAGACAACGGAGACTCAGAATTGCCAACCAAAGCTTTTTATTAACTATACATTTTGCAAAGCGGAGAGCTCACAGTAGACTCGTGTCATTCTGTGAAGTCTGAAACATTCATAATTTTACAGGCAGTTATACACTTTGAGTTTCAAGTAGTTGGCAATACATAGACATTCCAAAGGTGGGGGTTAGTCATGCTCTGTACTGCAGATAAGAAATGAAGCTACTAGCTTGTTCTTTTGTTTGATACTTTTTAGTTTGCTGAGTCCTACTGATTCCCTTAATATTGCCAACTTATCAAAGGTCATTGTCATCATTCTAGATGTGTTGTCAGCATTTCTATATTTTTATAACAGAACTGTCTAGCAATTCATTACAGTGGGCTTCAGGGGGTTCTATCATGTCCTTGGGGCCAGCATGTAATAGCCCCCGGACAACTCTGCAAAGCTCAGCTGGGCGGCAAATTGATGATTTAATAGTGGCAGCAAAATATTGTTGTTGTTTTGCTGCCTTTCACTGCCTCTGAGTACAGCTTACCATAGGCACTTACCAGTGTTTGATTGTGTCCACCAGGAGTTCATCTCCATCTGCACTCAAGCTGTCTCCTATATTGTTTCATTGCTCTCAGCTCTGGAGTATACCATGGAGTATACATGAGCTCTACACAGGAGAGGGTGCTCAGGAGCAATCATGTCAACCGCCCGGGTCATTTATGTATTCCACAGATCAACAAGGAGTGCCAGCCCTATCAGCCAGAAAACTCCCCAGAGCCCTTTGGAAACCATCCGGATCCATTAGTCTTTGGGGATGGACCATCTTAATAGGTCCCCCACCCTTGCAGAGGGGAAAAGCTGATGTAAGTCTAAACTTCAGCAAGCAGTGATCTGTCCATGACAAAGGGACTGATGTAAGTCCCCCCACTTTTGTATCACCATCTCCATGTCCAGTTGCAAAAACCAAGTCTAGAGTATGTCCCGCTACATGTGTTAGGCCAGTGGCATATTGGGACAGTCCCATGGTCATCATGGAGACCATGTAATCCTGAGCCGCTCCAGTTAAGGCGGCCTCGGTATGAATGTTGACATCCCCCAGAACCAACAGTCTGGGGGATCTCAACAGTATACCAGAGATCACCTCCATCAGCTCAGCTAGGGAGTCTGTTGGGCAGCGGGGTGGGTGGTACACCAACAGAATCCCCAGTCTGTACCACTGACCCAACACAAGGTGCAAACACTGGAGGCCAGTAGTCACATGGACAGGGAGTCTGCAGAGGGAGATGGAGATCCTATAGACCACAGCAATCCCCCCTCCCTGACCCTCAGATCTACCTTGATGCTGAACCAGGTACCCTGATGAGCATAGCCGGGAGAGACTGTTCTCCCTGCTCACCCACCCAGGTCTCAGTTATACATGTCAGAATGGCTGCCTCATCCACAATTAAATCGTGAATGAGGGAAATCTTATTATGCACTGATCTGGCATTTAGGAGCAGCATCTAGATGTAATATCGAGGAGGCTTAGCATGGCATGCCCCATTCCCCCGTCCCATAATTCTTGCCTCATATCCCTGATCTATAGGGTGTTTATTGCTTTGCAAACTTCTTGAATAGTACTGGAGTCTAAGAGAGCTCTGTTCAAGAATCTGCAGGCTTCCTAGCTCTGTTTAGGAAGATATATGATATACAAAATGAATACGTCACAAGGCTGATCTGTGTCAGCATAATGTGTTATGGTTCATTCCATGTCGCATCATTAGGTGTGTTCCTTGTTGTGGGTAGTGATGGAGGCAGACAGCTGCAATGGTAAAGGGAAGGGCCATAGCTCAGGGATTGAGCATCTGCTTTGTATGTGGAAGGTCTCAGTTTCAATCCGCAGCATCTCCAGTTAGGGCTGGGAAAGACCCCTGTCTGATAATTCTGTACACCCACAGCCAGCCAGTGTAGACGATACTGAGCTAGATGGATCAATAGTTTGACTCTGTATAAAGCACCTGCCTATGTTCCTGTGCTACAGCGGTGTGAAAGAGGCCTCTCAAAATTCTCCATCCCATCTGTGGGCAAAGAAATTGGGGAAACACTTTCACTCTCAATTTATCTGAGGGAGGAGAAACTCTCCAACGGTTTCTCAAAGGTGGGGCTTACCGTCAGCAGTGGAAGTAACACTGTTGCTTTCTTTTTCCCCTACTTTTTTTGGTGGGGAGGTGCTGCTCTACAAGTGTCAGCAGAAGCAGCCACTGTGTTGGCAACCTGGCCATTGTTTAGCATCCTCCACAATGTCTTAAACCTAGTATTATTCCAGGGCATTGTGGGAGAAAAATGGTTGCTTGTGGAGAATATTTGAAGAAAAGTCTGCAAAATCCCCTTCTTTGGGGTGGTGGGTAGAACAGTTGTGAGAAAATGAAAAAAAAATCTGAATTTTTTGTAGAAAAAATGTCTTCTGAGAAATGTTCCCTTAGCTCTAGGCTGGCACATAATCCTAAATATGCAAATTCTATAATCCCTGCTTTTTCACTCTTAGTGGGGGAGGCAAGACACTGCAGTTACATAGTGGTAAGAAGAAAGACCTGTTTATGCTCAGAGGCACTCTTATTATTAAACTATTATTTCTCAAGAGATTTTTGCTGTGGTTTCATGGATTCATTTTAGTCTAGCTACATATTGTTGTGCCTCACCTTTACTCTGAAGAAAATGGGACTAATGTCTCTAAATATTGTATATGTTGTCATGAACCTGTAATGTTCATGAGTTATTAAAAATCTTAAAAGCAATACTTTGGCTCCAGCAGGGGACTCTGGGAGATTTTACAGTTAGAAAAGACAAGCCTTTGCCAATTTACAATTCTGAGTTTCACTTCCCAGCTGAAGACGGTTAGAAGAAGCCTTAACAAGCTGCACCTGTTTATCTTTGCTGATTAGCAAGTGCCTGGTGCCCAAGGTCATCCTTGGCCTGTACTGTTGGAAAAATACAGTTGGGAGGGGAGCCTGCAAGGTGCGAAAATGTGGGAAACATCGAGAAGAAAGTTACATCAGCTAATTCCTGATTGGTCAATTAATCTTGGACCATTAGGATCCCTTTCCTTTAAGTATAGGGCTAGAGACCCATAGCCTTTGTTCTCTATTCTCTGCCTATGCTGACTTGGCACCAGAGTTCCAAACTTTTCTGCCTTATGGTCCCAGGGGGTTGCTTATGGAAAGGTAACCTATGCCTGGTTCCATTGCTTTATGTTGAACATCCATCTCTCTTAGGAGAGATGCCACTGCAACCAACTACCTCGTATGTAAGTAGTTAGGTGAGTTAGTTTGTTATTTTCTTGTTGTGTGTATGAATTCTCTTGTAAGTACCTAAACCCCTGTTTGGGTGTATGGTCTTAAAGGATTACTTGCTGCTATATTTTATGTGCACTTATATATCTTAATAAAGCTACTTCTATTTAACCTGGTGTGTTCATTGAGAGAAGGGGTGGTTCTGGATTCAGTACCTTGACCATTCTCAGTCACTAACTACCAAGGAAGGTTAAGAAGTTAAAGGCTTGGATTTTAAGTGTTAAACCAGAGGTGCCAGGCAAGGAGTGTAACTGTGACTCTTGCCCCATAGGACCTTGGTTTTATATACTTTCTGGGCTCAGAGATCCCCTGGCTCTGAGTGGACCAGTATACAGGGGTGGTGGCAGCCTACCTTCTACCTTGCAGGGTTGTTGTGAGCGTACACAGCCTTGGCAATGGTGAAGTAATAATCTTTTGGTTCCAGTCTCATTTCCCTAAGGGTGGGGGTCTGAGTCTGACGCATGATCCCTGTGCCTTGACGGTAGGGTTTCATGACATATGTATATTGGGTTGTATACAAAGTTGCAGATGTGGGAGGGGATGTTATAGATTAGACTTCCCCAACCTGGTGGCCTCCAGATGTTTTTGAACTACAGTCCCAGCTAGCATGGGCAAAGCTCAAGAATGATGGGAGTTGTAGTCCAAAACAGCTGGAGGGCACCGGGTTGGGAAAGTTTATAATGATTGCAACCTTGTTTGTTTGCTTGCTTCTGGGAAAATATGACGTTTCCCTTTGGCCCCATGTACAGGTTGGCAAAGCAGATGTGATGTCCTCTTTCATAACAGTTTCTTTTGAAGCCAGTCTTGCTTCTGACGTTTTAATAGCAAGAAGTTACTTTCATTTTACAGAATTAGCATGAGTTCTAAATGACTGCAGTTTGTCCTTTGTTGCCACAACTCACCCTGTTTCACTGCCCTTTTGACACAATGTCTGCAGCTATCTGTGTATGTGTGTTTAAAAAAAGCACAGAAACTTTTCAAAAGTGCACTAATGGTGCAGGTTCAATTCAGTTCAAGCAATGGGTGGTTTGGGCTTGGTCCATGTGTTATCCATAGCAGAATGTCTGTTCTCAATTCATATGTAACAATTACATTAGGGTTAAATGGGTCTATAAATCCATGTCTAACTTTGAAATATGGTGGGCACGGATAAGGCAATTGGAGAACTCAATTTCATGCAAAAATAGCTCAGCTGCAGCAAGGCAAAATATATCTCTGAACCATCTGTCAAATGAAAACTTCGCCTTACTAATATTGCAGCTCAGAAGCAATGTTTGTCTGTTTCTTCTGATTAATTGCATTTTGAATTGGCTTTGGAAAAAAAAGGAGTGGAAAATATGCTCGTTTTAATTTTTAAATAGTGCCAGTGTTCCCAAAAGGTCACAGATCTTTCCCAACCCGCCCTTATAAAAATTTCATGGGATGCAATTAAAATGTGGCTGTCAACGGATCATAATGAACACAGTAATGAGCTAAATTAGTCCCCAGTGTAATTTGATTGACCTCAGTGGAATTACAGCAGGGATAAAAATTTGGACCACTGATTTATGATATTATAGTGGCATCACTGACATGCTTCTTGTTCTGAAGGAATACTTGAGCACCTTCCCAACATCTTTTTTTAAAAAAAATAGAACTGCTTACACCAATTTGCTTTATTCAGATGTGTGAGAGTGTGTGTGCAGACACACAGATCTCCATGTTTAATTTCCATTGAAAATCAAATTTGACAGTTGATAATTGTTGTACTAAGTATCTGCACTTCCGGGGGACAGTTAACACTATGATCTTCAGTGATGGCACACTTATGGATAGTACATTTTTCCTTAAATATTTTTTACAGATAGATTTGTTTTCATGGATACAAAAGTTCTCAAGCCTCAAAAGCGTCTGATCATTTAGAAAACCATTTAAAGGCTGTCCTAGGCCAAGAAATGTTACCCACATACCCAGCTTATGAACACACCCTTCTCCATGATTCACTATGGAATGAAGGCCAATACAGGTGGCATACAGAATGGTAACCATGTTCTACCCAATGGATGGCATCCATCACCTGTTAGGGGCAGAGAAAAGAAGAGGGGGCGAGACTAAATCCCCTCCACACCCCAAGCACATCATTGGAACAGCTGTATATGAACATTCTGGCCTCTATTAGAGAATGCCTGAACAGTCCTGATCCAGCATCATCTGCACATTGGGTTGTTAGGTGAGTGCCACTAGTGCAAAATGCTCAGTCAACACCCAAGATTGCAAATTCTCTAAAGAGATGCATTTATTGGAAGAAACATTGTGAATATTATTTTTATACCTAATTAAGCAATGAACCAAAGCCAAAATATCAAAACTGCCCTGAACTACTGAGGTATATCACGTTAGCTGTACAGCTCCCAAGTATTACCTGCAAATTTAGGATTAATTCATTTTCAAAGATAATACTATGGGGGAAAGTACAGTGGCGTCACTAGCGGGAGTGCGGGGGGGGGTGCGGACCTCCGGTGCACGCCCTCCCAGGGACATGGATGAGGTGGCTGGGCTTGCGCTTGCGTGCTTGCGCACGCGCACTCAAGGCCAGCCACCCTGTCTATGCCCCTGGGAGGATGCGCGCCGGAGGGGCACCCAGCCGCAGAAGGCCTGGGAACGCCGGTGCACCTCCCTCGCCCTGCTGACGCTGCTCCTGCTCCCGCTGTCGTCCGCCCACCCACCTCCGAGGAGGAGTTGGTGCAGCCTTGCCGGGCAATGGCACGGGGTGGCTCTGGGTGTCACCCCCCTCATGGTGACACCCGGGTGTGGGCCGCACCCTCCGCACCCCGGTAGGGATGCCCCTGGGAAAGTACACTGGCCTGTTACTTAGAAATGGAGACACACTTTATGAAGTCTGGATTTTTTCAAGACTCAGTCTGTGTCTGTGCTGGAATTGCTTTTTAATATATATTTCAATTTTTATTTTAAGTTGCTTTTATTTATTTATTTATTAAATTTCTATACCGCCCCATAGCCGAAGCTCTCTGGGCAGTTCACAACACGCAAGACAGCAAAATACAATTAAAACCACTTACAGAACAATTTAAACATACTAAAATACAAATATACTAGCATACTAAGATGCTAAAATAAGTTGAGATGTTAAAATGTTAAAATTAAAATTATTAAATTATTAAATTTATTAAAATGCCTGGGAGAAAAGGCATGTTTTAACCTGGCGTCGAAAAGGTAATAATGTTGGCGCCAGGCGTACCTCCACAGGGAGATTGTTCCATAATTCGGGGGCCACCACTGAGAAAGCCCTTTTTCTTGTTACCATCCTCTGGGCTTCCCTCTGAGTAGGCACCCGGAGGAGGGCCTTCGATGTTGAGCAAAGTGTACGAGTAGGTTCGTATCGGCAGAGACGTTCCATCAGGTATTGTGGTCCCAGGCCGTGTTTTTAATATGTTTTGTTTTAATATGTTTTTAAATATGTTTTGTTTTAATATGTTTTTTAAAAAATTGTTCTTAAGTTGTTTTTAAGTGTTTTTAGTGTTTTTGTTTGCCGCCCTGGGCTCCTTCTGGGTGGAAGGGGGGAAATAAATAAAAAATAAATTTGTAGTTAGGGCTGTGAACCCCTTCCAACTCGATCTGTGGACCTGATTTGAGGCCCCAGATAGGGCAGACCCGACCTCAGATGACTCGAGAAACACCCAACCTGAACCCTTCCCAAAGCAATTCAGGGGTGGGGCTTATATTTAATTAAGTGTTTTAAAGCCCTAATTAAAATACGGTGGGGAAGGGGGAGGAAATGAAGCATCTCCTTTCCCCTCTCCTGACCAAAAGCAGGGGGTATTTGATCCTACAGGGTTGGTCAGAAGGGGAGGAGAACTTCTCCTTTCCCCCTCCTGGCTAAGAGGAGTGGTTTGATTCTGTGGGGCACTGATTTGCAAGAGGAGCAGCACCCTGCAGCCTGTGGAGGATTCCATCCTGTGGAGTTCTGCTACTGAAAAGCCTTCCCTTCAGAAGCAGCACCTGAACAATGGATCAACACCCACCCACCCCGCTCACACAGAAGGGCGGGAAAGGAGCGTTTTCACAGCCCACAGAGGATTTGATTTGGGAAGGGCCATAGGTCAGTGATAGAACACCTACCTTGCATGCAGAAGGTCACAGGTTCAATCCCTGGCATCTCCAGGTAAGTCTGGTAGATGCTCCCTGTCTGAAACCCTGAAAAGTGGCTGTCACACAATACACAATACTCAGCATGAACAATGCTTAGCTTTATGGAGCAGTGGGTCTGATACAGTATAATGCAGTTTCCTACGTGTTCCTGCTTCTTAAGAGCCTTTCCTAGGGGGAAGACTGTTAAGAAGCAGCACCCACATGATTGAACCCCCTTGCTCTTGTTCGGAAGTGGGGGGTGCCTTCTTCCCTCCTCCTGGCTGAGAGTGGGGGGGTGATCCTGTGGGGTGTTGCTGTTTGAGATGCAGCACAATTCAGCCTGTGTTCTTAAGTCCTCCACTCAATAGCTGTTCTGCAGAGGATTCAATTCTGCTTGGGTCTGCTTCCCCAGCACACTTCCTGCAGAGAACATGCTAGCGAAACAGGCTTCTCACCAGACACCTGACCCAGGCGGTCAATCTGGGACCATCTTAACCCTACGTAGCCCAAGCCTGGATCCTCTCAAAACAGGCCAATTCAGTTTGGGATTCAGCCAACTCCAGTTTACAGCCTTAGTTGTAATATTTCCTAAATTTAATTTAATATATTACAAAAGTTTTGTTGTTATGTGCCTTCAAGTCAATTATGAGTTATGGCGACCCTATGATCAGTGACCTCCAAGAGCATCTGTCATGAACCACCCTGTTCAGTTCAGGTCTGTGACTTCCTTTATGGAATCAATCCATCTCTTGTTTGGCCTTCCTCTTTTTCTACTCCCTTCTGTTCTTCTCGGCATTATTGTCTTTTCTAGTGTCTTCTCATTATGTGTCCAAGGTATGATAACATCAGTTTCATTTAGTGTTCAGTGATACATCTTTGCATTTGAGGACCTTTTCTAGTTCTCTCACAGCTGCCCTCCCCAGTCCTAGCCTTCTTCTGATTTCTTGACTATTGTCTCCATTTTGGTTAATGATTGTGCCGAGGTATTGATAATCTTTGACAAGTTCTATGTCCTCATTGTCAACTGTAAAGTTACATAAATCTTCTGTTGTCATTACTTTAGTCTTCTTGACGTTCAGCTGTAGTCCTGCTTTTGTGCTTTCCTCTTCAACTTTAATCAGCATTCGTTTCAAATCATTACTGGTTTCTGCTAAGAGTATGGTATCATCTGCATATCTTAAATTATTGATATTTCCCCCTCCAATTTTCACACCTCTTTCATCTTGGTCCAATCCCATTTTCCTTATGATATATTCTGCGTACAGATTAAACAAATAGGGTGATAAAATACACCCCTGTCTCACACCCTTTCCGATGGAGAGCCAATCGGTTTCTCCATATGCTGTCCTTACAGTAGCCTCTTGTCCAGAGTATAGGTTGCGCATCAGGACAATCAGATGTTGTGGCACCCCCATTTCTTTTAAAGCATTCCATAGTTTTTCATGATCTACACAGTCAAAGGCTTTGCTGTAGTCTATAAAGCACAGGGTGATTTTCTTCTGAAATTCCTTGCTCCGTTCCATTATCCAACGTATGTTTGCAATATGATCTCTGGTGCCTCTTCCCTTTCTAAATCCAGCTTGGATGTCTGGCATTTCTTGCTCCATATATGGTAAGAGCCTTAGTTGTAGAATCTTGAGCATTACTTTACTTGCATGGGATATTAAGGCAATAGTTCGGTAATTACTGCATTCTCTGGGATCCCCTTTCTTTTGAAGTGGGATATATATTGAACGCTTCCAGTCTGTGGGCCATTGTTTAGTTTTCCATATTTCTTGACAAATTTTTGTCACAATTTGGACAGATTCAGTCTCAGTAGGTTGTAGCAACTCTATTGGTATGCCATCTGTTCCTGGTGATTTGTTTCTTCCAAGAATTTTAAGAACAGCTTTCACCTCACATTCTAAAATTTCTGGTTCTTCATCATATGGTTCCTCCGTGAATGAATCTGTCATCCTGTCATCTCTTACAAAAGTACAGAACTAGAAAATCATTTCACATGTTGGTTAAAGCCATTTCCTGCTCCTTTATTTAAATTATATTTTACCCCACTATTCAGCCAAAAAAGGGCCCAAAGTGACTTATACCAATCAATAATGATCCCATCCTCAGGTTTACAACCAAAAAGACATGACACAAAAGGAAAAGTGATGGGGATGGGAGAGGAAAAACACAAACTCTGGCACTAGTTCTTCTGTTACAAAGTTCTTATAAGTGTTGTTTCTGGCAAGGAAGAGCAAAACAAGCTCCCTGGAGTTAATTTATTTATTTATTAGATTTATATCCTGCCCTTTCTCCTAGTAGAAGCCTAGTTGCTGGTTCTTTGGCCAATGGATGGGGCCACCTTGGGCACTGAGACACAAAAGTGTGCTGCAGTTGTCAGTTTGACCACATATTCTTTCTGGGAGGAAGGAGCAAAGCAAGCTCCTTCAGCTGAGGTTCAACATAGGACTTTTTCCTTATGATTGAGAACTTGGCTTTTCCACAGTTCCCTATAGTACTGAGTGGAGAAAGCCCCATGCATACGCAGCTGTATGCAGTTGTTCAAGCACCTGTACATCCCCTGAGGGCAGCCATCTTTTTCTTTTCTTTTACAGTCTCTGGAAATGACTTCAAAGGATCATGTAACACCATTTCCAGGGCAATTTCTGGACCTGTTTTGAACGTGCCAGCAGTCTCCAAGTCTTTATGAGAGGGTTGCATGTTTAAGTTAAAGAAAGTAAAGAGGGAAATAGTTAAGAAACCCTTTGACTACTTTATCTAACTACATAGTATTTTTTGTAAAATGTCATGCTGCCATTCGCTTGGCCACAGACGGGTAGTGCTGTGAACTAAAGCATGACACTGACACACTGGGCTCAACGCCAGGGAGGAGGAAGGTGAAGGACGATGGGTGGCCAGACAAGACGAAGCAGACAATGGGAGAGTGAGTGGCAGTGTGACCCAACTGTGCTGGGCTCAAGGCTGGGGGTGAAGGAAGGTAGATGGCTGGATGAGACAGAGTGGACAGCAGAAGAGCGAGCGGGCAGCGGTGGGCAGCAGCTTGGGTGACCTACAGAGCCACTTCATGGGAAGCCTCAGTGAGGCCTTGTTTTCTTCTAGACTGTGAGGGGTAAGGAAGGAGAGTGGGTGAGACTGGGCAGAGAGTGGAGGGAGGAGGCGGGGGAGGTTCCTTGGTGACTTGGGAGAAAGGGAGGGGGAGGTGACTTGGCAACTTGGGGGAGGGGGAAGGGTTGCTGTTCAAAACGCACAGGGGCAGAGCCCCTAGTATTAGTACAAGTTTACTAAGAACCTCCACCCAACTTGCAGATTGTGTAGGTGCGAAAATGCAAATTAATTCACTAGTCAATCTTGGTTTGAATTACAAAAATATTAAAGTCCTGTTGAATCAAAGTCATGGCTCATTATACATTATAGATTTAAGAATTATGAACATACAAGATTTATCCTATGAACTGACCAATTTCAAGTTTTGGTGGCATCACTCATTGTTATTTGTTCCTCCTCCTCATGGACCTGTCGGAATTGTTTGCAGCTTACAGATCTCCTTCTCTTGCTATCTGTGCTCCATTCCCTTGTATTAACCTTTCTCCATGTGGATATACATTTTCATCAGTGTTATCCATGCGAGCAGAACAAGTGCTGAATATGCAATAGACACCTACACTGGAGTGATTTGGAACACAGATTTCTCCTTGTTAATGAACAATTTGCTGTAGTTCTCAGTGCCACCTGCACCAAATAATGAAAAATGTGACCTTTCTCAACAGCAAAGCTACTTAACAATTCTCTAAAAGTCCCCCTAAAGTCTTATTAGCACATTTACTCTGCATTTTGCAACAAAAAGGTATATTGTTTGGTGGTAGTGGTGGGGTCCTTATACCTCCAATTTATATTTACTGCGATGTCTCCCTTGGGACTGTTTGTATGTAAAGGAATTCCTAATCATGACTTCAGATAACCTAACGCAAAGTTTATTGGTTGGGCAATGATATGGAAATGCAGTTATTATCATGTTGGTTTAACAGAAATCATCTTAGAAACTAAATGTGGATATGATCCAAGAAAAATTACAGACTTTAAAGTGCCATTGATTTCAGTGGAAGAAATGTAGGCTTGTGCTCCGTGCTTAATTTGGGATGGAATATGTACCTTGAGGAAAGTACACATTCTAGATATGTCTATGAATTTGTTATCACATCATAAATAGTACGCAGCCTGGAGACTACATCATACTCATAAAGCATGTCCAACCCCTCTACTCTCTTCCCTCTCCCATTGCCCCGTATTTGTAGGGTATTCAGTGACCACCAGCATTAGACCTTATTAGCCTATATATGTATAAAACCACATTAAGACAATATGATAGCCAAGATTACATGACTGAAAGAGCAGAAAATTGAATATTTTTGCTTCTCAATTTGCTCCGCTGATCAATTATTCACCTGAATCTAACTTTGCTCTTATTCCAGGTGGTTTCCACCAGGCTCAAGATAGATTCTTGAAATCAAATGCAGATGAGATGCATTTGCCTGATATAATTAAAAGGAACTGGTGGTCCTTAACCACATGTCATAACTGACTTTGTGAGATATGGGGGTAAGGAAAAATTGATTAAACATTTTCCAGTGGAGAGCAGATGAGAAAAAAATTCCATCACCAGAACTGATCAGCTTCTAAAACCAAAATATTCCTATTCAGACCCAGGTCAGCAGTCTCTTAGCACTGCACCTCAGTGCTCCAGAATGGAAGACTAGTGTGCAATATGAAAAATTGTATGGACAAAGTCCACACAAAATGGAGCAATCCAAAACCAAGATCTACTGGAATGAGTGAGTTAGGATCTGCTGGATCTCCAGCTCAGCTGGCTGAACCCTGGCTCAGCTGAGGCTGGCATAAGTCCCCAAAAAGGGGCATGGGTGGCACTGGGTGGCTGGGATACTTATGCTAGAGCCTAACTTTGTTCAGCTCAGTCACTTTACCTGGTAATAAGAGTAGCTCCTGAGGGCTGAATTTTATACACAGAATTACCAGCCATTACACTCCATTATCAAGCAGAACAAAACCATTTTAGACTGATAAGCCTGATGTATTTTGTTGCCATAGTAATAAGATTCCATGTGTTTATTCTTCTCAAAAAGAAAATTCACTGGATTAGAGAGGAGAGGAATGGTGCTGGGGCAGATCACTTTTAATTCACTGCACAGAATTCAAATACCAGAGTGAATTATCTATCATCTTTCTTGAACAGAAGCAACTTCAGCATATTTTTAAAAAGCTTACAGTAGAGTTGTGTGCTCTAAATTGTGAATGTTTTATTGGTTGTTATAGGCCCCATCTGCACTATACATTTAGGACACTATTGCATCACTTTAAACAAGTGATTTAAACTTTAAACTTTCCCCGAAAGAATCCCAGGAACTATAGCTTGTTATGGGAGCTGAAAGTTGTTAGGAGACCCCTATACCCCTCACAGAGCTTCATAGAATTCCCTGGGAAGAGATATTGATTGTTAAACCACTCTGACAATTGTAGCTCTGTGAAAGGAATAGGAGTCTCCTAAAGGTCTCAGAGCCCTTAACAAACTACATTTCCCAAGATTATTTGCGGGAAGCCATGACAGATTAAAGTGGTCACTGCCTCTCAGCCTCAGAGGAAGGCAATGGTAAACTACCTCTGAATACCGCTTACCAAGAAAACCCTATTCATAGGGTTGCCATAAGTCGGGATCGACTTGAAGGCAGTCCATTTCCATTTAATTGCTCAGTTTCTATGTGTTTTACAAGTATAGAACCAATTACAGAAAAATAGAAACACACATAAAATGACCTGCTCTACCCCATCACGCAATTGTACTTGAACTGTAAAATTGTATACCACCTAAAGATGAGTAGTGGTAGTCCCTAAAACCATTAGGTCCAATAATTGTCTCACCACATTGTAAGAGACATTGCTTAAAACCTGGTCCTTTATACTTAAATCTTAGAGTAGTGATTGGGAATCTGTGTCCTTCCAAACTCCAACTCCCCTCAGGACAAGCCAGCATGGCTAATGATCAGGGATGATGGAAGCCATACTCCAATAATATCTGAGAGGCCACAGGTTCACCTCACCTGGCTTACAAAGAGAAAAAGTATGGTCTCTAGATCATAAGGTATGGTAACTGAAATACATAAATGGTCTTTTGGAAGGATTATATGTCACAAAGAGTTCGGGTGGCAACTTATCTGAACATCATTTAAAGCTGATGGTTGTAATGGTCACGGCGCTTTCTGCTGGTCTCGCTGTCGCTGTGCTTTTGGCGCTGTCTTCGTCGCGCAACTGTGACCTCGCTGTGTTTGCCGCTCCGCCTTCTGCTTGGTGTGGATTGGGTCACCTGCTGTTTGCGGATGTCGTGGCCGGCTGTCGTCGGGACGGGGGTTTCTTTCCCGCGGTTGTTGCCGCGGCTTGTGCTTCCATCGTTGGGCATGGTCGTGCCCTCTACCACTTCTGCTGCTGCCGCTGCGCCTCCTTCCTATTGAGGCTTATGTTTTTATCTAGCTGTGGCTGGCATTCTCCTGCTGCTGGCGTGCCTTCCATCTCTCACGCTGCGGGTTGCGCTTCGCCTAAATGACCTTCGCCTCTACCTCATTGTTATCATCTGGACTTTTGAAGGTGGTGTTTTACGTGGGAAGAAGAACGGTCTTAGAGCTGGCGTTTGGGCGCACAGAGTGCGGGACTGTGTCTTCTGTGTGGGTTTGAAGTGGATGAATGGGTGTTTATATGAGTGTATGTTGTGAGTGAATGTGTGTTTGTATGTATATGGGTTTTTTGTACTTATAGTTTATCATGTGCCTGGGGAAGAGATTTTATCATCAAGAGGGGAGACCTGAGGGGGCCCCAATTGCCGTAGTGACGGGTAGAGGGAGGTATGGTGATATGAGAGGGACGTGCCAGGTAAGGGGAACGCGGCCCAGACATGTAGTGGCTGTGCCATGTTCCGGTCCTTCTCATATCCACAGGGTTGTTGGTTGTCCTATCAGCCAACTCTCAGATCTCCAGTTGCTGCTTTTTAATGCCAGATCGGTACATAATAAAACCTCCCTCGTCCATGATTTCATTGTGGATGAGGCGGCCGATCTGGCATGTATAACCGAGACCTGGGTGGGTGAACAGGGAGGAGTTAGTCTCTCCCAGCTCTGCCCACCAGGGTATCTGGTTCAGCACCATGGTAGATCTGAGGGTCGGGGAGGTAGGGTTGCTGTGGTCTATAAGAGTTCCATCTCACTCACCAAGCACCATGTCCATGCAATCACTGGTCTGGAGTGTTTGCACCTTGTGCTGGGCCAGAGGGACAGACTGGGAATCCTTTTGGTGTACCGCCCACCTTGCTGCCCAATGGCTTCCCTAACTGAGCTGACGGAAGTGGTCTCGGAGGTACTGTTGAGATCCCCCAGACTATTAGTACTGGGAGATGTCAACATCCATGCCGAGGCTACTTTGTCCGGGGCAGGTCAGGACTTCATGGCCGCCATGACAACCATGGGGCTGTCTCAATATGTTAGTGGCCCAACACATACATCGGGGCATACTCTTGACCTGGTTTTTGCTACTGGACATGGGGATAGTGATCTGGATGTGGGGAGTTTTACATCTCTCCCATTGTCATGGACAGATCACTGCTCGTTGAAGTTTAGACTTTCAGTAGCCTTCTCCCTCT
The DNA here is from genome assembly GCF_030035675.1 of Rhineura floridana. NCBI lineage: Eukaryota > Metazoa > Chordata > Lepidosauria > Squamata > Rhineuridae > Rhineura > Rhineura floridana. Next base: position 55,093,770 of record NC_084480.1, read on the forward strand.
GCAAGGGTGGGGGACCTATTAAATTGGTCCGCCCCCAGAGACTAATGAATTCTGAAGGTTTTCAAAAGGCTCTGGGGGTTTTTCCGGCTGATAAGACTGGCGCTCCTGTCGAAGCCCTGGTCGATCTGTGGAATGCAGAGATGACCCAGGCTGTTGACACGATCGCTCCTGCACGCCCTCTCCTATGTAGAGCTCATACAGCTCCTTGGTATACTCCAGAGCTGAGAGCGATGAAACAAGACAGGAGGCGGCTTGAGCGGAGATGGAGACGAACTCCCGACGAATGCAATTATGAGCTGGTTCGTGCTTCTACTAAGCTCTATGTAGGAGCGGTGAGGGTGGCGAAAAAACAACATTTCGCCGCCACTATTCAGTCATCTCTCTCACGCCCAGCGGAGCTTTTTGGAGTGGTTCGTGGTCTACTCCATCCAGGCCTACAGGACATGGCAGATACATCGGTAGCTCGATGTAATAAATTTGCTGAACACTTCCAGCATAAGATCTCATGCATTCGCAGGGACTTAGACTCCTATTTAATAGCAGTTAATCCTATTGAGGTGTCCGGAGCACAGTCTTGTCATGTTTTGTTGGATGAGTTTCAGTTGGTTCAGTTCGAGGACGTGGACAAGGTGCTTGGACAGGTTCGTGCGACCACTTTGGTACTGGATCCTTGCCCCTCTTGGCTAATAAAAACTAGCAAGGAAGGAACAGTTGGCTGGGCCAAGGAAGTGATTAATGCCTCTTTACGAGAGGGAGTGGTTCCTGGTTGTCTGAAAGAGGCGGCAGTGAGACCACTCCTGAAAAAACCTTCCTTGGACCCAGAGGATTTCAACAGCTACAGACCAGTAGCCAATGTTCCGTTCCTGGGCAAGATCCTGGAACGAGTGGTTGCTGACCAGCTCCAGGCGCTATTGGATGAAACCAATTATCTAGATCCATTTCAATCGGGGTTCAGGCCTGGTTTTGTCACTGAGACTGCCTTGGTCGCCCTGTTTGATGACCTATGTCGGGAGAGAGACAGAGGGAGTGTAACTCTGTTGATTCTCCTTGACCTCTCAGCGGCTTTTGATACCATCGACCATGGTATCCTTCTGGAGAGGCTTGCGGAGTTGGGAGTTGGAGGCACTGCTTGGCAGTGGTTCTGCTCCTACTTAGCGGGTCGTCTCCAGAAGATAGTGCTTGGGGAACATTGCTCGACACCGTGGGTTCTCCAATGTGGGGTCCCGCAGGGTTCGGTTCTGTCTCCCATGCTTTTTAACATTTATATGAAGCCGCTGGGGGCGGTCATCAGGAGTTTTGGAGTGCATTGTCATCAGTACGCTGATGACACGCAGCTCTACTTCTCCTTTACATCTTCTTCAGGTGAGGCAGTCGACGTGCTGAACCGTTGCCTGGCCGCGACAATGGACTGGATGAGAACTAACAAACTGAGACTCAATCCTGACAAGACTGAGATGCTGTTGGTGGATGGTTTCTCTGGTCGGATGGTGGATATATACCCTGTCCTGGATGGGGTTACACTCCCCCTAAAGGAACAGATGCGTAGTCTGGGAGTCATCTTAGACTCTTCCCTCACACTTGAGGCTCATGTAGCCTCGGTGGCCCGGAATGCGTTCTACCAACTTCGGTTGGTAGCCCAGCTACGTCCCTATCTGAGTAAGGAGGACCTCACATCAGTGGTACATGCTATGGTAACCTCGCGTCTGGACTACTGCAATGCACTTTACGTAGGGCTACCTTTGAAGACGGTTCGGAAGCTACAGCTAGTGCAAAATGCGGCGGCCAGACTGCTAACAAGAACCAAGTGGTCTGAGCATATAACACCTGTGCTAGCTCGCCTGCACTGGATTCCAATATGCTTCTGGGCCAGATTCAAAGTGTTGGTACTTACCTATAAAGCCTTATACGGCGCAGGACCACGATATCTGTCGGAACGCCTCTCCCGATATGAACCGGCCCATACACTACGGTCTACTACGAAGGCCCTCCTCCGGGTTCCGACCCATAGGAAAGCCCGGAGGGTTGTGACAAGATCTAGGGCCTTCTCAGTGGTGGCCCCCGAACTATGGAATGGTCTTCCCGAGGAGGTGCGCTTGGCGCCGACACTATCATCTTTTCGGCGCCAAGTTAAAACCTTTCTCTTCTCTGAGGCATTTTAATTCATGTTAATTTTAAACTATTATAATCTGATTTTAGACTGTACAGTTTTTTTGTACAGTTTTGTATTGTGTTATATTATATTGTGTTATCTTTTATTGTATTTTTAATGTTCACCGCCCAGAGAGCTGTTGCTAGTCGGGCGGTATATAAGCTTAATTAAATAAATAAATAAATGATACGCTCTTAGTTATACATTGTTATTTATGGACTTTAGAAAGTTATTTCTCTCCCCACTTTTAAGTAAAGGGTGTTGACAGTGATGTGACATTTGAAGAGGCATACGTATGGGGGGGTTGTAGGTACTTTACTATAATGGGTACATTTTACTTGTGAAGGAATTTGTATAAGAACACTAACAATGTGTTTCAGGAGGGAAATATTGTTATCAATGTGGTCTTGTGATTTTTAAAATATCTGACACTGATAGAATTCTGGTAGCAACCACTAACTAGTTTAATTTCTAATCACATTTGTGAGTAAATGCTAAAACTGGCTCACAGGTGGTATGTTACTCCAGTGAGTCTCCCACATATACATTTGGACTTGTTGGGACGCTGCTGGAGGGGATGTGCAGATCTCGGAACCTAACACCATATGTGGTGGTCGTGTCCATGGGTCCAGACATTTTGGAATTCAGTCTTCAATGAGATCCAATTGATCTTGTCCAGGCCCATGGATAAGACTTCACAGGTGGCACTTCTGAATTTTTTCACTAGCACAACTTTGGATAGCAAAGACAAGCAGCTAATGGGACATTTGCTTATGGTGGTACGCCTTACCATAGCAAGGCATTGGAAATATATGCGTGACTGTTATCTTTTCGGCACCAGGTAAAGACTTTCCTCTTCTCCCAGGCATTTTAGCACGTGTTTGAAATTGTTTTTATATTGTTTTAAATTTTAAAATTGTGTTTTAAATTGTATATTTGTTTTAATGTTTTTGATTTCTGTAAACTGCCCAGAGAGCTTCGGCTATGGGGCAGTATACAAGTGCAATAAATAAAATAATAAATAAATAAATAAATAAATAAATATGCATGGTGCTTCAATACAATATTGGTACCATAAGGTTTGGTGAAATTGACATACAAACTGACAGCAATACATGGTGCTCTAAAGGCAGACAAATTTGCCTTGGTGTGGTTCCCATTCATAGCCTATGTTTATAGGAAAGAAAATAATAATAAAAAACCCCACCCTATTATGCTAGTATTTGGAATGAGTAACACCATATGCATGTTTAGCATTTAACAGACAACCTTGATGTGTCTGAAGTACTACAGGTCACAGCAACTATCAATGAAAGGAAAGCAAACAAACAAACAAACAAATGATATGTCTCCTAAGTTATACCACGTTGGGGGAGGGGAGAGAGTAGTTGAGGGAAGAGAGGAGGAGAAGGTAGCTGGGATTTTCTCTTAGATATGCTGAATACTTAACCGGTAAAAGAGTTATATCTATGTGATTAGTAATATCTGCTGAATGTTACTGAGACAATATGTATTTTATTTTGAAAAAGTTTTATATATATAAACAGAATACTATTGTGAATTAATATCTATTAAATAATATAAACAACTTTTAATTCTGTTTGTTATTAGAGGTTCAAATATTTGATTAATCTAAAGTCCCTAAGAAAGAGCACCGCTCAAAATGCACATACATACATACTTTTTAAAACTCTCGTGCCTCTGGTCTTTCTCTTGCTCTTTTAAACTCTTATTAGTGCTTATATAGTTAGCTTCTTGTTTCAGATTATTTTAAAGAAAATAAATACTGCCGTGCATTATTTACATTTCTAGCAATTTGTTCTTTTTATATTCCCTTTTAGACTGCCAGATTTGGACAGTGGCTGTAGCTCAGGGATAAAATCAGGATTTGCATGCAGAAGGTCCTAAGTCTACCCTTGGCATGTCCAAGTATAAGATCTCATGATAGCAGGACTGGGTAATACCCCTGCGTGAGGCTTTGGAGAGTTTCAACTGACCTGGCCTCCAAGAGGTCTTCTGTATCTTTAAAAGTTGTGCAGGGGGAAGGGAGAATTCCACTTTGTGGTGTTTCTCATTACAATGTTGCAAGAACACCTGCACTTGGCTAACTTTCTCTTCTCCTAAAGATACAGGATCAGTCTCAGGCCCTGAACCTGGCAACCCTACTCCACATAGAGTGCATTACAGTAATCCAGTTTGCAGGTTACTAGTGCATGGACAACAGTGGTCAGGCTATCCTGATCCAGAAATGGCTGCAGCTGTCTAACCAGCCAAAGCTGGTAAAAGGCACTCCTAGCCACTGAGGTCACCTGGACCTCTAGCGACAAAGATGGATCCAGGAGCACCCCCAGACTACAAACCTGCTTTTTCACAGGGAGTACAACCCCATCCAAAGCAGGCAACTGACCAATTATCTAAGCTTGGGAAGCACCAACCCATAGTGCCTCTGTCTTGCTAGGATCCAGACTCAGCTTATTGGCCCCCTCATCCAGCCCATCACCGAGTTCAGGCAGCGGTCAAGGGCTTGCACAGCCTCTCCCAATTCAGATGTTATGGAGAAATAGAGCTGGGTGTCATCAGCATACTGCTGACACCTCTTTGCAGTATTAATGCCAAGATCCTTTTCTAAGTTAGGCTTTTGTTGTTCTTTACAAGTGCCCTTCCCATTGCAGAGACCAGGAACCTGTGGCCCTGCAGAAGCTGTTGGACTTCAGCTCCTCTCTGCCCTAGCCAGTATGGCCAGTGGTCAGGGATGAGAGGTGTAGTCCAATAACATCTGGAGGGTCTGAGCAGAGCTTATAAAAGTTACTTTTTTGAACTACAACTTCCATCAGCCCGATCCAGTGGCTATGCCGGCTGGCGCTGATGGAAGTTGTAGTTCAAAAAAGTAACTTTTCCAAGTTCTGGGTCTGGACCATAGACTACCCATCCCTACTATATAGGATACCTCCACTGGCACTTATTGGCCATGTTTACTAAATGTAGCTGCCATATTCAGAAGCAATACTGGATGCTTTGAACAAGTAAACAAGCATGTGGTCCACAAATCTCTTTCCTACAAAACTGTACTGCCACTTCCCACCCCAAAGCATCTGCTTAAGAAGCCACTTCCATCTGCACAATTACAGACCTACCCAAGAGAGATTAGTCTTGATCCCTTTGTCTCTTTTGTGCCCTTTTCCCCATGCCTTGCCCAGCCTTTCATCCTGGTCTGTAGCTAAAGTGTGTCATTTCCCCCCTTGCATTCTCTCCAGAAGCCCCAATGTCCACCCTGCTTGGTCCCAATTGACTGTGCCTAATGTTGTATCTAATGTTGTATCTGTCTGACCTGGATTTCAGTCCTTTCTGCTTTTCTTGGATGCCTGTCTGGAATTCAGTCCAATAGTCTGAACACTGATTCACCAACAGCCTACAGCCTAAAAATGATTGAGATCGTTATCCTGAAAATGCTTTTATGCAAACCACATTGTAATTTCTCCCCCCCACACACATGAATATTTTTAAGCTCTGTGTGATGGCTGACTCTGGCATGCTCCCATTCTTTAGACATGGCAGTTCACCACAGGGAGACTTACATCTAGGGCCATAGTAGGATCTACCTAGCTATTGGCTCAGCCAATAACACTTTAAGGTTGAAGACCACAGAAGCCTCAGGCACTAGTTTGTCTGTGGAGGTTCATTGCTATTGCCCAGCAAGGAAGACCTCAGCATTTCCAATTCCAGGTGCAGAGGAAAGCGGTAGAGAGGCTGCAGGCTGGGATTAAACCTCTTCTCCCAAAAATGTTCAAGGGAAAAGGGTAGCAAGTCATCCCGCTACAGTTCACTCTCCATTTACCTAATTAGTGAAGCAACATATTTTTGTTAGTTAAATCACAAGGAGAGCAGTGGATTGTCAGTTGCTCTCCAGATCTCCGTCGAGAGTTTATTTATTTGTTTGTTTGATTTTTCTATCCCATCTTCCCTGAAAGGGGCAGGCATGGTTTCCCCCCCCTCCATTTTATCTTCACAGCAACCATATGAGGTAGGTTCAGCTGAGAGATAGTGACTAGCATATGGTCACCCAGTGAGCTTCATGGCTGAATGGGGATCTGAACCCGAGTCATCCACCGAGTCCTAGTCCAACACTGTAACCAGGAAACCATACTGATAAGGTTACAGCAGGGAAATGAGGCAGTGCATTGTAAGGAGCCCCTGGAATTGTTGGGTGGCTGACCCAAGTAGTGAACCATTGAACATTAGTTGGCAACCTTCTCATTAAAGGAGACTGACTCTATCTACCCAGGCTCACATTTGACCTTTCTGGGCAGGAGGCATATAAAAGGCTTTGTTTTCTCTCTGACCCTTGCTTGAGAAATAAAGTTTTGTGGGTTGGTCTTGTGTTTCTGGTCTTGCTCTTTGGTAGGAATGGGGGCAAAAAATCAATTCAGTTCTCATTTAAAGCTGAATTTATCAAATTTGCATTTTCTGGAACCAAATGAGAACCAAAATGCAGCTGTTCTTCAAAATTTGCACTTATCCAAATTTTGTGATGCATTTTTTTCGAACCATACAGTGCTTACAAAACTGCATATATTAGGAGAAGAGGTGTATAAAATGCATATATTAAAATAGCACACAAATGCATTATATCAGGAGAAATTGCTTGCAAAACCGTCTACATTAGTCAAAACTGCAGACCCAAACTGTTTATTAGGAGAAATTCACACTAAAATAACAAATAATTTTTGTATTTTTAAAAAAAAAAAACCCACAAATTGCTGCAGAAATCTGGAGAACTGAATTTAAGATTAGAAAAATGAGAAACTGAGAGAACAGAAATTGACAGATTCTTCCATCCCTACTCTTTGGTCCTGCCTCCTGGTTTGTTCTATCAGCATGTCTTCTGATTTGCCCCCTGATCCTGCTTGTTTTCTGATCCTACCTTCTGGTTTGGTTCTCTGATCTGGATTGTTCTTTTGTCCTGACCTTTGACTTTCTGATGCCTCCTGGCTCACCTTCACACTTCTGTCTATGGTCTATCCCTGACATGCTACCACAGATTTGTTTTGCTTCTTCCCTAGCACTGACTGACTGATGGTAGAAGGGATCTATGTCCATGGGGGAGGGGAGCAGATAACACACCAGAGAAGAAATTGATGGGAGAAACTGGATTTACCCTTCCTCCCAGTAGGATAAAGGCATTGTGTAGAATGGGAAGGGCCATGGTAGAACATCTGCTTTGCATGCAGAAGGTCCTAGATTCAATCCCTTGCATGTCCAGGTAGGGCTGGGAGACACCTCTGCCTGAAACCCCAGAGAGCCACTGCCAGTCAATGTGGACAATGCTAGGCTAGATGGACCAACAGTCTGACTTAGTATAAGGCAAACATATCTCCCACCTAAAAAAGGTAAAGGTGTCCCCGCACTTGTAGTGCAAGTTGTTTCCAACTCTTAGGGTGATGTCTTGCGACGTTTACTAGGCAGACCGTATATATGGGGTGGGATTGCCAGTTCCTTCCCCGGCCTTTCTTTACCCCCCAGCATATGCCGGGTACTCATTTTACTGACCACGGATGGATGGAAGGCTGGGTGGACCTCAACCCCTTTTACCAGAGATTCAACTTCCTCCTTCCATTGGAATCGAACTCCGGCTGTGAGCAGAGCTTTTGGCTGCATTACCGCTGCTGAGTGAGTGCTGTGGGTGCCACCCTTTCAAGTCTTTTTTCTCCACATGAGATAGAAAGACAGGTCACACACACCTTGCTTTTCCAAGGAATCTGAGCCTTGAGAAGCACATAGAGATGAAAGAGGAAGTGGAAAAGAGTATCACTCTTCCAACTTCCTCCTTCAGTTTTGTGTACTTTTTATGGGAGAAAAAGGTAACCATTCCCTCATCACCTCATGAGCCAGAAGGCAATAAGTGGGAGGGGGGCTAAGATACTTCATGGGCACCAGAGAAGGACCTTAAGGATGTTGTTTTGCTCACCCATGCCATGCTGGTGACCCCTGCACTACAACCATCCACCACAGTACTTGGGAAGAAAATGCTTTTTAGGGCTACTCTAAATAAGAATAAAATACAGTACAACTTCTGTTCCGAACATTGCAGATAACGTGAGGAAATACATGAGGGAGGGAGGGAAGGAGAGACTTCAGTGGATGGGCTTTTCCTCATCACCCAGGCTCATCCCTACATTTCTTTTATGTCTTAATATGTGTTTACAGGCAAAAGTCCATGTTAGCCACAAACTGTTTTCATATAGCAAGACCACATCAACGGAGATATTGCAGGTTTGTTAATATGAAATATATGCAGATAACAGTAATACTATGAAACATAACGTGATTTGGGAAACCCATTTTACCCTCAGAGAGTTTAAAGAAAATAGTGCCTATGAGACTCTTACAAGTTTATCATTTTCAAAACTGTTCCTGCCATCAAAAAAGAAAATACTACTATAGGTTTTGGGTGGCAATAAAGTTTAATGTTGCAAAATATCACTCTTTGAAATGGAAGGTAATTTGTTGACTGTCTTCATTTGTCCTGTCTCCTGTTTTCCTTCCCAGTAGGACCTAATTTTGTTTAGTAAGCGCAAGCTGGATGCAAATGTTTATTAAATGCATATTCAAACCCTGCAGTCTCAGGCAAGCTGCTGCAGTGCCCACTTTTTGCAGCTTAGCTACCGTAGGTGCCTTAGCAACTACTTTTTCCCAAGGGCTTCCCATAATGAAGAAGTCAATGACCTGTAAATTACAGCTAAAACACTCAAGCTGGTCTTGCAGACGAATGCTTTTGATTATAGTCTATAGTGTACAGAGTTCAATTTCTATTTAAAACAAAGAAGTTAGATTCTTTTTTAACAAAATGTGGGATATGCTACTAAAGGGGGACGAGGTAAAGAAAGAAAAGTTCAAACTTTTAGTGCATGGCAAGAGAAAGAAAACTTAAAAAATGAGAGACATTCAAAGTGCTTCCAATAGTTGCACTGGATACAATGGCATCTTATATGCTCACACAATATTGGAAGTAATATGTGAACACAGTGGGACTTGCTTCTAATACACATACGATTGTTCTGTATGGCCATAACTGAGTGGTGGATTTATGCACACCAAAGTCCAGTTGACATCAATGGGACTTAAGCAGTCCTAACTCTCTACACTGGATTGTAGCCTATAAATACTATTGTGATGATGACCATACGCCAGCGATCCTGATGGAAATGCTTCAGAGAACTACAACCTGAAGCTAAATTTCTCACAATGTTCCATGTCTTGTATTTCTCAATTTTTCCACAACGAACAACTGTGATTGATCACCTTTACCTTTTATGTTAGATTACCCTCTTGCCAACCGTCTGCAGCAGTTTAGTTAGCCATAAGTCATTAGCATATGAAGAGAATTTTGGGGGTTCCCAAAACCATTTGTAAAAATCCAAGACAGTTTAACTAACCATGAGCATGCAACATTTTGGTTAAAATGGTTTAAAGATATGGGGTGGGTGGGTCAGTACTATCATCCTGCTTACAGCAGAAAATTTCCCCTTTTCCTTCACGTGGATGGAAAAGAAAGTAGAGTTTCTGTGGGCGTATATGTTCTTCCCTTTTTCTCAGACCTATAGTTTCTCAGATGTAGTTTTTTACATCAGAATAACATCCATCCCTGGGCATGATAATGTGTCTTTCATCACCTTTGGATACAACAGTGATTTTTTCTCTGTCCCTTACAACTGGGCATGCCGACATTTTAGGTATGCCACTTCTTCTGCATTATCTTCTTCAATAAGTCATCCATAACTTGAGATGAGAGATGGCGTAGGGCAGGTTGATTGAATTGTACTAGGATTTGCTACAACTATGTTTTGGAAAAAGATCAATACAGGGGGAGAAACCAAAGACCTAGGGGAAAAACAAGCTATTATTTTTAAGAAAGATTGACTGTTAACTGGTTGGCCAACCTGTGGCATGGATGGGTGGGGCTTTGCGGGGGGGATAGTAAGGGTTTGTAGTTCTCCTAAGCAGGAGGGGCTGTAGACCTGTTTGTGATGTGTAAGATCTTCATCCTTCCCCTGTTGTACTACTGCCAACTCCCCAGCCCAACAGGTTAAGGGAAAAACTACACCAACGCTCAGAAAGCTATATATGTACTAAAGTAGCCCAATATAAATTCCCCTTCCCACGTGGCACATTTCCTGAAAAGGTTGGCCGCTGCTTCTATAAGAACCTAGTGAAGCTGCCTTATACTGAGTCAGACCACTGGCCCATCTAGCTCAGTATTGTCTACACCAACCTTCCCCAACCTGGTAGCCTCCAGATGTCTTGGACTACAAGTGCCATCATTGCTGACCATTGGCCATAGTGGCTGGAGCTGATAAGAAATGGAGTCCAAAACATTTGGAGGGCACCAGTTTGGTGAAGGCTAGTCTACACTGACCAACAGCAGTTCATTGTTTCAAACAGGATCCCACCCCCACCTTACCTGGAGAGACCAGGTATTGCTGGGATTCAAGCTCAGCTTATTTTACTCATCCATCCCACCACTGAATCCAGGCACCAGTCCAGGACCTGCACAGAACCTCCTGATTCAGATGTTGTAGAATAATAGAGCCGAGTGTTATCAGCATACTGATGGCAAAATGATCCAAAACTCCTAATAACCACTCATAAAATAAAAAGATCTACCCTTAGTCAAAGTATTCACCTTAGAGGTGAAGCACAGCTTTCCAGGACTGGGTTATTACATGGATGTAAGCCTGTTGAAATTCCTTCAGTATAAGTATGCTTACATGGATCACAGCCTAATAGTACTGTTTTGCATTTTAAAAAAGGATGACTAAGACAATTCTTTCAGTCTGAGCAAGAGAAAGGGAAAAATTATTGCAGGAATCCACAAATAGAACATGTCCTTGAAAAACAGGAGGAATTTTTTCAACAGTGACAATCATCTGGAGACCTAATAATGGTGCACTAAGAACTGTCAATTCACTGTACAAACACCTATCAGATTAAATGATTTAATCTCCATCAATTATTCCCTTAGCATTTACCTAGCAGCAGGAGACTATTAATATCTTATGATAGCTTTCCCCTCCACTGACATTTCTCTTAATTAGTCTTTTTTTAATGAAAGTAGTTCATTGAAGGAGCCAGATTGATGGTCTCCAAAACATACAATTGATCTATGATGGGTGTGCAAAAGAGCATATTAATGCCACACATAGGAACTATCCAGTAAAACATATAACACAAAAGTATTTTTTTGAAATTGCATATAAGGTTCCTTGAGCTGTGAAAAGGCAGAACAGACCTATTGTGATGCAATAAAAGCCCAATGTCTTCTTTAGCTTCACTGAACCTAATGACCACAAGCAAACCTATTTTTAGATACATAGTTACATATACAAGGAATTATAAGATTTTTACTTTCCACCTTTCCTAGTTTCAGTGGGTTTACAGCCAGTTATAATCATTCCTAGATAAGGATAGCCTGGGCGCAGTGGTCCATACTCTGGTAAGCTTCTGCCTGGATTATTATAATGAGTTATATTGGGGTGGAATCTAACTGTAGCCGATAATACAAAGTTCTAATATTTAACTCTTTAAGGATGACGTTAATATACAGGCTGTTTTTTTCAGTATCATTTAAGTAATGATAGGGTGATTGTGATCATAAAAAATCCACCTTCAGTCAGGGAAAGTCTTCATTGAGCAGACTTTTGGGGGTTCGTCCAGATGAGGCTTTTGTAGTGCACCTGCCCTGCCTTATTCACTGAATTTCTCAGAGGATCCTATTCTTAAATTGCTCCTGTTCTTAACACAAGCTATCATTGTTTAGATGGAGGTTATTTTCTGTCATGTCACAAATTAAAAAAAATAAGATAATTTCCCAAAACAATCCTGTGGGGGGGAAGCACAGCTTGGGCGGGAATTCCCCCTCTCCCTGGCTACAGGCCTGGCTACAGCCTGGCTACAGGCTACAGGCCTGGTGCACATATTTTAAGATCAACAGAGTCTCTGTTTCACACTCCACTGTTAGGGTAGGCTTGTTTGGTATTGCAGGACAGAGTTTTGTCCACAGCAGTGCTCTGTTAAATCCTCATCTGATAAATACATGAGATGCCAGCACTATTCAGTGCCAAGTGATGATGTATATTCATGCGTTGTTGGTTTCTAATGAGCATGTTTTAGCCTTTAACTAGTGGCAGCTGGTGCCTCTTGGGACTGGTCAGGCAGAAGGGAGGGAGACCAATAGTAGGAGGAGCCAGAGCCAATGACAGTCAGAGCCAACTAATTCTAGTTTAGCCCCCATCCTCCTTCCTGCTGAGTTCTACAAGGGCAACACTGAGACATAAGAGGAGGAAGCTGACAGGTAGTGCCACTCCTTGGGCTGGTTGTAAGTGAGAAGGCAGGCTGACGGGGAATAGACTGAGGTTGGTAGATCAGCCTCCACTGCCTTCATCTCTGTTTAGCTTTTTAAGCTGTCTTTGCTTGTGTTTTTAAGACTTGTTTTTAAAATAATAAAAAAACCCTAGTAGTTGCTTATAATTTATTTATATTACACCCCACTCAGATATTAGTATCAGTGGAGGTCAGGCTACACATATTTTGAATGAATGAATAAAAAGACTTGTAACCCATAATCATTTGAACTTAGGGCACAGATAGTGACGCTGCAGCCCTCCAGATTTTGTTGGACTCAAATTCCCATTAGGCACAGCCAGGATGTCATGGATAATGGAAGTTATGGTCTAGCAATATCTGAAGGTCTAGAGGTTCCCCACCCTTGTCTTAAGAAAATTACTGTGGTTGTGCAGACAAGGAGGAACATTAAATGGGCATTTATGCATGCTCTCCCTTTAATGCACACTGTTGAGTTGACTGCTTAAGAAATTTAACTTGTGCATAACTGTCTTCATTGATAATTTCTTCTACACAGCTTAGAGGTTTTTGTTTCTTCCTTTTTTTTACAATCAAGTGGTATATCAATTGTGGTAAATAAATAAAACCAAAAAGTTATGGGGCTTTGAGTGTGAGCTGAAGGCATCTTCTTTTGCAAGATGTACCATAAACTAGAGTAGGAAAAACTCTTTTTATCAATATCAAAACATGCTCTGTAAGTACGATCAATACCGTGATCTCAGTTGGTGAGATGCTACATGCCAAGAGGATATGTGAATTCCAAGAAGCCCTGATGTCAAGAAAATGAAAGAAAACATCTGCTGTGGTAGAGCAGGCTAAACACAGAGTAAAAGTATGTCTGGAATAACACAGAGATGGTTATTTCATCTCACCATCATTAGCATTGTGATTCAGAAAGAACCACTACACTCAACTGACATCCCTTAAGGACTGTGAAGCAGAAGCATCAGAAGCTGATGTAATTTTGTGGTTGTGACTTAGGGCCATTTCTCACTTGGCTGTCTTAATGAAGGAACATGTTTATTCACATGGAATTATGCAGAAGGCTTTCTTCCATGATGATAGCTAGTATAGGCATCAGTGGTCAGTGATTCTTTTCCTGGTGCCTATTAAGCAAGAGCATTGCAGTTAGTGAAGGAATCGCTAAATTGCTTGATATATCTAGGAAATTGCTTTGTCCACAGAAGTATTTAATTATTATATCCCTGTAACAAGGAAACATGCAGAAATGTTAGAAAGCAAGACTCACATACATTAACCTGCCTGGATTAGTAGTGTTCACACTGTTTGGGACAGAAAAGGATTTATCACCTGAGGGTGCCCATGAACCCATCTTTGTCATTAGAGATGTAGGTTGCCTCTGTGGCAGTGGTGGCTGGTGCTCTAGGACAGAAGGGAAGAAGGCAGGGAAGCCAACAGTAGGCTGAGCAGGGAGAGCCAACTCATTCTAATTTTGTCCCCATTTTCCAACCTATATGGACAGCACTGAGACTAAGGTAGAGGAGGAAGCTGACAGTCAGGCCACTCCCTGGACTCAGGGATGGACAAACATGGCACTTTTTATTTCTCTCAGTTTCTCATTTTTTCAATCTTAAGTCTGGCTCTTTACATTGCCACATCAGTTTGTATTTTTTTTTTAAAAAAAAAAGTTCTCATAAAATTAATCAGAATTTTAGTGTGAATTTTTCCTATTCCACACATTATTTATTTTTTCCTAATATACACATTTTTGCAAAGCATTTTCTCCTAATATAATACATTTAAGTATTTCTCTCTCTCTCTCTCTCTCTCTCTCTCTCTCTCTCTCTCTCTCTATCTATCTATCAAGTTCCCCATCCTCTCTAATGGACCAGCCTCCATGGCACAAGGTACCTTCTACCAGCTTAAGCTGTTGACCCATAGGCATGACTGTCACTAGAGTTTCCATCAAGCCTGAAAGCAAGGAAGAGCAAAGCAGGAGTTAAGTTGCTTTGCGGAGTCTTGCAGAGAGCCTTGGCACGGCGGTCAAGGCCAGCACCTGCTGCTGCCAAGGCAACACAAGAGAGATAAAGGCTGGGCAGCTTTACCAGCCTTCTGTGGGGGTAGCAGATCTGTGGATGTTTGTAGTTCTGAGTGAAAAGCAGCTCTAGCAAGTAGCTTGTGGCCGTGAGGGAAAGTGAAACCGCTTGTATGCTGTAAGCCTTAATGTCTGAAGTAAAAAGATTCTTAAACCAAGTTTTTTGTCTATGGATTTCTGGACGTCTTGCTCTTCAGTAGTAACGCGCTGGACACGCAAATTACCGCACATACCAACATAAGCATGGTTTTACTTGGATAGAGATAGGCTGGCCCCAGTGATTCATCAATAAATCCATCACTTTTCTTCCTCTTATAGCCTGATTCTAGATAGGACTGTGTGGGCTGTACAAGCAACCATTGTTTAGGGGCAGCATTGAAAAATCATGATCTTATAGGGGCACCCTGGATAGGGCCATCAATAGTTGATTAACAATTAGGCAGGTTTGCTTATTAACAGAACAGAATTATTTATTGATGTTCACTCTATATGAGCAAATCATTAGGAGATAGTTGAGAATATCTCTGTGTTTTTGAGCCAGATACCAATCAAAACACACACTCATCTCATGCTAAATGGAAAAGGGAGAAATGTGGGGGGAGGGAGAGAAAGAGAGACAGCAGGGGAGAGAGAGAGAGAGAGAGAGAGAACAGCACGTAGAAGTCTGGAAAAGACAGATACAGGGAGAGAGCACACACTGTGAGATGGTTTGAGCACAGCTTGGGGGGGTCAGAACCATTGACTGCTTTATAGGACTGCCTTTTGGCTCAACCAATGCTCAATACGTTTATATTTAAATAAGACAAATATCACCAAAATGCCATAAGTCTCCATGCTCTCACCCAAAGAAAACTAGGCATTGCTGCCACTGGAAATGTTTCACTCACTGCTTGGGAAAATGTGGAGCATGCAACAAATATCTTCCTCCTAAACCCTGGGCATATGAACTGTCTTTGTATTTATAAGAATATTTCCAAAATGGCAATCAGCTAAGCCAGCAGTGAGATGATATTAACTAACAGACAAAAAACGTTGTGGTTTAAGAACATACCTATAGCCCACAGATATTTCTATCCAACTTTAAAAAGCAGGGAAATTGCGCAGCTATAGTGAATGTACCAGGGGAGCAGGAGACCTGACCTCCTCTCTGAGATATTGGACTGCCCTACAAATGTGGCAAAATGCAAACACAATTTGGGTTGGTCTTTCACAGTCCAAACCACTTGCTGTGTAGCTTGGAAGAATTTGGTGCCTCTGAACATATGGTGAGCAGTGGCAACACCTGCCATCTCCAAAGATGGAGAATTACATTTTTGTATGTTCGTTGGTGTTCTTCTTACTTTACTTCTTTCCTGTGTTACTAATGTTTCTACCGAGAATCTAATCTAGAAAATTTTATTTCCCTCATTATTCGACCTAGAAATCTGTGTCAAATTTATTTTTAATAATTTCAAAGCCTTTTTATTGGTCAATGTCATATGATGGTAAAGACAGCCTTTTGTGTTTCAAATTGGAGGTTATGTTCTATTTCTATTTTGGGTGCATTAACACTTGAATCTGAAACTGCAGTTTGATGTAAAATCAGATTGATTACAATATGTTGCTACGTCAGCAATGACTTTAGCTGTTGGAAAATTTAACATTGCAGAATGTGAAAAATCCACGCTGGTTATAGTATACAGCCACTCTCATGGCTGTATAATATCTGATGATACAATAATCAAAACTACTATCAGTTAATCATACGGCTTGGTTGTCTCCTGGAAGAGAAGAGAGAGCAGGAAATTACAACAAAAGGGGGGAAAAGAGCCAGTTGCACTCAGAGGCAGCTTGCAGTATGCACAACCAGTGGACATTTTCAAGCCAGGAAATGAAACAATAGCGGTTTTCCACTCTACTCAATACACCATCCACAGCTCCTCCTGAACCACTCTTAAATCTGACTCCCATTTTATCTTAGAGGCATAGTTGCATCCCAGGATGTTCTGGTCATGTATGAAATAGCAGAAATATATAGAAGGATGGCTCACTTGGGACAGCTCCAAGGGATGTACAGCACTGAGGAAAAGTTGTCAGGGATCAAGGATTGTAAAATGGTTACTCCAGCCTTCCGAAAAATGTCTTGACATTTCCCAATGAAAATAAACAGAGGTAGAACTTAGAAAAGCCAACAAAAGAACACAAGAAGGGAGCCCAAAGCCCACTGCATCCAGCATCCTGTTCTCTCAGTGACCAAACAGATGATTATGGGAAACTTGCAAGCAGACCCCAAGCACCACAGTACTCTCCTCACTTGTGATTCCCAGCAACTGCCTCTGACAGTGGAGGTAAAACACAGCCATCATTCACTGCCAAGGTATATTAGGAAGAGGCAGGATACTAAAATCTGCCTATAAGGATGAAAAGGTGCTCAGCTGTCTGACTGGTTGTATTTCCTCCCACCCATCCATACAAATAGATTATATCTGTACTGTTTTTTATTGATATTGTAGTTTTACTGTATATTATACAGCCATGAGTGTCAGCATGGATTTTTTGCATTCCCCAATGTTAAATCGAAAATACCCCCCATGCCATTCTGATGCTTTCCATATGCTCATTTCAAAACAAAACCTTACAAAACTTATAGTCCTGAACTCAGAAACACTTGCTTAACAAGCCTTTAAATTTTCATGGCAATACACAAAACAGTCAGAGAGAATCAAGAGTTCAAAGTGTAAGAAGAGAGAGAGAAAAACCAGACCCCTTTTGAGCTTCTTTCAGTCAGAGTTCTCATAATCGGTAGGAATTATTTAAAAATCAGCTTTGTTCACAGAAGACCTGTAAGCCTGTTACTGACTTTGCCCCATACTCTGACCTTCATCTTATGCAGTTTAAAAGTTAAAAAATGCCTGGCTGATTTTTAATTAAGAAATTTTGGCTTGAACTCAAAAATAGTGCTCAGTAAGAACCAACGGTCAGTGTTCTTCTAAAAGTCAGACTCACATCTGCTAGGCTTGTCCAATCAGGGGGCTACACCCACATGAGACCTTTATTTCACTTTAGACAGTCATGGCTTTCCTCAAAGTATCCTGGGAAGTGCAGTTTGTGAAGGGCACTGAGAGGAGACTTCTATTCCCCTGACAGAGCTCCAGAGGCCAGAGTGCTTTAACAGTCAGCCACTCTGATTGAAGGTCTGTGAGGGGAACAGGGCATCTCCTAGCAACTCTCAGCACCCTTCACTAACTACACTTCCCAGGATTCTTTCCAAGAAGCCATGGCTATTGAAAGGGAAATAAAGGTCTGATGTGGCCAGGGACAGCTTTGGTTTAAATTTGGGTGGGAGGCTACATGTACCTGTTGTAAAAGAAAAATGTGGAGGAAACCCTGAAAAAAGTGATACTGTTCACAACGTTTTCCTTTTGGAAACGAAAGGGGCTTCCCCTCTGCCCAGTGCCCACCCATCCTAACTCCTCCCCCTCCCCCTTCCTTCCTCTCCCTCCCCTTCCTCCCCTCCTCCTCCCCTACCTGACCTTCCCCCAGGTCAGTTTCAACTATCCTAAGCATCATTGTACAGGAGTAAATCCCAGTGAACTCTAAAAGCATGCATATGATCAAACCTGCCCTCCCCTCCTCCTATGCCCTCCCTCTTGCCCCTTCCCTCCCCCTTCCTTCACCCCTTCCTTCCCCAACTGTTCCAACAGCTTTTATATAGTTGCTTCCTCCCTGCTGAAACAAGATCAGCACAGCACATGTCTTGTTTCTGTTATTTGGGCTGACTGCAGGTGTTGCCACCACTCACTATATGCTCGGAGGCACATGTTACCTAATTCTTCCAAGCTACACAGGAAGTGCATTGGACTGTGAAAGACCAATACAAATTGTGTTTGCATTTTGACAAATTTGTAGGGCAGTCCAATATCTCAGAGAGGAGGCCAGGTCTCTTGCTCCCCTGGTGCATTCAGTATAGCTGCCAGATTTCCTGGCTTTTAAAAGTTTGATAGAAATATCTGTTAGGTACATTCTTCAACTGCAAGTTTTTTTGCCTATTAGTGAGTATATTGTGGCACACCACCCTGATATTGTATGAGATGGTGGCAGATAAATACTTCCATAAAATTAATAAAGAAAATATTTGGCTGTACTGTGTTTGAGAAGTTCTTCAAAGCTTTTCAGAAAGGGATGGATCCCTAAATGTGTTTGCACATACGCATGATGGGTCTGTTGAACATACACAGTAGGGAAAGAACATCATTCTTGAATATGGGGTGCTTTTTACTGTGATACAGGGGACTGGGTGGAAACAGAGCCTGCATTAGCAGCACCCAGCATCTACAGGCAGCTACCAGAGCCCTAGTGCATGCCCAGGGTCCACCACTAACACCTGCCCTGCCCTGTCTTACTCTTGCAGGTGTGTACGTGAACCACCCATTTTAATTTCTCACAATGCCCACAATGTAGTGTAGCTCCATTAAAATGGAAAAGTTAGCCCCACTGGGCTAGTTACCCAGTGCAGACCACAGTGCTGCTGCTACTCCCACTGTCTCCACTGTCCACGGCAGAAGGTCCACTACTATAGTAGGGGACTACCAAATAACATTTGCTGAGTTTCCCCTAAAAACTGGTGCTAACCTTGGGTGGACATGGAACCTTACTCTACCCAAAGGAAACATTTCCTCTGTTTCTGCCTCAGCACTGTGCTAAGCCCTCAGGTGTCTATTAGCAAAATACACCAAAAGAGGAAATTTTATTCCAAAGGAGGAAAAAAAGAAGGAAAGGAAATCCACTTGTTCTCAGGAGAACTTTCAACACAGACTTCTGTGTGTCAGTTTTACTCCCAGAAGTATTTTCAGTGCAGAGAGCAATTGCCATTTTCGTTCTGAGGATCTGAAGCCTGCTTAGCTCTCTCCTCATATGACTAGTATTTTTTTTTAGAAGTCATATGTAGCTTTGCTAAGATCTCATCACTATGTGTGCAATAAATATTGTTTTGAAGATAACTCTTAAGGCTTGTTTGGGGGATCTTATTTATAGCCTGCTTTAAGAGAAGCAAGCTTTCATAAAATACAGAACATTGAGGCTTTCCTTCCCTTAAGCACTGCTGTTTGCTAATTTTCTGGCATCAGGCCACATTGGAAATTACAGTTGTAGGTTTCAGTCTGTCAGTGTGTTGTAAATATTTTAAGCAACTCTAGCCATTTCCATCTGGATCTTTGTACTTGGCAGTTTTTTAATAATCAACATTTTTTTCCTCCCCTCTGAAGTGAATTAGAGTATGAGAGTGCTAACATTGCAGATGCTTTTTCTGAAGTTTAGGGGCCTCTGAAATTAAGTATGTTTGACGGTCAAGTAAAGCTTTGGGTTGAAACCAGATGATCAGCAGGCTTTGTTTGTTTGTTGGTGTGCAGTATCACCCTTACACACTGAGACTGCATAATAAAACTTTGTGCACACTGATGGCTTTACTTTTTTACATTTCAGGTTCGAATACTAGCATGATGTGCACAATTGTTTTAGAGGGAAGTAAATATATCAGCTATAGATTTAAGACTTTTAAGGCAAAAGTGGGAAAGTTTCTGATAGGAAGGTATGAGCCAGGCAGTCCAGTGATGGGAAACTGTTTCAAATTTAGCCTCTGTGGCATGGTTGCTACCAAATAATCACTTTGTAGTAGTCTGGTCAGGTTGTCCCTGAAACTATTTGTTTTAGGGGTGAAGAACCCCAGGTCTAGGGGGTCAAATGTGGCCTTGCATGTCTCTTTATTTGGCCCTTAGGACTCTCCCCAGGCTACACCCCTCACTGGTCTGGCTATACACCTTGCTTGAGTGGTTTTGTCTGGCTAGAAGGTGTCATTGAACTCTGATGATGACTATGGCTTGCTGGGATGGAGGATATTAAAGGATATGTGAATGTATGTAAACTAGTCTATTGTACAGAGGTAAAATGTACATTCATTGCTCCACCCACTCTTGCCTCTGACCCTGCCCATCACTGTCATATGGCTGCCAGCAGGTTGACCAGAAGGGAATGCAATCCTTGAACTAAAATACACACCCTGCCCTTGATTTATGTGCTTCTTTCAGGGATGGGGAACTTGTTCCTCACCCCTGGTTTATTTATTTATTTTAAAAAGGCTCTCTGGAGGCTTTGGATGGAAGGCAGAAAAGGGTGAGGGGCAAACAGCTGGGAGCTGCAGGCGGTTGTCTGTTCCAAGCCACCCTGCCTTTCTCTCCCAGAAGTTACCATCTTTCCTGATCCTCTCCCAGACGTTCCAATCCTCTTTTTGACTATATGAGAGACCGAGGGCAATGGGAACTCTTGGTCTGTTCTGTTGTTCTTATGAGATTTTGATTCCCCCCTTGTTCCTTTCTTCTGCTCCCCAAGTTGGTGTGTGCAAGGTGCAAGAAAGAGCGGGAAGTTGGAGCAATCAGACAGAGAACTGGCTCACTTCCTTTGCTGCACTGTTATCCAGGTGGGTCTGCAGTCTGTGTAAAGTGCTGTTGTAGATTTAAAAAAAAAAATCCATGGAAACTCAAAGTATTTAGAATCCATCCACAAAGAGAGCGGACCATGCAGACTTTCAAAAAATCTAGTCTCAAGTCCAGTTTTGGTGAAATTCTCGCCCATCCCTATTCTCCATATTATTCATCACCTACGTGAAACCAAACTCTTTCTGGAAATGGAAGGACTCCTTCCATTAATGGGAAGGCACCTTTAGATCCAATCCATTAAAAATAGCAATAAAAATGTTATAGTAGAACTTCTAATTTAAAACAGGGCCATTGTAACCAGGGATGAAGCATGATCCTAAAGAGAAAATCTAAAAGACCTGGGTGAAAGCAAGCAAGCAAGCAAGCAAGAAAGAAAGATTTGCTTTAAATTCTAGTAAATAGCAGTGACAGAGTGAGGATACAGATAGAGACCACAGCACTGAGGGAGGCTTTTAAAGAACCTTCTCAATGACAATCACCTGGTTGCTATTTTCCCTACTAGGGAAAATTAATGCTCACAGTCTGTGCATATGCAATTTTCACTGTGATTATAGACACACACACACACACACACACACACAGAGAGAGAGAGAGAGAGAGAGAAAGAGAGAGGCTGCCATTTGCCAAATATAAAGAGACAAGAGATCCAGTCACAGATCTCCATTGTCTTGTCTAAACTGGGCATTAGTAAGAAAGAATATCATATGTATTGCTATCCAGTTTTCTTAAACCTCTTGTGCACCTCTGAGGCTACACAAGGTCCAAGACTTAGTAGCTTTCTCAGTTGAATTTCTTGGAGACTCCATTCTGCAATGATGCAAAACTGCAGTGTCACACATACACACACACACACACACACACACACATATTCAAAGGTTACTCCAAAAACTTCCACATGTATAACAAGATCACCTGACATAACTTACGGAAATGACTCCACAACAATAATAGATCTCACTGCAGGCAAAATGTCACCTAATGAAATTAGGCTTCTATCCAAAGGCCTCAACTTCTGCCCAACACCTAGAGAGCACAATATAGCGCAGATGAAATGTGACATCAAAGCATTTGAAAGGAGATGCAGATTGGCTGAATTTTTTTATGATGACTCGAAGAACAACATAGATCTCTACAGTAGAGATCCTCTGCTACAGTTTCTGCCACCTAAAACTTGGACACCGAACATTAACAGGAATCCAGTCCTAGAAACCTTTCTCTTATCAATAAACAGTCATCAACAACCACACATCAACTCCTACTCACGACAACCTTTCCAAAGAAGAAAGAATAGCCCTAAGGAACCTTCAGATGAGAAGGGATGTTGTCATCAAGCCTGCAGATAAGGGTGGTGCTGTTGTGGCACTTAACACTACAGACTATATAGCAGAAGGTCAAAGACAGCTAAAGGATGAAACAACATATAGATTTCTTGACAAAGATATCACCACAGATCTCAATACTTAGTATCATTACATCTATACAAAACCTTACAAGTAGGAAACTTCTTAAAGAGGAAACTGCTGATCTGCTTGTTAATCCAAATCCCACCCCTGAAAGGTTTTACATGCTGCCTAAAATCCACAAAGCCAACAATCCTGGTCGCCCAATTGTCTCAGGTAACACAGCTACTGAAAGGATTTCTCTGTACATTGACTTAAATTTACAAAACGTGGTGCAAAACCTCCCATCATATATCAAAGACACTAAGGATTTCTTGCTTAAAACTGAGTCTTTAAACAAGCAGTATCAATTCCACAACAATACTATACTAGCTACATTATATGTCACTTCTCTTTACACCAATATACCACATAATGATGGGATTCAGGCTTTAAATGAGTTCCTTAACACCAGAGATATGAACAATCCTCCAACGGAGGTTCTCACAACTTTAGCTACGCTAGTCCTGACTTGTAACAACTTTACATTTAATGAAGAACACTACCTGCAACTACAAGGCACAGCTATGGGGACTCGCATGGCTCCATCATATGTGAATCTCTTTATGGGTAAACTGGAACAGGAGATCCTCAAAAAAGCCATCAACAAGCCACTTATATGGTGGCGATACATTGATGACATCTTTATGGTCTGGACAAATGGTAAAGAGAGTTTGGAACAATTTAAAAATTACATCAACTCTATCCATCCATCTATTAAGTTTACATTTAATAGTACAAATGACAATCTGCACATCCCTTTTCTGGATGTCCTTCTCACCACTGAAAACAACAAAATAGCCACTGATCTGTACAGCAAACCCACTTATGCCCACACCTATTTAAACTGGAAATCCTGCCATCCTAGGCATATAAAGAAGAACATTATGTATAGCTTAGCTCTGAGAATCAAACTTATTTGCAACACTGAAGATAAATACCAGAGAAAGATCAGTGAACTTAAAGAACACCTTCTTCTAAGAGGATATTCTCCACATATTATCAATTGCAACATCCAGCGAGCCTCCATTCTGTCCAGAGAAAACCTCCTCCATCATACTGAGGTGTCAAAGAGCAGAGAGCAATGGATTCCATTTGTGGTAGATTTCCATCCAGCATCTCCTAGCTATCACTGAGCAATCAGGGAGAGCTACCCATTGCTGGCAAACTCCGAATATCTTACTAGAGCCATCAGCAGGCCTCCTGTTATAGCATTTTGCCAACCTCCTAATTTGCGCAGACTTTAGGTGAGAGCTGTGCTTAAGCCACCTATCACCAATCCAGGATCTCATCCTTGTCACTCCAAACGCTGTATGACCTGTGTGTACCTCAGGGAGATAGCTACTTTTACAAGCACTAGGACAGGCAGGACATATTACATCAAACAAAACATCACCTGCAGGTCCTGCAACATAATTTACATCATCGAATGCAAAAGACCAGGATGTCATATCCAATACGTAGGAAAAACCACAACTGATTTACTCTCTGGACACATTGGCACCACATGGCCTGAACCTGGAGGACAGTACCACCACTAGTTAGCTTCTGCAAATGAAGCCCCTCTGAGCATTCCATCCTCAAGGCTCTATAACTGCCACCTAGGTAACAGCATTTGTATGTTAGCAGCTGATGAAGGCAGAAGCTGAAACGTTTTGTTAATACAATAAAAACCTCTGTTTTGTTAATCACGATTATGTATATATATATATATATATATCAACCCAAAAATTCAATCCACATTTTTCTTGCTTACTTATCCCTGTTAATAGGTTTTGTAGCTAACCAGACCACATCATCCTAAAAAAGGTGAAGTACCTTGCACATTTGCTGTCTAATCTCTCCAAATAATAGGTTGCACATTTGTTCCAATTCTTCTGATCAAAGATAAAAGTGTATGGTTGAATATAAGTGGTAAAAAATATTAATGTGCATAGAAGGAATCTAAACTCTTCCTTTTCTTGTTGCTCTATCCAAACAGGGCTGTCCCAAGACTTTTTGCTGCCTGAGAAGGACAAGATGCACATAGATCCCAATTCCATGCACAAAAACCAACTGGACTGGCAACTGATGAGGCAGCATTCTCCACCACAGCCTGCTAAAGGGTGTTAGGCAGCTCAATAATTACTGCCCAACAGCCTCTGCCACTTAAAGCAGCTGCTTCAGTCTGGCTAATGCTAATGGTAGGGCTGGCCTTCTATCTAAATGATAAAAGAGATGAAAATATCACAGGAACAGGAACTAAATTTTAAGTGTTACCACTAAAGATCAGTATAGTATCATATATGAATGTACATTTTGCACTCCAGTGCTCTTCCAACCTTCAGTTCCTTTGAAGTCTGCCAGCTGATAATCTAAAATTCTGCCAGAACAGAAATATAATCAATTCCATTAATTTGACATAGAATTTGTGCAACTGGAATCAATCCCTGCTGTTCCTTCGGCATAAAACTATCAATCTGCAATAAATCAGTCTCCATTAAAATGCATATTCGAATCTGAAAATGAAATCTGCACAGTGCAAAATATGTTTAAGTGACTTGCAATAATTTAAACGTTCGTAAGACCTTATTAGTCTTTTTGTAACAAATAACTCTCAGATGAATCATGAACTCTTACATTCTGTTTTATGTTGCCCTGTCTATCTGCAAGGATAAGACTCATTCACAATATTTGTGGTTCAGCTCAATGAAACAAAAGGGGAATGGAACAATTACCATCTCCAAACTCCTTGCTTAAAACAAGGATGGCAGAATGGACAATCTTCAGTATAGACTCTCCATTCTTCAGTTGAGTATTTGGAGCAAAGAACTGAACTGTTTGGGGCTTGGGGGAAACTGTGATTTCTCTCGATGAATACCAAAGACTGGAAACGACCTCAAGGCAGCAGACAGGTGATAGCAGTCACTTGACTGAAAGGGCAGCATAAAAGATTGTGCTGCTACTTACTTCTTGTCCACTAGAGATTTTTAATGGATGCAGACATGCCTCCAAAATATATTATTCTGCATTACAGAACTGCAGTGAAGGTGCCACATTTATTAAGAAGCCTAGTAGATCCATTGAAGATTTTTAAATGCTGATTCCACCCAGGGTCTTTTTTTTCATAAGCTTCTTCTTACATTGCTCAGGCCAGAATTTGATTCCCTTGACAAAGTGATTTAAAAAACCAGACAAACTTGAGATTCATGCTAAAATGGGAGCAAACACTTTGCATTTGCCTTGTTTTGTTTTCCATAACTAGCTCTAAACTGAAAAACTCTGTTACAAAAACAAAGCCAGGCACAGGTCTCATCCAGAGCTTGGAAGATTACTTTTAAAAAGTAATAAATTACAGTTACAATTACTTGGCCCAAAAAGTAGTAATTACCGTTACAATTACAATTGCTCTGAAAGTAACTGATTACTTTACTTTTTCTCAAAAGTAATCACTACAATTACATTTCAGTTACTTTTAAAAAAAAAACTCCTACAAGGTGCTGGCCTTGGCTGCTGCACATCTAAGAAGCCTAAAACAATATTAAAAATAAACACACACACACAGGGGGTAGTAGAATAAAAAATTTTATCCTTAAGATTAACATAATGGCATAACAGAATCTCACATCACCCCAAGCAATGAAGATACCCCAACTCTTGAAATCAGATTTTACACTTGAAATGCTTTTATAATATGTTTCTGTTATGTCTCAAAAGAACAAGATGCTCAAAGAGCATGTCAGACAAGGAATGTCTTTTTACAGTCATTACGTTGCCACCAGTACTAAACAGGTGTTCTACTGTGGCGCTTGAAGGCATGCCTGTGTTGTGCTGCAAAAAACACCGCAGCACACGTGGAAAGCCATGGAGTGATGACACTTCCCTGCTGGGAGACCTCAGGTACCTCACCAGTTCCTCCTCAGCAGTGTCCACTGCTGACTTCTTGCCCTGGGACAGAAAGTTAAAGAAGTCATCTTCTAAGTCATCTCCTTCCTGGTCTTTATCTGAAGACTGATCACTGTCCTCATTAAGTACACCCATCTTTATTTCAGCTTTCAACAAGGCTTCCATTGTGTATCTAAGAAAGAGAGAGGATATGTTAACACATATATGTTAGGAAACCATCATCTGCTCTTCATTTCCTGATGCTTGTCATGTCCCCTGGTTCAGGGTCCAGCCTGAGCCTGTGGATGATGACGTGGAAGGTAGGAAGGTGACCAAGTCACCACACTCATGGGGCAGCACAGCAGACCCTTAAGGATTACCTGCAGCAACCCAAGGTTGTGATGAGGAGCCCCAGGAAGAAAAGGCCCAGCCCCTGCCTACCACCTTAAGCCCTCTGATGCCTCCCTTGAGACAACATTTCCCTTGGAGTAATCCACCCAAAGGGCTTCCCTAATGTTCTTACTTGTTGGTATGGGTGGTGGCCTGACACGATTTCAGCCAATCTAGTTTGAAGCGAGGGTGTACGCAGGCTGCCAGAAGAAGCAGATCCCTGCCAGATCCCTACCTCTCAAGGGTTGTCTGCTGCTGCTTCAGCATTTTGGGAGGAGGGGCCTCATGCATTGGTTCAGGAAGGCCACGTCTCCTTGCCTTTATTGCTTCTTCAATTGCTCTCAGCTTCTCAGGGCGTGCCCTCTGAGGAAGAAGAACAAAGCATGAATCCAAGAAAAAATGGAAGAGGAACTTCACAATTTAAACATAAATAGACAATGGACACTCTTTGAGGACCAGCATGACAAAGGCTTACCTCAAAATGTTTCTTCACATTGGATGAGGAGGAAACAGCTGATCTCAGATTTTTGATCCTTGGAAGGCAGTAATTGCATTGTACAACAACATTTTTCCCACTCTGGCTCACAAATGTACAAGCTTTCTCAAAGCCAAACCATGGTACTTGCTGTTCTGCAGATGTGGCTGTGGGCAACTGGCACTGCTTCATGCCCTCCTCCTCCTCATGCACAGGGCCTCCTTTCTGAACCTCACTTTCTAGTTTTGCCTCCTCAGGATCAACAAGCTGTGACGCAAGTGGCCGCACTAACTGACTGCTGCTCTCAGCAGCAAAACCTGCAACAGGCGTCTCTGTAATAAACAAGAGATAATGCTCCTATGTGGGTGAACTTCAGCTGTGATGTGCCCCCATCTCTTCCCCATGCTGCAAGTTGCCCCAGTCAGAGTGGAAGTAAGCAGGTCAATAGCACAATTAAAAGAGATCCTATTTGCATCATTTTTGCTCACTAAATAACCCTGCCTGGGCCAGTCTAACCTACTATCTCACAGGGTTGTTGTGAGAAAAAAATGAGACTAGGGTTCAAATCCCCACATAGCCATGAAGCTCACTGAGTGACCATTGGGCCAGTCACTGCCTCTCAGCCTCATGAAAACCCTATTCATAGGGTCACCATAAGTTGGAATCAACTTGAAGGCGGTACATATATTTTTTATTTTGAATATGATGATTATGATAATAAATATGCAGCATTTCAAATTAATTCTGTATGAGAAGCATTCCATGCCAAGCTTGGAAAACCAAGGATGAGGTATAAAATGTAGACAAAAATACTTTTGACAAAATGCCGTTTATATTTTATATATATGAGCCTGGGTAGGGAACATTTAATCTAGCCTACTTGCTTTCAGCAAGAAGGGTTAAGTGCCTTCAGGCTAGGGCAGTCACCAGAAGGCCACAGCAGAGACAATGGAGCCTAGTGTTGTGGAGATGTTAGATGGGAGCTTTGGGGAGTAAAGATGGAGGCTCCTGAAGGCTGCAATTCTAAACACACTTACTAAGGGATTAAGCCCCATAGAACTCAACAGGACTGACTTCTAAGTAGATATAGTTTGGACTGTGCTGTTGGTAAACCTTGACTAGGGTTCTTCTGCAAAGACATCCATATCCAAGCAGGGTTGGCAACCCCCTGCCTGGAATACCCTGCCCTTATCTTTTAATGTGGCTGCTCCAAATGTTTTTACAGATTTGACCCTTTACTTCAGAAAGAGGTCTGAAAAATGAGTAAGAGTAAGAAGTATCTTTTAAAATTGTTCTTTTCAATTCACTCTTGAATGAACATCATACCTAGGGCAGATCCACACCATTCTTTTAAAGCACATTCAACACCCATTTGAAGGACATGAATCCCACCACAGAATCATGGGAACTGCAGTTTGATAAGAGTGGTGAGAACTATAACTGTGAGGGGGAAATGACACTTCCCAGAATTCTTTAGGGGAAGTCATGCGCTTTAAATGCGAGTTGGATGTGCTTTACACATATTGTGTGAATCCACTTAATAAATTTTGCCTGCATGTAAATTGTTTTAATTAATTTTTCAAAATGAAAATAAGCTATAAAGTGTAGTGGGTGACCATGGGCTACTCACCATTTCTCAGCCTATCTGCCCCTCAGGATGAAAACAATGGAGAACCATGACTACCCCAAGGCATACTTGAAATGTAAAGGAAGTATTGTACAACCATAGTATGCAATTGGATACTTATAGGGACACAGCATGACAAAACTGGGTGGAAGTAAAAGTTCTACACTTAGGAAAAAGAAACCAAATGCACAGTTATAAGATGGGGGATACTTGGCTCAGCAGTACGACATGCAAGAAGGATCTTGGAATTGTTGTTGATCACAAGCTGAATATGAGCCAACAGTGTGATGTGGCTGCAAAAAAGGCAAATGCTGTATCAGGCTGCATTAACAGAAGTATAGTTTCCAAATCATGTGAAGTATTAGTTCCCCTCTATTCAGCACTGGTTAGGCCTCATCTTGAGTGCTGTGTCCAGTTCTGGTCTCTGCACTTCAAGAAGGATGCAGACAAACTGGAACAGGTTCAAAAGAGGGCAACAAGGATGATCAGCGGACTGGAAACAACGCCCTATGAGGAGAGACTGAAGGAACTGGGCATATTTAACCTGGAGAAGAGAAGACTGAGGGGAGATATGATAGTACTCTTCAAGTACTTGAAAGGTTGCCACACAGAGGAGGGCCGGGATCTCTTCTCAATGATCCCAGGGTGCAGGACACAGAATAATGGGCTCAAGTTGCAAGAAGCCAGATTTCGACTGGACACCAGGAAAAGCTTCCTAACTGTTAGAGCCATACGACAATGGAACCAATTACTAGAGAGGTAGTGGGATCTCCGACACTGGAGGCATTCAAGAGGCAGCTGGACAGCCATCTGTCAGGAATGCTTTGATTTGGATTCCTGCATTGAGCAGGGGGTTGGACTTGATGGCCTTATAGGCCCCTTCCAACTCTACTATTCTATGATTCCAAGAAAATATTTATATAAGCATGACTATCAAATATGTTTATTTATATAACCTGTAAAGATATTTATAGTGCAATCCTATGTTTGTTTACTCAGAAGCAAGTCCCAATGTATTCAATGGGGCTTACTCAACCAGGGAAAACTGCAGCCTCAAGTGATAAGGAACTTGTTCTTTTAACAAGTCCTTTAAGTTGAGAGCTTATCCCAGTCTGTGTCTGTGTTGAAATTGCTTTTTAATATGTTTTTAAACTTTTTCTTAAAAAAAATGTTTTTAAAGCTTTTAAAAATGTTTTTAAAGATGTTTTGTTTTAATATATTTTAAAGCCTGTTTTTATGATTTTTAAAGTGTTTTTAGTGCTTTTGTTTGCTGCCCTGGGCTCCTACTGGGAGGAAGGGTGGGATATAAATAAAATAATAAAAATAAATAAATAAACTTCATTCATTTTTTTAAAAAATGAGTATTAGTTTCCTACATAATAAAAACTGTGATAAACCCTGCCTAATTTCTTTAAAAATAGGGTTGGAGGGAGAGAGATTTACAACACAAACATAAGTCTGCACTTTACTCACAATCATGAAAGGGCGGGGTTGCAGCCAGAGCTTTGAAAAGTTACTTTAAACTACAACTCCCATCAGCCCCAGCCAGCATGGCCACTGGATTGGGCTGATGGGAGTTGTAGCTAGAGCATGATCTGTTTAAAAAAAAGTTGTGCAGGGGGGGTTACGTTTTGGTGTATATCTTGGGAATTAGACCACCTAGAAACTTAATTTTTTTTACACCAAAATGCATTGCATTATGGAAAATTGCATTGCAAAACTGTGTGTACTAGAAGAAATACAAATTAAAATGCTGATGATTTTTTATGAGGACTTTTTTAACTTGACACATTTGTCCAGCCCTAAACATAACAGAAAAACCATGGTTGGCAGTAGGTTCCTAGTAGCTAGCTGGTACATCTGGTAAAAAAAGTCATTTCTGCAAGCATCACACATTATGGTATTTACTTGCATGTATGCTATTTTCCGACTCCAGGAAAATAGTATAATGCAATTGTTACAAGGTGCTTTGCTACTATTCATTCTTTCTTGCATTCTTCTACATTTCACAGCAATCTTCTTGTGACACTACACATCTCATAGCTGAGTAAGGATTTTAACATGGGCTGTGTCCTGGCTCCCAACCAGAGAAGCAGATTTAGGACTTGGAGACCGGAGTTTTCATGCAGCTTTATTCTAGAAGGCAGTACAGGAACACAGCATCAGACATTCTTGTCATGATTCAGGATACAGAACTCTAACAGACAAGGCATATTTCAGAAACAGGCTAGGCATATTTCATTATACAAACTAGGCATGTGGAGGCAACAGCAGACTATTGTTATAATGCCCTAATCAAGACCACTTGTCCTAAATATAAGAGAGGTGAGTGGGCAAATTACTTGTATGAGTGTTCTCTAGTACTTTCCAGCTTTGTTGCAAATCAAAGGCTTCTCCTAGAAGCAGACAGCATTTTCTTTAGCTGATGCTGTCACTTTTCTAATCTGCATGACCTTGGCAAAAATGTAATCTCTGATGCTGATATACTACTTTCACTTTGCTCTCTCTGGAAGACCCCAGGCTGTTCATTATCTGTTCAACAGCTAGGTCTGGGTTGGGTGCCAGTGAGAATTCCTTTCTCTGTGTTTTAGACAGGGGAGGGTTATGGGCATTCACCAGACTTGGAATTACCAGAGATTTCTGGGAACGTTTGTCTCATGTTTTCCTCAGCCCCCTCCATGACATCTGTAACCCACTCTCCTTCCCAATCTTGCTAAAGGTTCCCCTTGGGTCCCATGGCAGGCTGTCCATATTATTAATAACAAAAAGTGTGTGTGTGTGTCCATCCATACTTAACCACAAAATCCACATTTCCATATTCAGTTGGTGGCCTTGAGATCCATACATGTCCTGTTTATGGTCAGATTATTGTGAAAACCCAATTACCAAGCATCCACACATGTGGGCTTTTTTTTTTGGTCTAAATTGCTTTAGCATTGGCCACTCCCCTAAGTCCACCCTTTTTTTAGTGATTGGTCCATAATAGTTGTTTGCTTTTTGCATGCTTTTTTGGAAGAGCACAGAAACATATATCTTTTTTAAAAATCCTACACATATGCAGGTTTGTGGATGTGCAAAAGGGCAAAGTCAATGCCCCCCCCCAAGTTCAAGCAAAATAAACATCTGGGCTGTCACATATAAAATAGTGCATACTAACATTTGGAGCCACTGGTTACTCCTGATCCCACTGAATTTGTTGAACTGGGAGACAAATTCCTTTCTGTGTTCAACTATTTCCCACTATTTCCTGCTCTTACTGTGTTGAAAGGGCTTTTCTTCTGCCCAGTGCAACCACCAAATCTCCTCTTCATGCCTCCTCCTCCCAAATTGTATTAGATCCTCCACCGCCCATCATGGGAGAAAGCTAGAGATCATCTGTCATTCAGTTGCAAATTAGCAAAGGGAGGACCCAAATTAGTCAGTTTCAGGCTCGGAGGAAAAGAACACAACTTACAGTGCATGCACTCACTCTCTCACACACACACACGGAGGGGGAGGGGGAGGGGGAGGGGGGGAGGGAGGGAGAGGGAGAGGGAGAGGGAGAGAGAGAGGGAGAGAGAGAGAGAGAGAGAGAGAGAGAGAGAGAGAGAAGAGAGAGAGAGAGAGAGAGAGAGAGAGAGAGAGAGAGAGAGAGAGAGAGAGAGAGAGAGAGAGAGAGAGAGAGGAGAGAGAGAGAGAGAGAGAGAGAGAGAGAGAGAGAGAGAGAGAGAGAGAGAGAGAGATCTGGCTGCCTGGTTATTTGGTCTGTTTGGCTTCA